>NC_073377.1:83024329-83391829 GCF_028641065.1 Leucoraja erinaceus
ATTTTTGGCCATCTTACTCAGTCCCCCTCCGCTCATCAGGTGCAGAGGATTCTTCCCATCAATGAAAAATAAAAGTGTTATTAGTGTTTAAAAAATGTTGAGAATCTCTCTCCTGTCAATCGCGCCATGAAGGCCACGCCCCTTCCAGTGGGAGGGGGGGGAAGGATTATAAAACCCGGAATGGTTTGTGGATGTGGCTCAGTCTCTGCAAGATGGGGGAGGGAGAGGTCATGACTGTCTGAGCTGTGAATCAACTGGACACACTGAATGTCTTCTGAACTGTGAGTGTGGTGTTTATGTGGTGTTTTGATGGTGGTTTCACCCTGCTTGAAATGGTATGAAACTGCACTTGAATTTGGTGGCCAACCCCGATCAGCATCTTGAACAAAGCAATACAGGCCTCTCCAGGAAGCCTTCAACGAATGTTGCTACAGCTTCAGAAGTATGACATTGTTCTGATCTACAAACGTGGCAAGGACATGGCTGACACCCTCTCGCGTGCACCTCGAAAGACTTGGGAGGGTTCACCCTCACCAGATGACGGTTTTGTGGTAATGACTGTTTCCTTTATTCCCTCGTTCTGCTTGGCGGACCTGGTAGCCCACACTGACGATACCCTACGATCGCTCTCTTCCATCATTAAGCGAGGTTGGCCTGACAAGCAATACAATCCACCACTTCCAGTTCGGCCCTTCTTTGCCGTCCGTGATGAACTAGTACTACAAGATGGCATTATCGTAAAAGGCCACAAAGCTGTTGTTCCTGCCTCCCTACACAGCAAGTATTTTGATGCTGTCCATGCAGGACACCTAGGCGCCGAAGCAACTGTCCTGCTAGCAAAAAACATGTTCTACTGGCCTGGCATGACTGATTACATTCATGAGAATGTGGAATCCTGTGCAATGTGCAACAGTTTGGCGCCACATCAACAAAAGCAACCACTTTTCTCACACCCGGTTCCTGCCCTTCCATGGTCCTCTGACAACTGACATATTTGAGTGGCATGGCAAACAATACCTGGTTTTTGTTGACTCGTATTCTGGTTGGTTTGATATCGATCTTCTTAGTAGCTCCACTACTCACGGGGTAGTTCAGAAGCTGGTACGCCATTTCTCCGGCCACGGAGCTCCATGTCAAATACTATCTGACAATGGCAGTCAATTTACCAGCCAGTATTTCAAAGACTTTGCTGCACGCTGGGGTTTTCGTCACATCACCAGCAGCCCTGAATATCCTCAGTCAAATGGGCTGGCTGAACGTGCCGTCAGGATTGCCAAACAATTAATGGAACGTTCCCACAGATCAAAATCAGATGTGAACCTGCACCTGCTTAATCTGCGCAACATCTCCCGCGACCCAATATTGGGTTCACCCGCTCAGTGTCTAATGTCAAGGCAGACCCGAACCACACTGCCTGTGGTGAAGCAGGCACTAGTTCCACAAGTGGTCCCACCATCAGAAGTACAGTCCAGACTACAGCAAAAGCGCAACATTCAGAAAGGGTGGTATGACAAAATGAGCAGACCGCTTCCATCACTGGCCGAGGGACAAAGGTCGCGACCGCATTTAGTGTAATTTCTGGAACTGCCTCTGAGCAGTTCATACTTGGTCAATGCCGATGGCGGCACCTACAGACGTAATAGGAAAGATATCCTACCTGTGAATGAGCCAGTACCACCTCCGTACTATCCTGATCGCACAAGTATACTTCCATCCTGTAGATTAGTGGCTCATCCACATCCAGCAGCATTGGCCCGACTGCACCAGCATGACAACCCGTTTCTGATCCGGTTACTTTGCCGATGGCTACGCCACCTCCACCTGTACCAAAGTCTCCCGTTTTCGTCCCCAGGAATTCCGTTTCAATCTCCGACACCTATTTCACCACCGATTGTGTCCCCGGTGCCGGAAGGAGATGGACTGCATCGTATGCGTGCTGGTTGTGTTTGTAAGCCCACCGTAAAGTACCCGGGCTATGTTTGAACTTCCTCCAGTTTATTGCCACATATGTCTACTATGTGTGCTTTATAAAGTCGGCAGTATACATTTGCATTTAATACTTTGTAGTACTCAGTAGTTTTGCCTTTGCAATTAATTCTTTAAGAGGGAGGATGTAGATTAGTGTCATTCATACTATTGCTCCGCCCACAGGCTTATTAGGGAGCTCTCTCTCTCTCTGGCAGACTAGTACTATGCATGTAGAGGTGAAAGCACCTTGTTTCCTCTGCAGAGTTGCTAATAAAAGACTGAATTCTAATCACTATGTGTGTCTGATCATTTCCAACAATGCTGCTCTGAATAACATGACCGTAAGCAAATAGAAACATAGAAAATAGGTGCAGGAGTAGGCCATTCGGCCCTTTGGGCTTGCACCGCCATTCAATATGATCATGGCTGATCATCCAACTCAGTAGCCTGTACCTGCCTTCTCTCCATACCCCCTGATCCCTTTAGCCACAAGGGCCACTCCCTCTTAAATATAGCCAATGAACTGGCCTCAAATACAGATGAAAAAAGTAATTAAACAATACTGTATATGATTAGATGCAAAGAAATGTAGTCAGATGAGTAACTGCTTTATTTAATAAAACGTTTCCACAGCATACAAAGGTATGTAAAGCATACATCAGACAAAGGTATAGTACACCAAATGAAGAGTTTGGGTTTTAGAGACAGCATGAAAACAGGCCCTTGTGCCTTTAGAGTCCACACCAATCATCGATCAGGTGTTCATACTAGTTCTACGTTATCCAACTTTCTCATCCACTCCATACACATCAAGAGTCCAATTACCTACAAACCCATACATCATTGGGATGTGGGAGGAAATCAGAGGACCCAGAGGAAACCCACGCAATCACAGGGAAAACATGCAAACGGCACACGGACCTATAGTACAGAATATAAACTCCCCTGGGTGCCTCAAAATGCATTACGCCCAATGAATGTGTGAGCAATTGCAATGTGATGTAGAGAACGCAGTAGCCAAGATATGCACAATAAATTTTCTGTGATACCCATAATAAAGACCAGATAATTTATTTCAGTGGTGTTGAGCTAGCATCAGTCAATATTGCGAATTTAAATAGAAATATCCATTTATATACAAATCCTGCCATTACCTAATTCATTGATTAGCATTACAATGATTAGACAATTATTTCCTCATAGAATTTGAATGGCAAGGCACAAATGGTCGCTGAAGCATTCTTCATGATAACATCAACAGTTTGATTATTTCCGATTGAAGGGGTCAGACCAGACTTTCATTCCTTTAAAAAGAGATTAAAATTTGGTCAAAGTGGAATATGTCACACACAAGATTATATACATCTGCAAGATTGCCACATTTAAAATCTGAATTCCAAAGGTAAAAAAATGAAACATCTGCTCACATGAAATTCAACTTCAATGACAAAACTGGGTTATAAAGTCATGATTCTGCTATCACCAGTACAAAAAAATATTCACATGAAACATAGAATGTTAATCAATTGTAAAATGTACGTGCCGAGTTCAAGAGAAATATGATCATGTGCATGCAATGTTACATAAAGTACTTTCAAATTTAAAGAGCAGAGTTTACAACACATATGTGCACTTACAAATATGGCTAAATATTATAAAAATTGCTAATAATAGCTATCATTCATTAGATTCACCAATGTGTACATATTTTTAAGAATTTAAGTGGAGTTTCGCCTCCTTCTGAAAAAATTGTGAGGAAGTCTGTAGTGCCAAACTGCCCAACGGTGAAAATGTGGTGGGAGCAGAAACACAATAGATGTTGTGCCTTATTGCACAAAATAAAGACTGTTGTGCCTATGTTCTTTTGTAACATAAATATCTACAGTTCATAAATGAAAGGAGATTCTAGTAAACATTGATAATGCTGTTCCACATCACAACTTTAGTACCAGTACCAAAGATCAACAAGTGTTCAAGAATGAACCAAATAAATATAATTTGTTGAATATTGCCAAAGTATTTTTCCTTGCAATTTTCATTTTCAGAAGGTTGAATCCAAAGAAAATATATGAAATGTAATGCTCCAACAAACAAAATCAAAAAACACTAATCACAGATACTTTTATTTGATTATTCAATCAAAACAAAAATTCATAGAACATCGAACAATACTGCACAAGAATGGGCCCTTCGGCTCACAATGTTTGTGCCGAACATGATGCCAAGTTAAACCAATCTCATTGCCTGTACATAATCCATATTCCACTATTCCTTGCACTTCCAGGCGCCTCTCTAAAAGCTTCTTAAACGCCACTATCCTATCTGCCGCCAACACAACCCCAGGCAATGTGTTCTGGGCCACCACTACTCTCTGTAAAAAAAAACTTGCCCTGCACGTCTCCATTGACACATTTCCCTTCTCACCTTATAGCTAGGCACCACTAGTATTGGACATTTTCACCCTGGGGAAAAAGGTTCTGACTGTCTATCCAATCTATGCGTCTCAAAATTGTATATACTTTATCAAAGTTTCCCTTGAACCTTTGACATTCCAAAAAAAAAAAAACAATCCACGTCTATCCAATCTCTCCCTGCAGCCGAAATCCATTAATCCAAGCAACATTCTGGTAAACCTTCTTTGCACCCCCTCTAAACCCTCCACATCATTAGTGCAATGGGGTGACCTGAACTCCATGCAGTGCTCCAAATATGACATGACCAAAGTCCCAGGGAGCTGCATCGTGACTTTCTGATGGATATTCAATGCCCCTAGCAATGAAGGCAAGCCTTTACCATCCTATCTACTTGTGCTGCCACCTTCAATGAGCTATGAACTTGGACTCCAAGATCCCTCTGCACATCATTGCTGTTAAGGGTCTTGCCGTTAACTGTATATTCTTTCCTTACATTCAACTCCCCAAAGTGCAACAATTCACACTTGCTCAGGTTAAACTCCATCTACCATTTCTGCAGCTGGTCTATATCCTGTTGTGCTTTCTGACAGCAATCCTCACCGTCTGCAACTCCTCCAATCTTAATGCTGTCAGCAAACCTACTCACCAACCCATCTACATTTACTACTAGTTCAATTATATACCACAAACAACAGAGGTCCCAGCACAGATCTCCGCAGTATTCCAATGGTCACAGACCTCCAGCCAGAATATCTACCTTCCACCACAAACCTCTGTTCCATGTATAAACCAGCTCTGCATCCATATGACCAAGCAATCCTGAATCCCATCGACCTTAATCTTCTGGATCTGCCTACCATGAGGGACCTTATCAAAAGCCTCGCTAAAATTCATGTATACAACACCCACCACACAACCTTCTTCAATCCCTTTTGTCACCTCCTCAAAAAGCTCGATCAAGTTAGTCACGATCTGTCACTACAAAGCAGTGCTGGCTATCTCTCGTTAGTCCATTCTCTTCCAAATGGGAATAAATGTTATCTCAAAGTATTCGCTCCAATAGTTTCCCTACCTCTGATGTGAGGCTCACCAGCCTATAGATAGATCCCTGTATTCTCTCTGCTCCCCTTCTTAAACAATGGACAACATTGGCCACTATCCAGTTCTCTGGGACCTCGCGTGTGGCTAGAGAAGAAAAAGCGATCCCTGCAATTTCCTCTCTGGTTTCCCTCACTAAACTGGGATAGAGCCCATCAGGCCGTGGAGACTCGACCACCTTAATGCTCTTCAAGAGTCTCTGCACCACCTTCTCATTCTATAATTGCCCTAGCATATTTGCATTCTCTACACTGATCAAGTTGTCCTCCAACTCGTCCCCCTCAGTGAATACAGATGCAAAGTACTAATTTAGTACCTCACCTATATCCTCCAACTCAAAGTAAAGATTCCCTCCGTTGTTCTTGATCCAGCAAATGTTAAAAACATATTTATCAAAGATAATTTGGAATATTGAATAGCTTAAAATGATTTCTATATTAGCATAATCAATGACTAAGCAACAAGGTCCGAAAAGCTCACCTCCAGGTTGAATTTCGTCCTGATTTATTCCAGTTCGATTCACCTTTTGCTCCTGCTCTGTTTAAAAGTATTTGTGCAATTGTTTAATATTCACCTTATGACAATAACAATGTAATCATCATTGAATTGATAAATTATTCAGAATTAATTTGTTTTACCTAACTACTATTAGGTAACAAACAACAGTTCCACAAAATAGCTAACAGCAGAATCACAATTGGGAGCATGAGTGACTGATTTTGCTTGAGTGCAGCCATTTTGAGGAAGGCCCAATGTTTCCTTGGAGAGGTGCTGCCTATGTAGTAAATGGGGTGAGGAGAGCACAGGATTTTGATTGGTGACAACAATGCAGTAATGGCAAGTCAAGCCCTGAACCATGTGTAGGAAGGAACTGCAGTTGCTGGTTTAAACCAAAGATAAACACAAAAAGCTGGAGTAACACAGCGGGATAACTCTGGAGAGAGGGTCTGAAGAAGGGTCTTGACCCAAAGCATCACCCATTCCTTCTCTCCAGAGATGCCGCCTGTCCCGCTGAGTTACTCCAACATTTTGTGTCTATCTTGTTCCTGGAAACATGAGTAACGTTTGGGATGAAGGTACAGAGTTAAAAGGAAAACAGCTTTCCATTTATAAAGCTTTACTCCTTTAAAGACTCCTCAAAATGCTGGCTCCGTCCTGGGGTTGGAGTTGGATTCACTGGAGATGGTCTTGGAGCGGAGGATGCTCCTCAATCTGCAGAACATCTTGGACAATACAGCTCACCCCCTCCAGGACACACTGGTCAACCTGTGGAGCACCTTCAGCAACAGACTGGTTACACAGTACACACACAGATCTATTTTCCCTGTGGTTATCAAACTGTACATCTCCCCCTTCTGTCATGGGGTAGACCGACTTCCCTCCACCATCTTTGTACATCCCCAATCCGGGACTTTCAAGTCATCACTATAATTTCATGTTTCATGCATCTTGTTGTGTTTTTATGACTGTTGGCAGACCAATTTCCCTCCTGGGATAAATGAAGTTCTATTGCATCGTAAATATATTTTTCTTATTTATTTGCAGGAAACTGGCAACGCTAGCAAAGCCAGAACTTATTACCCAGCCCAAACTGCCCTTCGATCTGATGAATGGTCTCGACCCGAAACGTCACCTATTCCTTTTCTCCAGAGATGCTGCATGACCCACCTCCAGTTTAAATTCCATTTGGAATATTTTGGAGGACCAAGAAACCAAGAACCCACTGAGTTATTCCAGCATTCCAGTTATTCCAGCATTTTGTGTCTATCTGTCCTTCTGAGGTTGGCTGTAAGCTATCATAAATTGATAACTTGGTGGAGAGGTTTCTGGTTTGGGTATACATTTCATCAATGGCACACGCTACACTAGTGCACCCTTCTGCCACATTTGAATCTGTCTTCCGTTGCTTTTGAAAGCACATTCCTACTTTGAATCACTCTGACAATGAGGACAGTTTCTCTCTCTCTCTGCCTTCAACCATCATAATTTGTCTTCAAATCAACATGTACACCTCCTCTGATCCAAAGAGAACAATATTAATTTCTCCAGTGTATCTATATAATTGAAATGCCTCGTACTTGGCATTATTTTCGTAAATCTGTTCTGCGATCTCACTGAAGCAACAATATTTTTCCTATCCATCTTCCAAAATGTTATCAATTTTGTAATTATTCCTGTGGATTGGGGCGTAAATGTGACCTCACTATTTAAGAAGGGAAAAAGAAAACAGGGAACCACCAAACTATTAGCCTAATGGGAGGAATAGGGGAATTACAGGAACCTACGATTAAGGATATAACATAACAGAAATCAATACGATTGACTAGCTTCACAACGAAAGGAAAATCATATTTGATTCATCTGATTTTTTTTGAGAATGTAATTAAAACAGAAGGAACAAGTGGAAGTGATGCATTGGGATTGTGAGGAGGTTTTTAACAACTGTAGTATAGGTTGGTCATTGAGGTTTGAGAACATGAAACTGGGGAAATAACATTTTGACATTGACTATGAATCACAAACAAGGGGTGAAAGCTACTAGATAAAAGGCCAGTCATTTAAAACCGTGTATATAAAATCATTCTCTCAGGTGAGTCTCTGCAATTCTCCGCCCCAGGGAGCAGAGGGAGGCCAGATTATTAGATATATTCAAGCTGCAGATAAATCGATATTTAAAAGATCGATGAATTGTGGGCTTATAGGGAACTGGCAGAGGAATTAAATTCAGCATAGATTAGCTATGATCATATCAAATTGCAAGGCTGTCGTGAAGGGGTTATGGGTTGCTTCTATTTTCTGGAGAGCAGGTAATTGAATGAAAAGCACAGTGGGAATAAATGGATGGTTCTTAGGTTGACACCTGTGATGAGTGATGAACGGCAGGGATTGGAACTTTGGCCCCAGTTTTTCATAACCGACACTGACAATTCGTCACGAGGGGAACAAATGCCATACTTCCAAGTTTGCTCCAGATATTAAACTAAGTGGAATGATGATACAGAGAAATAAGTAATGAGGCTTGAAGAGGACATGACCAATTTTAGTGAGTGAATGAGAGAATGTAAAGTGGAAAATATCCACCGTGAGAATAGAAAAACATGGTATTTGGTTAATGGCGAGAGATTTCCAAAGGGACCTGGTAGTGTTTGTCTAGTGCTAGTCCTGAGGCGCAACATACCGTTAAAATGAGCGGACAAATTGATGAAGCCGAGTTTTAGTTAAAAATATAAGAAGATATTAAATTGGTTTCTGGGCTAGCTTACAGCTTATATTTAGTGTCAAATTAGGCTTTCCTCAGGTTTGTGTGAAAATGAAGGAGCGGACTTTGAAATGGCCATCCAAGACCAATTTATTATCAATAAAGAAGTACAGAAGTAACAAATGAAGTATTTTTGAGGGACCAAATGCAAGGAAGCAGTGAAAAGAGCTAGGGTTTGGCGAGATACTGTGGAGTTTTGGTCTCCTACCTATGAAAGAGGGGTTTCTAGAGTTTAGAAAAATGACAGATCTCATCAAAACACAACATAAAGGGCTTGACAGGCTAGATATAAGGATGTTTTCCCTGGCTGATGACTTCAGGTTCAGGGAGCAGATATTCAGAATAAGGGGTAGTCCATTTGAGACTGAAACATAGAAAATAGGTGCAGGTGTAGGCCATTCGGCCCTTCGAGGCTGCACCGCCATTCAATATGATCATGGCTGATCATCCAATTAAGAAGTATCCCGTTTACCTTAAGATAAGTAGCTCTCCATACCCCCATGATCCCTTATTATCAAAGAAGTACAAGGTGTAGGGTTTGGCGAGTACTGTGGAACCTATGAAAGAGGGGGTTCTAGAGTCTTAAAAAATGACAGATCTCATCAAAACACAATGAAAGGGCTGGACAGGCTAGATATACCTTCTGTGGCAGAGACTTCAGGTTCAGAGAGATATCACCACTGTTGAAAAATGTTGCAGGTTCCTCATCGGCCCTCGAGGCTCCCGCCAAAAATATTTCATGGCTGATCATCCAACTGTGACCCCTTGTTCTCCATACCCCCTTCCCAACAAGGGCCACAATCTCCCTGCATCTAGCCAATGAACTCCCTCAACCCTTCTGTAGAGAATGAGATTGTACCACTGTTTCTAAAATGTTTTCCCTCATCTCTTCCTAAAAGATTCTAGCCCCTTATCCGTAAACTGTGAAACTGGGATGAGGCCCCCAGACCCCTTGTTCTGGGACTTCCCAACATCGGGAACAATCTTTCTGCATCTAGCCTGTCCAACGGCTTAAGAATTTTGTAAGTTTCTATAAGTTCCCCCCTCAATCTTCTAAATTCTAGCGAGTACAAACCAAGTCTATCCAGTCTTTCTTCATATGAAAGTCCTGACATCCCAGGAATCAGTCTGGTGAACCTTCTCTGTACTCCCTCTATGGCAAGAATAACTTTCCTCAGATTAGGAGACCAAAACTGTACGCAATACTCCAGGTGTAGTCTCACCAAGACCCTGTACAACTGCAGTAGAACCTCCCTGCTTCTATTCTCAAATCCTTTCGCTATGAATGCTAACATACCATTCATTCGCCTTCTTCACTGCCTGCTGCACTTGCATGCCTACTTTTAATGACTGGTGTACCATGACACCCAGGTCTCGTTGCATCTCCCCATTTCCTAATCGGCCACCATTCAGATAAAGTCTACTTTCCTGTTTTTGCCACCAAAGTGGATCACCTCAAATTTATCCACATTATACTGCATCTGCCATGCATTTTCCCACTCATCCAGCCTATCCAAGTCACCTTGCAGCCTCCTAGCATCCTCCTCATAGCTAACACTGCCCCCCAGCTTCGTGTCATCCGCAAACTTGGAGATGTTGCATTCAATTGCCTCGTCCAAATCATTAATATATATCGTAAATAGCTGGGGTCCCAGCACTGAGCCTTGCGGTACCCCACTAGTCACTGCCTGCCATTGTAAAAAGGACCCGTTTACTCCTGCTCTTTGCTTCCTGTCTGCCAGCCAGTTCTCTATCCACATCAATACTGAACCCCCAATACCGTGTGCTTTAAGTTTGTATACTAATCTCTTATGTGGGACCTTGTCGAAAGCCTTCTGAAAGTCCAGATATAACACGTCCACTGGTTCTCCCTTATCCACTCTACTAGTGACATCCTCGAAAAATTCTATAAGATTCGTCAGACATGATTTACCTTTCATAAATCCATGCTGACTTTGTCCAATGATTTCACCACTTTCCAAATGTGCTGTTATCCCATCTTTAATAACCGATTCTAGCAGTTTCCCCACCACCGACATTAGACTAATTGGTCTGTAATTCCCCGTTTTCTCTCTCCCTCCCTTTTTAAAAAAGTGGGGTTACATTAGCTACCCTCCAATCCTCAGGAACTACTCCAGAATCTAAAGAGTTTTGAAAAATTACCATTAATGCATTAGCTATTTCTGGAGCTACTTCCTTAAGTACTCTGGGATGCAGCCTATCTGGCCCTGGGGATTTATCGGCCTTTAATCCATTCAATTTACCTAACACCACTTCCCGGCTAACCTGGATTTCACTCAGTTCCTCTATCTCATTTGACCCCCGGTCCGCTGCTATTTCCGGCAGATTATTTATGTCTTCCTTAGTGAAGACAGAAACAAAGTAGTTATTCAATTGGTCTGCCATGTCCTTGTTCCCCATGATCAATTCACCTGTTTCTGACTGCAAGGGACCTACATTTGTTTTAACTAATCTTTTTCTCTTCACATATCTATAAAAGCTTGTGCAGTCAGTTTTTGTGTTCCCTGCCAGTTTTCTTTCAATCTATTTCCCATTTCCTAATTAAGCCCTTTGTCCTCCTCTGCTGGACTCTGAATTTCTCCCAGTCCTCTGGTAGGCTGCTTTTTCTGGCTAATTTGTACGCTTCATCTTTTGTTTTGATACTATCCCTGATTTCCCTTGTTATCCACGGATGCACTACCTTCCCTGATTTATTTATTTGCCAATCTGGGCTGAACAATTGTTGTAGTTCATCCATGCAGTCTTTAAATGCCTTCCATTGCATATCCACCGTCAACCCATTAAGAATCAATTGCCAGTCTATCTTGGCCAATTCACTTCTCATACCCTCAAAGTTACCTTTCTTTAAGTTCAGGACCCTCGTTTCTGAATTAACAATGTCACTCTCCATCCTAATGAAGAACCCAACCTTATTATGGTTTTCTCTTGCTAATCTTCTCCTGCTGTTGCTTCCAAATCTACAGCAGCTCTGAGTGTACAGAGATCAGAAATGTCTTTATTCAGACGATGGTGAAATGCCTGGGCAGAGTGGACATGGAGAGGATGTTTCCAGTCATGGGAGTCTAGACCAGAGGGCACAACCTCAGAATAAAACGACATATCTTTAGAATGGAAGATGAGGAGGAATTTCTTTAGCCAGAGGGTGCTGAATCTGTGGAATTCATTTGGGGGCCAAATCATCAGGTATTTTTAAAGCCTAGTTTGATAGGTTCTTGATTAATAAGGACACCAATGGTTATGGGGTGAAGGCAGAATGCGGTTGAGGGAGAAATATAGATCTGCCATGATCAAATGATGGAGCAGACTCAATGGGTCGATTGGCGTAATTCTGCTCACACGTCTTATGATCTTTGGAATATATACTCCACTTGCTGTCATTCTGTTCATTTAAAACAGAAATTAATATATTCCTGGGCATTAAGCAAATCAAGGATAAGGACATAATGCTGGAAAGCAGCAGCAAAGGCCAATGGCCTCCTCTTGGTCCCAATTCGTGAAGTCTTCCACAAGAAACAGCTGCAAGGACTGGACACGAGACTCAAATTGCAACCAGGAAATTGTTTTAAGGTTCATTGGGTCTCCCTTGCTCGTGTGCTTCCATTTAAACGTTACAACCTGCCCAAGAAGAACTTCAAATGACTAAAAAGGCATGTTATCCCTATTACACCCTGTACTTTCATCCCTATTCACCCCTCTTCTCGTTCTACCAGCTGTCTCCCCTTTACTTCGGCAAAACACGAAGTGCAGTTGGAACTCAGGTCAGGCAGCATCTGTGGAGAGAAAAGGACAGACGTGACTGGAGGAGGATCTCGACCCCACCGGCGCTTGTTGATTCCCTCTACAGATGATGCCGCTGAGTTCCTCCAACACTTTGTGTTTTGCTGAAGTAGAGGAGAGATAGTTCTTAGAGATTGTACCATCTACGGTCTCTATCCATCCTTTAAACCCGCTTCCAGGTTGTGCGGGCCGCACAGGCACCAGTCCTCCGGGGCCGTACTGGGAGTTGACATTTGTTTGTTTTATCCTTCCAGTCGATTCGCAGGAATTCACAGAGACTGCATTAGTGGTCCGGAAAAAACTGCTCGAGGAACTCAGCTCCTCTATAATCTTTGCTCAGCAGGCTAGACTGGCTGACTGACGGCCGGGCCGGGTCGGATCGGGCAAGCGCCTGCTCCAGTCCTCCCTCCATCGGCCGAGCTCATGGAGACGGGACCGCGAACCTGGACCCGGTGCCATCCCGCTGGGGCCCAACCTGGACCCGTCCCGCTGGGGCTGGACCCGGGGCTCAACCGTCAAAGCAAACCGCCACCGCCGCGAAGTGCTGACCCTCATCCTCTGCAACTCACGGTAATCCTGAGTGTACATCAGCGGTCGGAAATAGATGGGATAAAACGCAGCTCCGACAGCGGCCGCAAAGCCGCCGAACAGCAGCACTGCCCGCAGATTCTTGGCCATCCCGGACCGGACACAACCGGCTGCAGCGGTGGCCAAATATACTATAAGAGCTCCTTTAGTATCTATGGCAGTGGCGGCTCCTCTCCCTCCTCCGCTCAGGCTGCGCCGGCTACCACGTGACGGCAGGCGCCATCTTTGACACGGTCACGGGTGGGCGCCATCTTTGACACGGTCACGGGTGGGCCCCATAGAGTACGAGTGGCGCAGGCGCAGAAAGTTATGCTTCCAAACTTGACCCATTTACAGAAATACAGTGAACCCTCCTTATAACGAACTATGGAGGGGAATGGCGTCCGTTATTGCCGAAGCAAAGAGTAGGAGGGAACGGGACCTTTTCAGAATCACAGGCAGTGGCGAGTGGAGTTCTGCAAGGCTCGGTGTTGGGGCCGCAACTGTTTACCATATATATTAATGATTTGGAAGAGAGAATTAGGAGCAACACTAGCAAATTTGTGGATGACACAAAGCTGGGTGGCAGTGTGAACTGTGAAGAGGATGTTAGGAGGTGGCAGGGTGACCTGGACAGGTTGAGTGAATGGGCAGATGCGTGGCAGATGCAGTATAGGGTGATTTCACTAAAGGTCACTGGAGCGTGGATCCGCACCCACGTGACCAAAATTCTCCGGTGGAGGACACATCCGGGTCCTGGTACATGTTAGTGGATGGGAAAAATCGCATTTTTCCACCCGTTAAAAACATAGAAAACGGCGAGGTTGAGAGCTGCAATTTACTGTGCCAGTCGGGGTGACTGTGAGGCACAGCTACCTAGATTTACAGGGAAAAAAAAAGATAGCAAGTAAGGTAAATTCAAGAGGGAACTGAAGGTGCCTATCCACCGGAAGTCAGGAGCCGATAATTGCCGAGGATATTTAAAGGTCCAGAATATCGGGAAATATCGCGTTTTCCCGCTGAATTTCATCAAAAGTAAGGCATTATATACTTTTTTATCTTTATTCATTTGTTAGATGAGAATTTTTAAAAGTGAAAAATCACTCAGTAAAAGTTCAAAATCGGCCATGGTTCTCAGGTTGGTTTTAACATGCAAAATCAAAACGCCTCTGAAGCTGCATTTACCATTTAAATAATGATAAACTATCAATGCATTTTTAAATAAATTTCACTCAGATGCAAGCTAAGGAATGTGATAATTATCAGCTGTCAGTTGGACAAAATTAGGACATTTTATTATTTGCCAAAATATATTTCTCAATGTTTCTTGTTTAAAGCCTGCCAACTTATGTATTAATTAGGTGAATGTGCAGGCTTTAAACAAGAAACATTGAGAAATATATTTTGGCAAATAATAAAATGTCCTAATTTTGTCCAACTGACAGCTGATAATTATCACATTCCTTAGCTTGCATCTGAGTGAAATTTATTTAAAAATGCATTGATAGTTTATCATTATTTAAATGGTAAATGCAGCTTCAGAGGCGTTTTGATTTTGCATGTTAAAACCAACCTGAGAACCATGGCCGATTTTGAACTTTTACTGAGTGATTTTTCACTTTTAAAAATTCTCATCTAACAAATGAATAAAGATAAAAAAGTATATAATGCCTTACTTTTGATGAAATTCAGCGGGAAAACGCGATATTTCCCGATATTCTGGACCTTTAAATATCCTCGGCAATTATCGGCTCCTGACTTCCGGTGGATAGGCACCTTCAGTTCCCTCTTGAATTTACCTTACTTGCTATCTTTTTTTTCTCCTGTAAATCTAGGTAGCTGTGCCTCACAGTCACCCCGACTGGCACAGAACATTGCAGCTCTCAACCTCGCCGTTTTCTATGTTTTTAACGGGTGGGAAAATGCGATTTTTCCCATCCACTAACATGTACCAGGACCCGGATGTGTCCTCCACCGGAGAATTTTGGTCACGTGGGTGCGGATCCACGCTCCAGTGACCTTTAGTGAAATCACCCTATAGGGGGGTTGCATGTAAGGTCACCGGGTCAAAGGGCTTGACGCACGGAGCTGCTCAATCAATCTGGAGGACATCGCAGCTTCCTGTATATGTTGTTAATACACGAAACGCATACTTTCCTACCTGTTAAAAACCGCCAAAATGGTGAATTTCTGCACTGTAAAAAATTGTGGAAGTCGGGGTAACCATGAGAGACATCTATCCTACTTCTGAATTCCAAAAGTGAAGAGAAATTAAGGTAAAGAGAAGCAAGAGCTGAAGGGACAACAGCTAAAGTGCTTGGCGAACATTGGCCGTGCAGATATCAAATTGGAAAATATTAGGAATTATCTCGTTTGCTCACTGCATTTCATCATCAGTAAGGCATTATGTATGTTTTTTCTTTATTCATTTGGTATCTAAAAAGTTTCTGAAGTGATAAATCTGGCTGTAAAATTTTAAAATCGCCCATGGTTCTGAAGTGGGTTTTCACATGCAAAAAGAAAATGCTTCTGAAGCTAAATTTATCCTTAAAAAAATCTCCAGACTTACGAGTGGTGTGTGGAAAAGTAAGTTTTTTTTTTATCATTATGCTATTGAGATGTATATTTTGGCAAATAATAAAATGTTCTGTCAGCTGAAACACCCACTCCCTTTCAATAGGATATTGTCAATTTGCTGAGGTTGATTATGTCCAATCAACAGCTAACAATTATGCCATTCCTTGGCTTGCATCTGAGTAAAATGTAATTCAAAACCCACGTATGGTTTGAGATTTTTTTTTAATGATAAATTTTGTTTCAGAGGCGTTTTCTTTTTGTATGTAAAAACTCACTTGAGAACCATGGGTGATTTAAAAATTTTACAGCCAGATTTATCACTTCTGAAACTTTTTAGATGCCAAAGGAATCAAGAAAAAATACAAATAATGCCTGACTGTTGATAAAATGCAGTGAGCAAACGCGATAATTACCTTTATTTTAAATCTCGATATCTGCACGGCCAATGTTCGCCAAGCACTTTGGCTGTTGTTGTCCCTTCAGCTCTCACTTCTATCTACTGTCATTTCTCCTCACTTTTGGAATTCTGAAGTAGGATAAATGTCTCTCACGCTTATCCCGATTTCCATAATTATTTACAGCGTGCAAAAATTGACCATTTTGGCGGGTTTTAATGGGCCCGCTACGCTGGAAACAATGGTCAGTGCTTACCTGCAGTTCATCGAGAGTGCTCCAGTTGGCATAGCGTAGCAACAGTACGGGTCACGGGTCGTGACCTCGACTGCCATGTAACCTCCCTATAATATAGATAAATGTGAGGTTATCTACCTTGGTGGCAAAAACAAGGGGGGCAGATTATTATCTCAATGGGGTTAGGTTAGGTAAGGGGGAGGTACAGCGAGACCTGGGTGTCCTTGTATACCAGGCACTGAAAGTTGGCTTACAGGTATAGCAGGCAGTGAAGAAAGCAAATGGAATGTTGGCCTTCATAACAAGAGGATTTCAGTATAGGAGTAGAGAGGTTCTTCTGCAATTGTATAGGGCTCTGGTAAGACCACATCTGGAGTATTGTGTACAGTTTTGGTCTATTTTGAGGAAGGACATCCTTGTGATTGAGGCAGTGCAGCGTAGGTTCCCGAGATTGATCCCTGGGATGGCGGGACTGTCATATGAGGAAAGATTGAAAAGACTAGGCTTGTATTCACTGGAGTTTAGAAGGATGAGGGGATCTTATAGAAACATATAAAATTATAAAGACTGGGCAAGCCAGATGCAGGAAAAATGTTCCCAATGTTAGGCAAGTCCAGAACCAGGGGCCACACTTAGAATAAAGGGAAGGCCATTTAAGACTGAGGTGAGAAAAAACGTTTTCACCCAGAGAGTTGTGAATTTGTGGAATTCCCTGCCACAGAGGGCAGTGGAGGCCAAATCATCGGATGCATTTAAGAGAGAGTTAGATAGAGCTCTAGGGGCTGGTGGCATCAAAGGATATGGGGAGAAGGCAGGCATGGGTTATTGATTGGGGACAATCAGCCATGATGACAATGAATGGCGGTGCTCGCTCGAAGGGCCGAATGGCCTCCTCCTGCACCTATTTTCTATGTTGCCATGATTGTCCGCTGTAACCGAGAAAGGTATTATCGTTGTATAATAGAAACGATCAACGGCAATTGCTGGTAAATACACAAAAGGACACAAAGTGCTGGGGTAACCTAACCAGTCAAACGGCATCTCTGGAGACCATGGATAGGTGATGTTTCAGGGCGAGACCCTTCAGACTGTCAGTCCGGAACTGGGCCTGGAATCCATGTGAGTCGACAGACCCTGGCCAGTTGGCAGCCAGGGGGAGAGGCAAAAATCAGCTGAGTCTATGTCGTGGCTCACGGGCGGCTGGAGAGCAGGTAAGGGACGGAGATGCATCAGGCGCGGCTTGGAAGCGGCCGAGGAAGCTGTGTGGGCCGGCAGTGGCAGCAGGAGGTCTGGCATAGAAGCGACACAAGCCAGGGATGGTGTGGGCAGTCAGGGTTGCAAGTGGCCGGGGAGGCGGCGCCAGCCAGGGTGACGTTGGCAGCCGTCCATAGGTCCGTGGGCATGACGAGTTAACATTCTGAGTGTAATTAGTGCCTCATTGTTGGCAGGATAGGCCTGAGAGAGAGGAAGTTGACATTTGTTCGATTTTTCCTCCCAGTGGATTCGGAGGAAACCATAGAGATGTGGCCCTAAAACACTGCTCATGGAACTCAGCAGGCCAGAGAACATCTATGAAGGAAAATGGATAGGAAATGTATCAGCACTTCCGGATTTTTTTGAGGATGTTATTAGGAAAATGGACAAGGGAGAGCCAGTGGATGTAGTGTACCTGGACTTTCAGAAAGCATTTGTTAAGGTCCCACATAGGAGACTAGTGGGCAAAATTAAGGCACACGGTATTGGGGGCAGAGTGCTGACACGGATAGAGAAGTGGTTGGCAGATAGCAAACAAAGAGTAGGGATTAACGGGTCGCTTTCAGAATGGCAGGCAGTGACTGGTGGGTTACCACAAGGCTCGATGCTGGGACAGTAGCTATTTACAATATACATCAATTATTTGGATGAAGGGATTCAAAGTAATATTAGCAAATTTGCAGATGACACAAAGCTGGGTGGCAGTGTGAACTGTGAGGAGGATGCTATGAGAATGCAGGGTGATTTGGACAGGTTGGGTGAGTGGGTAGATGCATGGCAGATGAAGTTTAACATGGATAAATGTGAGGTTATCCACTTTGGTATCAAAAACAGGAACAGATTACTATCTAAATGGCGTCAAGTTGGGAAAAGGGGAAGTACAACGGGATCTAGGGGTCCTTGTTCATCAGTCTATGAAAGTAAGCATGCAGATACAGCAGGCAGTGAAGAAAGCGAATGGCATGTTGGCCTTTATAACACAGGAGTCAAGTATGGGAGCAAAGAGGTTCTTCTGCAGTTGTAAAGGGCACTAGTAAGACCACACCTGGAGTATTGTGTGCAATTCTGGTCCCCTAACTTGAGGAAGGACATTCTTGCTATTGAGGGAGTGCATCTTAGGTTTACACGGTTAGTTCTTGGGATGGCGGGACTGTCATATGCTGAGAGAATGGAGCGGCTGGGCTTGTACACTATGGAGTTTAGAAGGATGAGACGGTTTAAGAATAAGGGATAAGCCATTTAGAATGGAGACGAGGAAACACCTTTTCTCACAGAGAGTTGTGAGTCTTGTGGAATTCTGTGCCTCAGAGGGTGGTGGAGGCTGGTTCTCTGGGTACTTTCAAGAGAGAGCTAGATAGTGCTCTAGCGGAG
Organism: Leucoraja erinaceus; assembly: GCF_028641065.1. NCBI lineage: Eukaryota > Metazoa > Chordata > Chondrichthyes > Rajiformes > Rajidae > Leucoraja > Leucoraja erinaceus. The sequence goes on from NC_073377.1 coordinate 83,043,266, forward strand.
TCAGGGGAGAAGGCAGGAACGGGGTACTGATTGATCACATTGAATGACGGTGCTGGCTCGAAGGGCCGAATAACCTACTCCTGCACCTATTGTCTATTGTGTAACAGGTGCAGTTAATCCAAATTTAATGAGCGTATAGAGCAGATAGACTTCACTGCTGCTCATTAAACTGAGTTCATGCCACTTATGAAAACTTCAAATATCTTATTTTTTCTTCAGTTTACTTTAAAGCAGTGGTGAAGTTCATGATCAATGTTGGCTTTCTCCGAGATGCATCTTAGAGATACAGCATCGAAACAGGCCCTTCGGCCCACCGAGTTCTCACCAACCATTGATCACCTGTTCATACTTGTTCTGTTATCTCATTTTCTCACCTTGGCTAAGGACCAAATACACCAAGGCCTCATCTTCCTGGGTGCCAAGAACAGAGGTGAACTTATCAAATATAAAAAGGCAGTGTATGCTCAGTTGAAAAGTCTTCAAAAGCCTCCTCAACTGAAGCATTCCTCGATATGAACTCGCTTGACGCCCATCCCAAAGTATCCCGGCGAGCCAAAGGACCAGCTTGCCTGCCGAAGACTGGGGACTCGCCTGGTTGGCCTGACTCGCCTGCCACAGATGGAGGACCCGCGTTGCAGACCAGAATCCACCTCAAAGGCCCAGCTCGCCTGCCACAGACCGGAAACTCACCCGCCACGGACAAAGGTCCCACGCCACCTCACCAACGTGGATTGAGGGCCTGCTGCATGGATCGAGGACCTACGCTGCAGACCCACCTGGAAGGCACGGCTCGCCTGCCCAGAGTGGAAGGAATTGGATGGAGCGGACCGGTTGCGGGAGGCAATGCAGTGCCTTGACAGTGGAGCGGGTCACTGGAGGCCCTGCAACATCCTGGTGCTCAGCTAAACCGGGCGCCACTCCAAGAGGCCAAGTGCATGGATGCACATCGCCTACACTAGCACGGAGCAGTGGAGTAGCGCTGGAGAATACGAATTGCCATGCATCTCTGGGCTGACCCTGCAACGCCGCCATGACAACGGGCCTTCATGGTCAGGTCATGAACCCTACACGTGCAACAACTGGGACTTGAAAATGGCACCAAAATCTGTCGACTGTATAGTGTCTCAGTGTACTACTGCTATACACTTGTACTGTATCTGAGATGCTTATTTGATATGTATAGAAGTGCTTATATATAGTGATACTTGTACTGAACTGTAGACCAAAATGAATTTCATTTCGCCTCGGTACATGTGACAAATAAAGTACCTTGCTACAATCTATTCAATCCAGCTTTGCCGTTGCTTCTTACCGGCACAGAGTTATAAATGCCATATTGTCATGTAAAAAGCAACATGGCCAGGGCATCAGAAGGTATACATGCTGAAGTTCAAATACCCACTGGTGAGGAATATCAGTTGCACATCCAACACCCCATTTTATCCTGCAGCAGAATCTCAACCTAAAACATGGAGTGTCACTTTCCCTCCACAGTTGCTGCCTAACCCACTGAGTTTAATTTAATTTTTGGCTCCAGATTCCAGCATCTGCAGTTTCTTGTGTCTCCACAATCTCACTGAACACATCTGAGAAATGGAAGATCTCAGAGACTCCATAATGGATGTGCACCTCTAATTTCTGGATTCTCTCCCCTTTTAGAAAATACTAGACTAAGTGGGACCCGTTGGGTCCCATGTTCACACGGGAGGGCTGGTCCCCCGATGCAATATTCTACCTCTCCACCAATTCCAATATTGGTGGCCAGTGGGGGGGCTTTCTGGAGCGCTGGTATGGGTTCTTGGGGTGGCAGCTCAGTCTCTCAAGCCTGATCTGCTGGCAGCTCACTCACGGCTGGTGGGCTGGCAGTTGACTCATGGCTATTCCTTGAAATTCCATTTCAAGCAGGGTGCAAGGCCACCAAATTCAAATCAATTTTCCTATCATTTCAAGCAGGGTGCAAGGCCACCAAATTCAAGTGCAGTTTCTTACCACTTCAAGCAGGGTGGAAGGCCACCAAATGCAAGGCCGCCATACCACTTCAAGCGGGATGCAAGGCCGCCAAATTCAAGTGCAGTTTCATTCCACTTCAAGCAGGGTGCAAGGCCACCAAATTCAAATGCAGCTTTATACCATTTCATGCAGGGTGAAACCACCATAAAACCACACAAAACACCAAACTCACAGTTCAGTAGACATTCAGTCAGTTCAGTCAATTCACAGCTCAGCCAAAGTCGTGATCTCCCCCTCCATCATGCAGAGATTGAGCCACACCCACACTTCCGGATTTTATAACCCCTCCCTCCAGAAAAGGTGTGGCCTTCATGGCGCGATTGACAGAAGAGGGATTATAACGCTTTTATTTTTCATTGATGGGAAGAATTCTCTGCACCTGCTGAGCAGAGGGAGACTGAGTAAGATGGCCAAAAATCACAGCCGTAAATGGTAGAGTTTTATCTAAAATCAATATACAGTGCAAACAGGAAGAAGTGCATTTGCAGTAGTGCCTTTTAAATTCAAGCCAAAGCACCCAAGCCACCATTTACAGTAAGTAGTGCCTTTCAACTTCAAGCCACCATTTGCAGTAAGTAGTCCCTTTCAACTTCAAGCCAAAGCACCCTAGCCACCATTTTCAGTAAGTAGTGCCTTTCAACTTCAAGCCAAAGCACCCAAGCCACCATTTGCAGTAAGTAGTGCCTTTCAAGTGCAAGCCAAAGCACCCAAGCCACCATTTGCAGTAAGTAGTGCCTTTCAACTTCAAGCCAAAGCACCCAAGCCACCATTTGCAGTAAGTAGTGCCTTTCAACTTCAAGCCAAAGCACCCAAGCCACCATTTGCAGTAAGTAGTGCCTTTCAACTTCAAGCCAAAGCACCCAAGCCTCCATTTGCAGTAAGTAGTGCATTTCAACTTCAAGCCAAAGCACCCAAGCCACCATTTGCAGTATGTAGTGCCATTCAACTTCAAGCCAAAGCACCCAAGCCACCATTTGCAGTAAGTAGTGCCTTTTAACGTCAAGCCAAAGCACCAAAGCCACCATTTGCAGTAAGTAGTGCCTTTCAACTTCAAGCCAAAGCACCCAAGCCACCATTTGCAGTAAGTAGTGCCTTTTAACTTCAAGCCAAAACACCCAAGCCATCATTTGCAGTAAGTAGTGCCTTTTAATTTCAAGCCAAAGCACCCAAGCAACCGTTTGCAGGCAGTGTCTTTTTACTTCAAACAAACCAAATTTTCATTTTCAAACCACATTAAGGGGACTCACAGTTGAGTAGACATGTGTTCAGTGTTATTCAGAGCTCAGAGAGACGTGACCCTTTGGCTTCATCCATCTTGCAGAGACTGAGTGAGGCACACCACTTCCTGGTTTTATTGTCCCCCCCCCCCTCCAGCAGGGGCAACAGAGAGAATGGTGAATTTTTAAAAAACATTAATATCTCTCTGATTTGTCATCGATGGGAAAAATCCTCCGGTCCAGGGAGGCGGAGCGAGGTGGCCAAAAATGACGGCCGTAGGTGGCGGCGTTCTCTCGGAAATTGCGGCACAGTTGGCCAAAAACGGTCAAGATCAGACTTTTAGTAATATAAGATATTGATGGTAAGGAAAAGGCAGGGGGGGGGGGGGGGGGGGGGGAGGATGGATGTGGGTGCAGGAACAGATAATTTGCTTGCCATTGAATAAACCTGCTTACCATTGAATACAATTGCTGATCCAAAGAGATTGTTATCTTTTAAAATCCTGCAATCAAATCTTCAAATAAGTGCAAAAACTGGCAGAAAGGCAAGTAGAAATGTATTCATGGAGTCATAGAGCTGTACAGTCGGGAATCAGGCCCTTCGGCCCTCCCTGTCCATGCTGACCAAGTTGGCATATGGGGCAATCCCATTTGCCTGGATTTGGACCATATCCAAATGTGTTTAAAAAATGTAATTGTGCATTTACAGTGTTGGTTCTGATTAATTTGTAAATGTTAAGCTAGTTTTAGCAACTTAATTAAGCTACCAGAGATAACAAGAAACATAGTCCAATTTAATAACTCATTCAGCGCACCACTGGACTGGAGAAGCCTGCATTTCCACTGCAGCTTGGAGTGGCAGCTAATTGTGCTTGAATAGGGGTTGCAATGCTAGCTGAAGGTAGACACCTAGGGCTGGGGTGGCACAGCGGGTCAGGCAGCATCTCTGTAAAAATGGAATATGTGATGTTTCAGATCGAGACCCTTCATTTTCAACCTACAAGATACAAGATAGATTTAATTGTCACATGTGCCTGATGGCACAGTGAAATGAATTACCATACAGCCATACAATAAAAATCAACAGGACACAACACACTATAGGGTTTAACATAAAACATCCCCACACAGCAGAATCAATGTTTCCCATGGGAAGGCTCATTCTCACCTCCACTGTTCCCCGTGGCAGGGCCTCCCCAAGGACGTTGCCGCTCGGGCGGCCCGAGTTCAGGGGGGACCGCTTGGTTAAAAGTCACTCGGGGCTGCGGGACGTCCTCAGCGGCGTGGACACAGAGTCGGCCCCCTCCTACCGGAGTCGGCGGCTTCCAAAGTCCGCAGGCCGCGCCGGGTGGAGACTGCTGCTGGAGACCCTCTGCAAGGCACCCCAGGACTCCACAATGGCCGTCAGCGCCGCCCGCGTTTCTCCGCACCAGAGCTCCACGATGTGGAGCATCATTCCGGAGCTCCAAGGGAAAGGTATCGCCCGCTCCGCGGTGAATGCGCCGCCGTGTAGCAACCCAGGAGGAAAGGCCGCTCCGATCAGCACTGAGGTCAGCGCATCGATTGTGAGGAAAGAAACGGTACCCTTTAAAAAAGTTATTTCCCCCAATACAACACTTTGGACTAACTAAAAATAATAAAAAAGACAGAAATAACAGACAGGCTGTAGGCAGAGGCTGCTGCCAGTGCAGCGCCCCTAGGTTGATCCCACAACAGTGCTAATGAAACTCGTCACCACTTGCATGTTGGAAAGGACGGTCTCCAAGTAACTTGGCAAAACACTAATGATTTGGTGCCAGGATCTTCGATGCACCCTGATTCTAAGCTTAGTGTTTCTGAGATTCATTGGAGATATTAAGGGAATCAAGGGAAACAGGAATAGTGCAGGAAAACAGCACTGGTCAGCCATGATTATGAAAAAGTTACTTTTATAACTACTAAACCAGGTTCGCTTCTTAATAAACAGACACCACACAAACTGTTTGGTAGACCAGTTCAAAACTTTACTTAACATCGGCCGTTGGAAGGGAGCGAGAATTCCAGCTAAGTGACCAATGTAGACACTCAACTGTCCTCGGTCCTCTTCTCTGAACAACAGAATTAGCCCATTCCACAGACATTAGTCATGTCAGAGGTACAGGAAAAGGTTTCCACAGAATGCATCACATCAAAGGCCTTTTGTTTACATGGTACAAGATATACTAAAAACATTGGCCATTTGCTTTAGGTCATTTCATCTCTCCACTTCCCTGGTTCCTCTCTGTCACTTGGTCCCTCATAAACATAGGCCATTTGCTTTAAGTCATCTTATCTCTCCACTTCCCTGGTTCCTCTCTGTCACTTGGTCCCTCATAAACATAGGCCATTTGCTTTATTGCCTCTTGCTTCAAAGATGTGACTAGCTATGTCTCTCTTCCTCTATCGCCTCCTCCCCCATAAACATTGGCCATTTGCTTTATTGCATCTCACTTCAAAGATGTGACCAACTATGTCTCTCTTCCTCTATCGCCTCCTCCCCCATAAACATTGGTCATTTGCTTTATGGCATCTCACTTCAAAGATTTGACTAGCTATGTCTCTCTTCCTCTCTGTCACTTCCTCACTTGGGAGACAATGTTATGGTATTTATTATCCCACACACTGCAACCTGAGACAAGCCTAATTTGACACTAAATATAAACTGTAAGCTAGCCCTGAAACCTATTTTAATTTTTTCTTATTTTTGTAACTTTATTCGGCTTCATCATTCCATCCTTTTATCAAAATTTTGATAACTACAGTCCTTGCCGAATACATACGAAAGACCATAAGCATCGCATCAGACAAATTACGAGTACAACTAGTAATACAATCAATCCATAGTGGACAATCATTCCCCAAGTCCCTCCAAACATATTAAATGGCCACCAAACTCCACCGGAGCTATAACCATGGAATTCAGCTCCTACCTTCCTTATTTTAGCTACTTCCATTCTGATATGGGCAGCCAAGTTGGTAATGTTGGAGGAAGCATCGGGAATAAAAGTGCAACATTCTCGACCTATTATTGCACATGTTCCTCCTTTTTCTGCCAGGATAAAATCTAAGGCCATTCTGTTTTGTAATACTACGGTCCTCATAGCTACCATTTCAGCTGTTACCCCTTCTACCTCCTCCTGGGTTGCACTCAAGGAGATGGCAGTGGCATTAGCAAGTGTCTCTAAAGCGGAGGCCATTGTAATTAGTTCCCGTGACACTATTATACTACCAAAGGACGGGAAGAGTATCATAAAAAATTGCTCAGCCTTTGCTAGGCTTCGCTTGGAAATCCCCGTGTGCTGGTGCAACTGGCTCATGCTTCTCATGCGTGGGACTACATATGCAACATAACAACACCCTGTCCAGTGATGGGGTCCTTTTAGTCGTTCCCAAGCTGCCCCGTCTGCCGGCGGCATTCCTGGTAACCATGGGTAGGCCCAGGATCCACATACAAAATATGTGCCATTAACTGGTCGGGGTGGGCCGATAATGGTGGCTGCCTGAGTTGACATACAAGTACTGTTTCCCAAGAATACACCTGTGCCTTGGTGGTGGCAAAAACAGGTAGTATTAACTGGCCTATGAGGATCTTTTACTATCTGTAGTCGGGGTATATCTGCTGCATTTGTCACGTTCAATTTCCAATCTCCTTTGAAGGGAGGGGTGTACCATCCTTCAAAATTATTGTATTTCGGGCCTCCATAGGTGATGTTTATTGTTTCGTTTTTGGTATTTGTTATCCGTATGATTTTTAGGCATGACGATTTTTTTAGCAGAGTTACAAAAGCACCTCATCGCTAGTCTCTCGGTAAGGTTTAATGGAATGGGGACCAGGGGAATTCCTTCCTTACTGCTAGTCGGAACACCGGTGCATACCCAACATTCAGTCCCATGTGCCCGTACGGCAAACTCATGGCTCATAGTCAGATAGGTATTAGTCCATGTTACCCCGGCCATGGTTAGGATCGTCAGTAGAGCGAACATCACTCGTGCCATCCTTGTGTCCAATCTTTTTGCAGTCGGAGAGATGTATCCAACGTGGATGGTTTTCAACCTTCACTGCTGTTGGTGTAGTCAGCAGCACCTGGTATGGTCCGTTCCAACGGGGGCCGAGTTTCTTGCGGTTCCAATTTCTGATAAGTACGTAGTCCCCTGGTTGGACTATTTCGCACTGGTCAGCATCAGGTAGCGGCCTCTGGGACTCCTTTACCTGTAAATGCAATGCTGACAGAATATGGGTGAGTCGTTGAACATAGGTAATTATTTCAGAATATGGGTGATCGTTTAATGCGTGTAAATCTAAGGTTCCTTCATGAGTAATGCTTGCTCCCCAGGGGGTTCGTAGAGGTTTACCGTAGATAATTTCTGCTGGGGATAGCTTTGTAACACTGTGGGGAGTTACCCTCATTTCAAATAATGCTAAGGGTAATACTTTAATCCATGTCTGTCCCATTTCTCCCATCAGCTTGGTAATTTTGTTTTTTAATGCCCCATTGGCTCTTTCCACCATCCCAGATGCCTGTGGGTGGTGTACACAGTGAAATTGCTGTCGGATATTAAAATGTGCACATATTTCCTTATTAATAGTGGCAATAAAATGGGGACCATTGTCCGAGCTTATGACAGTAGGTAGGCCAAACCTGGGAATAACTTCTCTTAACAACAATGTTACCGTAGTTTCAGCAGTATTATTAGTGGTTGGTAGAGCTTCAATCCACCTGCTAAATAAATCTAAAATAACTAAGCAATATTTATAACACTGAGCCCTTGGCATTTCAATAAAATCAATCTGTATGCATTCAAACGGTCGTGATGGCATTGGCGTCACCCCTGAGGGTATCCTAATTGGTTTGCCTGGATTATTTCGTTGGCAAATTTTACATTCAGAGGCCTGCTTCAGTGCCTCTTGCCGGATTTTTGGGTGCCACCACGTCTCTTTTGTCATCCTTATCATTCCCTCCTTACCAGCATGGGTAAGTGAGTGAATATATGTTAGTAAAACAGGTAAAAATGCATCAGATACACAAACTTGCCCAAGCGGGGTGAGCCAAAGACCTGTGGTGGAGTCAATGGCACAGCCCTCTTGTTTCCATAGTTGTTTTTGGTTATCAGAGGCGTCCCTCTGTAATGCACATACCTCCCTCATATCTGGCAGGACCGTTCTATTTGCTAGTATCTGTTTACCAGATGTCACCACGCATTTGGATGTACAGGCTGCTTGCTTGGATACACTATCGGCAAATTCATTACCTTTTGCTATAGGGTCCCCAGCACCAGTGTGTGCAGTACATTTAATAATGGCCAGCTGATCTGGTAGCATCAACGCCGTAAGCAAATTACGCACAAAAAGGGCATTCTTAATGGGTGTTCCTGCCGAGGTCAGGAATCCTCGGTGTTGCCAGAGAGCGCCAAAGTCATGAGCAACGCCGAAGGCGTATCGGGAATCAGTATAGATGTTAATTTGTTTGTCCGTTGCTAATATGCAGGCTCGAGTTAGGGCAAATAATTCTGCCTGTTGCGCTGATAACGGAATCTGAAACCTTCCTTCTTCCAAAATCATCTGTGACCCGTTTACTACTGCATAGCCGGAAGCCCGCTGTCCTGTTTCAGGGATAACCATAGAGGAGCCATCGACAAACCATGATGGTATGTTGCCTTCCAATGGGATATCAGACAATCCTTCCCGTGTTTTTGTTAATAAGTCATTGGCCATCTCACAATTGTGGGGCGGCTCTGTGCAAGGCTCAGGTGGCTCCGTCAAAAAGGCAGATGGATTTATTGTAGAACAATGCTGAAAGGTCAAATTTGGATTATTCAACAATGTCAGTTCATAGCGGCCCAGGCGTGCCTGGGTGAGATATTTCGTTTGGCTTGCATTCATTAATGCGGCGACACAATGAGTTGTAAATACGATTACCGGTTGATGTAAAGTTATGTTTGCAGCAGCTGAAATAGCGGCATGTATACCAGGCAAAATCTGGGTGCAAGGGGGGTAGCCGCGTGCTACTGCATCCAGGCGAACTGAGAAGTAAGCTACTGGTCGTTTAACATCCCCATGTTGTTGCGTCAGTACGGCTGATACACAGTCTTGAATTATTGTTACATATAGCTGAAATGATCTGTCATACAGTGGTCTTCCGATGGCTGGGGCGGAGGCTAATGCATCTTTTAAGGCTAAAAAGGCCTCAGTCTGTTTTTCATCAAGGGAAAAATGTCGTTCGGCATTTGCAGACGCCAGTGGTGATAGATGCTTCGTATAAAGTACAACATTGGGAATCCACTGACGGCAAAAGTTCACTAACCCCAAGAAGGCTCTCATTTGTTTGGGGGTTTCTGGTTTTGGGTATCGAACAATAGGGTCCACTCTTGCTGGAGTAAGTGCTCTTTCAGTGGCACTGATCATAACTCCAAGAAATTTAACCTCCTTCTTGCCCTCTTTAACTTTCCTCTCAGGGATCACATACCCCCAAGCATGTAAGGCTTCTAATAACTTTGCAGTGTCAATAATGTTGCTGGCCTCATCAGAGCTGGCCAGAAGTAAATCATCAACATACTGAATTACAATGGAGCCTTGTGGGAGGGCTAATGTCTTTAACTGGTCTGCTAGTACTTGGGAAAACAGAGTGGGCGAATGTACAAAACCTTGTGGCAGGCGTGTCCATGTATATTGTTGTCCTTCGTATGTAAAGGCGAAAAGGTATTGGCAATCGGGATGCAGTGGGATTGAAAAGAATGCATGTTGTAGGTCAATAACTGTGAAGATTGTCGCAGAGGCGGGAACCTGGCTCAGGATAGTTGCGGGGTTCGGTACGATGGCGTGCATAGGCGTAACGATCTCATTAATTGCACGGAGGTCTTGTACTAGCCTCCACTCTGAACGTCCAGGCTTGGGTACCGGGAAGATTGGGGTGTTACATGGTGAGTGACACTGCACCAATATACCCTGGTGTAAAAGAGACTGCACCAGCTGTTGTATTCCTGCCACTGCTTCTGGTTTTAAAGGATATTGGGGAACTGCAGGGAGGCGGACATCCGGCTTAAGCGTGATCATTACAGGTACACAATAAGTCAGTCCTACCTCATGCGGTGATGTCGCCCAAATCTGATCTTTGTCCATGTCGTTTGCTGTTGGCTGATGGCGGCTGATAACTCCTTCAACGATCTGGTTCTCTTGCCAATATTCCAACGTTCCCTGAGAAAAATATTGCTCACCCAGTATGTTACTTGCTTGTTTGCATAATTCGTAGGTGAGGTACCCCAGCTCTTTTGCTGAGTGGTCTGCCCTCACTGAGGTGGTTACATGAGGTGCCACTAGAGAAGCATTCTGTTTCCACAACCCTTCCTCCACTTGCACGATCAAGGCAGTGCCAGGTTCGCCTGACACTGTTCCTATCAAGCGGACCCTAGTTGCTTCCCCTATTAGTGAACTAAAATAATCTTCCATTTCGGGATTGCAACCCGTAGGATCATAACATAAGGTCACATGTGGATCGGGTGTATTTCCAAAGACTGGTGCTGACAAAAGATCAATAGCCCACCATTGAGGTGTTGGGAAGTGTAAAGTGTGCATCATCTTCTGGGTCTGGAGGTGAATTCCCTCGTCAGTGCAGATAATTCCTGCTTTTAATCCTATCAATAGGTCTCTGCCTGCGAGGTTGCAGCCAAGAAATGGTGTAACGGAAAAGGGGAGGGTACATTGTTCCTGTCCATAGGTTACAGTCAAAGGCTGAGTTAGTGGGTAACACCGTACTTTCCCATCCAATCCTGATAATCGTGTTACATGGTCTGACATGGGAACTCCAAGAGATGCCGCAAGCTCCTGATTCAGGGTAGATGAGGTTGCTCCTGTATCAATCAAAAACGGAACTCTGGTGTCCCCCAGCATCATGTTTACTACGGGTTCTTCATCGGGGTTGGCGATTAATGGGAAGAGATGCTGTACAGGGAAGTGGGTGGGTCATTGGGAAAACGGGTTGTTGGTCGAGTACGGAGCCTGTCTTCCCTGTACTGCCCCGGAGACACCAGAGGGACATTCCTTTTTCCAATGCCCTCTTCCCCCACACTGAAAACAGCTTCCTCCAGTTTCCCTTTCACCTCGTGATCTTCCCTGCCCTGGGTGGTTTTGATTTTGTCTTCCCTGGAATGCTCCCCATCGTGGTCTATCCCATTGTGGTCTGGGTGGAAAACCCCTTCCTCTACCAGGGCGCATCCCGTTCCCAGGTCTGATAGCCAGAGCCTGGTAGGATTCCTCAGCTGCTGGATCCCACATATAATATTCAGTTTTTATTCTGGGTGCACTGGTGGCAGCCGTGTTTCCAGCACCGTCAGCCCAAAAGGCAGCTACCGCACGTCTCATCTGGGTTATGTCGTTGTCTGACCAGTTTAAGTCTGTTTTAATCATTGACTGCACTTTAAGAGGGAGACAACTCATCAACATAGCATTAAAAGCTGGGGACCTATTACCCGCATTGTATACAGAGTCTCCTGCAAAGGTCCCATAGATACTAGTGAAACGATCCAGATACGACTGGGGGTCTTCCTTTGGACCGGGCTTACAATCGAGGACCACCGACATGTTAATTGGCTTCTTCAAACATTCAAACAGATTGGTCATCATAAAATCTACACAAACTGTCTCGTCTGCATGTGCCTGCACGGCTTTTAGTGTCTGCCAAGTCTGATGTGTCATAATATCCTTCCACTTCTGTCGTTCGGCCGCTGACAAAAGTGACAAGGTCATGGACCAAATATCACGGTCCGTAGCCTGATAATATTCTACCGTACTGCGGAGGTATTCTACAAATTCCTTCGGGGTCTTATGGCGGTCTGGGGCTTTATCCCGTATCATACATTGCTCGTGTGGTCTCCATGGTGCGTATATTTGCATGGTATCAGCCTGATTGGCGTCACCTGCCCTAGGGTTTGGCACCGCTCTCATAGGGAGGTTCTGTGCAGTCCTTCTAGGGTTTGTTTTTACTCGCTCCCCAACCGATACCACCGTGTTAATTGCTTCATCTTGGACACTGTCCGTCAGCTCACTCATGTCTTCCTTTAGTATTGCACCGTAGCTTTGTAAGGTCGGAACTTCGGGGTATATGGATATTACTGACGGAGCTGCCAAAGGTAAGGATGCCATTGCTACTGGTAGGACATAGGGAGGTGGACGTCTCCCAGGATTATCTAACTCCTCATCTTCACTACCAAACAGGGTCGTCGTGCCAGACATGAAGTCTCCTCCAGAGGATTTACCAGTACTGGGTTTATTTTTACTAACCATCACCTGTTTATCACCTCCCGCCTGTCTCTTAATTCTTTTCTCTTGTTCCTCCGCCCACTGGCATTCTAGTTGCAATACTTTCCATCCTTTCATAGTGCCATCCTTATTCCGTAACTCTATCCCTTGTTTACATGCAGTATCCATCCAACTTCGATCCCTACTCTCCTCATGCTTCTTCTCTGCTTCTGCTTTCCACGTTTTAATTCCCTGCTTCCATTTCTTTCCTGCCTTCCTTTCCCATATCAACATCTCTGCTCTTTTAATTGTCTCGACATTCCATGTGCCCCCTACTGGCCAGGCTTCATCCCCCAACCGTTTGGTCAACTTGTAACTTAACATTCTAAATTTCTTATTATACTTAGGATTCAAATAACACATATGTTGGACGGGGGTTCCCCCCTCACTGTTATCCAAAGCATTCCCCATAGATAGATAGAGAAAAAGAGAGAGAGAGAAAAGAGAGAGAGAAAAAGAGAAAGCAGACCGCTTTTTAATTCCGAATTGTTCCAAATATATCAACCAGGCCGACTCGCTACTCGAGACCCCAGTTTCTCAATTTGGCTGACCTGTTTTTTTTTTTTTAACTCTTTAATATATGACCCAAGTGTCTCAACGAGGCCGACTCGCTAACCGAGACCCCCGTTTCTCAACCTGGCAGACTTAAAATAAGCCCCAGGTGTCTCAACGAAGCAGACCCGCGTACCGGGACCCCCGTTTCTCAACCTGGCAGACTTCTTACTCTTTAATATACAACGCCACTTATTTCTCAATCCGACAACCCTTCGGATGTCTCAATAAGCCAGACGCACACCTCAACCCCCGTATCTCAACCCGACAAATCACGGATATCTCAACGAGGCTGATGAGCCCTTAGTAGAGAGAGAGAAAAAGAGAAAACAAAGAGAGATAGACAGAGAGAGAGAAAGAAAGAGAAACCACTCACGCCCTTCTTAACAATATACACAAGCCCTTCTTAAAAAATACATGCACAATGCTGTCTGAAAAATACAAACACAATCCCGTCTGAAAAAAAAAAACCTATAAAGCCCAACTGGTCTTACCTTGGTCTGTCACTAAGAACCTCGGCAGGGAACCTGGATCAACCTCTGATGAAGGATCACAGACGTTCCCGGGAGTTTCTAGGGAGTCGGTCGTACAAGGGGGCCGATAGAGCTCAGTTATCTCCCTTCCAATCCCGGCAACCTCCGCAACCTCTTGCACAGTCAGCCGTTGATGTGGTCCCAGCGAGGCCTGCCAAAAAAAACGCCAATGAAAAAGTTACTTTTATAACTACTAAACCAGGTTCGCTTCTTAATAAACAGACACCACACAAACTGTTTGGTAGACCAGTTCAAAACTTTACTTAACATCGGCCGATGGAAGGGAGCGAGAATTCCAGCTAAGTGACCAATGTAGACACTCAACTGTCCTCGGTCCTCTTCTCTGAACAACAGAATTACATTGCCTTAAATAGGGTTTTTTTGTCCCCTTAGCACATTCCACAGACATTAGTCATGTCAGAGGTACAGGAAAAGGTTTCCACAGAATGCATCACATCAAAGGCCTTTTGTTTACATGGTACAAGATATACTAAAAACATTGGCCATTTGCTTTAGGTCATTTCATCTCTCCACTTCCCTGGTTCCTCTCTGTCACTTTGTCCCTCATAAACATAGGCCATTTGCTTTAAGTCATCTTATCTCTCCACTTCCCTGATTCCTCTCTGTCACTTGGTCCCTCATAAACATAGGCCATTTGCTTTATTGCCTCTTGCTTCAAAGATGTGACTAGCTATGTCTATGTTCCGGTAGGCGGCGCGGCTCTGGCCAGCAGCGGCCTCTGCAGCCTGTCCGCGTTTTTGTTATTTTTTGTCTGTGTTTCTGTGTAGTTTTTTGTTATTTTATGTTGGGGTGTGTGTGTGGGGGGGCGGGGGTGGGGTGGGAGGGGGGGGGGAAACTTTTTGAATCTCTCCCTGCACTGGAGACCCGACCTTTTCTCGTCGGGTCTCAGGTGTCGTTGAGGCCGCAACGAGGAGCGGCCTCCAACGGGAAGAAGCCAGGGACTCTGGTGCCGACTCACCGTTGCCGTCGCGGAGCTGGCCGACACCGGAGCGGGTGGAGCGGTGGAGGAGCGCTGCCGCTGCCGCTGCTGCTGCTGCTGCTGCTGCTGCCGATGCCGCTGCTGCTGCTGAGTCGGAGGCTGCTGCTGCGGGTCTGCGGACGGCTCGGACGACCCCGCGCGGCTCCCTGGAGGGAGACCGCTTTTCGGGCTGCTGCAACGGCGAATTCTCCCGCCCGTGTTGCGGGGTCGAAGAGCTCCTGGAGCGGGGCCTAACACCATTGCCCCGCGCGGCTGGAACGGCTGCGGGACTTTGCGAGCACACACCGGGGGCTCCAACATCAAGACCCGGTGTGCGACCTCGCACCACCCGGCGTGGCTTCAATGGCCGCGGGACAATCGCCATCGCCAGCCGGGGGCTTTGACTTTGACTGTGACATCGGGGGGGGGGGGAGAGAGTGCAGTGGAGAGATAAGTTTTTTTTTTGGCCTCCCATCACAGTTATGTGATGGATGTTTATGTTAAATGTAATTATGTTGTGTCTGGGGTCTATTTGTGTGTAATGTATGGCTGCAGAAACGGCATTTCGTTTGGACCCCCAGGGGTCCAAATGACAATTAAATTGACTCTTGACTCTTGACTCTTGACTATGTCTCTCTTCCTCTATCGCCTCCTCCCCCATAAACATTGGCCATTTGCTTTATTGCATCTCACTTCAAAGATGTGACCAACTATGTCTCTCTTCCTCTATCGCCTCCTCCCCCATAAACATTGGTCATTTGCTTTATTGCATCTCACTTCAAAGATGTGACTAGCTATGTCTCTCTTCCTCTCTGTCACTTCCTCACTTGGGAGACAATGTTATGGTATTTATTATCCCACACACTGCAACCTGAGATAAGCCTAATTTGACACTAAATATAAACTGTAAGCTAGCCCTGAAACCTATTTTAATTTTTTCTTATTTTTGTAACTTTATTCGGCTTCATCAATTGTGGTTCCCTCTTCTCCCCTCTCCCATCAGGCAAGAGGTACAGATGAAGTGTGAAAGCGCACACCTCCAGATTCAGGGATAATTTCTTCCCAGCTGTTATTAGGCAAGAGAACCATCCTATCACCAACTAGAGAGCAGTCCTGAGCTACTATCTACCTAATTGGAGACCCTCAGACCATCTTTAATCGGACTTTACTGGACTTTATCTTGCACAAAACGTTATTCCCTTTATCATGAATGTGTACACTGTGGTAATCATGTATGCTCTTTCCGCTGACTGGTTACCATGCAACAAACGCTTTTCACTGTACCTCGGTACAAGTGACAATAAACTAAACTAAACTTTCATCAGGTCCACTTTCCCACCCATCCCCAGAATTCTTGATTCCCTCACTAATTAAAAAGCTATCAGTCTCAGGTTTGAATATATTCTTTGATGCAGTCTCCGTGGTTTCCAGGGGCAAGGAATTCCAAAGATCCACAACTGTTTGAGTGAAATAAGTAATTCCTCATCTCAGTCTTAAATAGAGACCTGCTCATTCTGAGACTATGCCCTCTGGTCTTATTCTCTCCCACAAGGTAAACCATCCTCCCAGCATTTACTGATAGGCACAAAAGATAGACACACAATAACTCAGCTGGACAGGCAGCATCTCTGGAGAGAAGGAACGTGTGACATTTCGGGTCGAGATCCTTCTTCAGAATCCTGAGTCTTCAGACTTTACTGAGAGGCAACCTCCCACCAACTCCATCTGAACAAATTATTCATCAACTCTGCCCAGCCAATTCATTAACCAACTTTGGGAAGTTTGTTAACCATTTCCAACTGGGAAATTCATTAACCAAAAATCTAAACAGTTCAAAAGTTAGTTAATCTCTCCTGCTCTCTTAGAATTGTTACTCCTCATTGGCATACATTTTGTTGATAGTTACAAATTATATCCTTAAATATCTGCCATTACTTGTCCATTGTTTTGCCTATATATTGTTTTTCCCAGACCATTTTAGCTATTTTTTAGCTAACTATCCTTTATAGAATTCACTTAAATTTAATGCATTTGTATCAGACCTAAGTTACTTACTCTCTCGCTTAATGCTAATGTGCACTGTACTTCCTTGGGGTTCTGTTACTCTTGAGATTATTTATTAAAACTAATTTGTTAAAATATCTAATTTGACATTATCCGATCCAAAGTAGCCTGCTCTGGTTGGCTGGATAATGTGCGGTTCTGGGAAACTACCGAATGTGCTCTGTGAATTCATTCTTGTGGTTCCCATTTCCAATTCAAATAACCCAATCTTTGTGAACATTACATTCACAGATGATTTTGTTTACACCACTCCCTTCCCACCTCCTGTTACTGAAGAAGGGTTTTGGCCTGAAACGTTGCCTATTTCCTTTGCTCCATAGATGCTGCTGCACCCGCTGAGTTTCTCCAGCTTTTTTGTGTACCTTTGATTTTCCAGCATATGCAGTTCCTTCTTGAACAATCCATCTGAATGTTGGCCTCTTGGCGACGGAGTTGCTAACTGATTTGCGCATTAGTTTTAAATATGTGGTAAATAGGTGTTCGTTGATTTAACAAATATTGCAACCTTAAAACCAATTCAAAAGTGCAGTTTGCTGACCAATACAACTTCCTGTACCTTTCTCCGCGTTTGAAGAAAGACAAATCAAACACCGAGGTTTATAATATTTTTAGATGCCGAAACTTTTTAATTGAAAAAAAGTCAAAAAGCTCATTTTGGTTATTACATATCCGGAATTAATATAATGATTCATCAGTTTAATAATTTGAACTATAATAGTCCATGATAGGAAAGAAAACAACATGTTGTTTCATGAGTAATTGAACTGATACAAATTTCAAGCGACCTGGGCAGTGACAAGGTTAAAACTGTTTCCCTGTTTGAAAACATGTGGCATAGGTAGAATTAAAAATGCACATATTAAACACCGTAATTGGGGGAAATGACAGGAGATTTGATGATTGTTTGATATTTGCTTGCCTACCCGCCCCCATACTATACACACATATCCATAGCTTTTAGAGGAGAGAGAAAAGAAAAGGGAGGTAGACACAAAATGTTGGAGTAACTCAGCGGGACAGGCAGCATCTCTCGAGAGAATGAATGGGTGGACGTTTCGGGTCGAGCCGCTGGGTTACTCCAGTATTTTGTGTCTACCTTCGATTAAACCAGCATCTGAAGTTCTTTCCTACACCAAGACAAGGGAGCGTTATATCACCAAGGAAGATAGCCTCACATGCTGTAGAAGATCAAAACGCGCTCATACTGTTAAAGTTCGGGCGGATTAGTCTCATTTAATGTACCCAGGGGTTGCTTTGCGCCAAGGAGACGCGTGGATCTTCCTGGATTGCGCTGTGGCTGTCTCTCCTATTGGCCGCGCAGCTCCCGGAAGTACCTTGGGTTGCTCCACGTCTGTCAGATTCACCCGGGCTGAGTCAACAGTGGCCACCAGGCGAGACTCACCTGTTGCTTGCTGCTCCCCACCGGAGATCACGTAAGTGTGAACGGGTCACCAAACTGGGGGGGAAAAAGTCAAACTATCTTTCCTAGAACTTCCGAAATTATTTGTACACAGTTGAAACATGCAAGCCTCTAATCACTGAGCTCTTCTTAAAGTAATGTCCAATTCGAAGAAGTAAAATATACAGATGGAAGATGCAAAGCTATTGGATTTAGGATGGTGACCAGATTGCGTGCCATGGCGACTTGCAGGAGAATTAGGTCATTTCACTGGCTGCTCTGCCTCGGGTGGCTATTCGTGATGGTAAGTGATATTAAACAGAGATAATAGGTTATGCTGACGCCAAGATCAATGTTTACATAAGTGTTTCCAGGTTGTACTGCATCCTGTTCTTTTGCCCCGCTCTGCTGGTGACAGGTTGTGTGAGCTGGATGATCGTGCGCCAATGAAATGGGATTTACATAGAAACATAGAAACATAGATGGTCTACATCATGGTCTGAAAGAAAAATCTTGTTTTACTCCATTGCAGTTTCCCATTTTTCATCAGTTTTCTAATTGAAATATTTTCTTCTATTTTGGATTCATATTCTGGTACAGTTTTGGGAAATTATTATACCCCACAATAAGCTTTAACTAAAAGTAATCTCAAACAGTTTTTTTTTAAATTACTTGAAATTATGAGTCAGCTTATCAATTTAAGAATCAGTTTTTATAGCTTCTACTGATTTAACCTATTGTGAACAGTTGTCAGTATTTCAATCTGATCTCCATTTGGCCTTTATTGTATAAAACGAGTGCAGAGCTGTTGCTTTCTCAGATACAATTCCAGATTCTTGATACCATTTTTATGACTGCAGGTTCTATCCATGGGTTTGACATAGATCTCAAAGTAAAATCACAGCAAAAGTAGTTTCCATGCTCCAGAACCTATTGGAAAATAGTGACAAGTCCAGCATACCTGTGCTTATAATAATAAAAAGGCATGCCTGCTGTTGTGAGTGAATGCTATAAATTGTTTTGCATTTTGGGACAGTCTAATATTACTCTCACAAACATGGTTCAACTCCCTGTTACAAGGATAGTTTAACAGTCAAGAAACGTTTGCATTTGATCAATAGAACTGAATAAATCGTACTATACAGACATTGTAGTATGGTATTTGATGTCTCAAACGTGACTGGTAATTGATGTCCAAAAAGTGCAGTTAATGAACTGATTTATAGTCATGAGATAATATTCCATCTCGGAGGCCCAAAATGGATATAATTGAAACTGCGATGAGAAGATGGAGTCATATTTAGTTCTTTGCTTCCTCTGAGGAAGTATCATGGTGACTATGTTCATGAGATTTGGAAGGAAAGCACAAAGCAAACTGCTTGAGGGAATTGAATTTTGAACCAAATCCAAATCCTTTTTTTGTACCCTTTTGGAAATATTTAAAATTCGCCACAGAGAAACAGGCCATTTGGTTTATGCTCCATATAAGCAAATAGTCTTATCAGAAATTGTGGAGAACTAAAAGTCTTATGAGAGCAAAGAACTCAACAATCAATATTATCAGAATTTTTTTTTATTGAGCATAAAGCTAATAAATATTGTTGTGGTTAATTAATAGCTTAATCCCAATGAAGGGCTACGCAGAGATTGTATGATTTAATTTGAATCATTAATCTCTGACTTGGAATATTTTGTTGATAATAAGTACAGATAAAGGGTCTCGTCCCAAAATGTCAATTGTCTATATCCCTCTACAGATATACCTTACTGGCTGAGTTCCGAGCATGGAACATGAATTCAAGCATTTACAGCTTCTCATGCCATCATTTAACAAGAATGTTGCTTCTCAAAAAAATAGGGAAAGAGATAATAGAGACCCACAGGTCAGTTAGCATGATATTGGTCATTGGACAACCAACAGGTTGATAATGGGACAGAGCTAACATGGTTTCATGATAGTGGAATTAAGTTTAATAATTATGGCTAGTTTCTCAAAGATGCAAACACCGAGGAGGAACCAATCTATGGGATTTAAAAAGATAACTAAGTTCAATAATGTTGATCCTAGTTATTTTTTCTATCTAGTTTTTTCTAGACCATCAGAACGGCATAAAATTCATATTTGTAAATATTCTTTAGGAAAGGAAATTCACTATCCTATCCATAACTCCAGTCATACAGCAATACACTGGTTCTAAAATGCCCTCTGAAATGGCTTTGAAAGCCAAGCAGGTCTAGCAAACAGGCTATGTTTGAAACGCAATAAAAATAAAACCAGACAGATCACCCGACATTGACCTGGGCATCAAGCTTGCAATCATTTACACAAACACTCGGGAACTGGTATTTAAATTGAAATAGTTGTCATAATTGTACTTAATGAAACATAGAAACATAGAAAATAGGTGCAGCAGTAGGCCATTCGGCCCCTCGGCCCTTCGAGCCTGCACCGCAATTCAATATGATCATGGCTGATCATCCAACTCAGTATCCTGTACCTGCCTTCCCTCCATACCCCCTGATCCCTTTAGCCACAAGGGCCACATTTAACTCCCTCTTAAATATAGCCAATGAACTGGCCTCAACTACATTCGGTGGCAGAGAATTCCAGAGATTCACAACTTTCTGTGTGAAAAATGTTTTTCTCATCTCGGTCCTAAAAGATTTCCCTATTATCCTTAAACTGTGACCCCTTGTTCTGGACTTCCCCAACATCGGGAACAATCTTCCTGCATCTAGCGTGTCCAACCACTTAAGAAATTTGTAAGTTTCTATAAGATCCCCCCTCAGTCTTCTAAATTCTAGCGAGTGCAAGCCAAGTCTATCCAGTCTTTCTTCATATGAAAGTACTGACATCCCAGGAATCAGTCTGGTGAACCTTCTCTGTACGCCCTCGATGCCAAGAATGTCCTTCCTCAGATTAGGAGACCAAAACTGTACGCAATACTCCAGGTGTGGTCTCACCAAGACCCTGTATAACTGCAATAGAACCTCCTTGCTCCTATACTCAAATCCTTTTGCTATGAATGCTAACATACCATTCGCTTTCTTCACTGCCTGCTGCACCTGCATGCCTACTTTCAATGACTGGTGTACCATGACAACCAGGTCTCGTTGCATCGCCCCTTTTCCTAATCGGCCACCATTCAGATAATAATCTACTTTACTGTTTATGCCACCAAAGTGGAGAACCTCAAATGTATCCACATTATAGATAGATAGATAGATCCTTTATTGTCATTCAGACCTTTCGGTCTGAATGAAGTTATGTTGCCTGCAGTCATACACAGAATCAATAATAACAAAACATACAATAAACACAAATTAAACATCCACCACAGTGAGCTCACCAAGCACATCTTCACTGTGATGGAGGCAAAGTCTTAGTCTCCGTCTCTTCCCTCCTTGTTCTCCCCCTGCGCTGAGGCGATCGATCCAGGCCGAAGATTCCGCTCTCCAGTCCAGCGGACCTCCGTGGTGATGTCGCCGCCGCCGAAAGCCGAAACGCCGTCTCCGCTCCGAGACGGCCCGCCACAGCATCAGCACCAGGCAGCCGCCCCAGCTCCAGGCCGCCGCCCCAGCTCCAGTTCCCGCAGTCTCCGCTCCAGGCCGCCGCCCCAGCTCCAGTTCCCGCAGTCTCCGCTCCAGGCCACCGCCCCAGCTCCAGGCCGTCGCCCCATCTCCAGTCTCCGCTCCGGGCAGCTGCCCCAGCTCTGGGCAGCCGCCCCAGCTCCAGGCCGCCGCCCCAGCTCCAGGCCCCACAGTTTCCGCTCCGGGCAGCCGCCCCAGCTCTGGGCAGCCGCCCCAGCTCTGGGTCCCGCAGTCTCTGCTCTGGGCCACCACCCTCAGCTCCGGGCAGCCGCCCCAGCTCTGGGCAGCCGCCCCAGCTCCAGGCCACTGCCCCAGCTCCGGGTCCCGCAGTCTCAGCTCCGAGCCCCGCTGCATCAGCTCCAGGCCGCCGCCGAAAGCCAGAACACCGCACCAGCAAGTCGGGCCACCGCTACCTTAACCCCGAAGACAGCCAGCCAAGTCCTGGCTGGCTCTGCCTCCGGAGCCTCGGAGTCGGTCGCAGGTTGGAGGCCGCCAGCTCCGCCATTAGGCCTCAGCGCAGATGGAGGCAGAGAAGGGGGATACGACACGAAAAAGTCGCATTCCCCCGAAGGAAGAGACAGAGAACATGTTTCACCCCCTCTAACACAACCCAACAAACTAAAACTTAACCAAAACAAGACAAAAAAAACAACAGAAAAAAGTAAAGACAGACGGACTGCAGGTGAGCCGCAGCTGTTAACAGCGCCGCCACTTCCGGATATACTGCATCTGCCATGCATTTGCCCACTCACCCAGCCTATCCAAGTCACCTTGCAGCCTCCTAGCATCCTCCTCACAGCTATCACTGCCCCCCAGCTTTGTGTCATCCGCAAACATGGAGATGTTGCATTAATTTCCCTCGTCCAAATCATTAATATATATTGTAAATAGCTGGGGTCCCAGCGCTGAGCCTTGCGGTACCCCACTAGTCAATGCCTGCCATTCTAAAAAGGACCTGTTTACTCCTACTCTTTGCTTCCTGTCTGCCAGCCAGTTCTCTATCCACATCAATACTGAACTCCCAATACCGTGTGCTTTAAGGTTGTATACTAATCTCTTATGTGGGACCTTGTCGAAAGTCTTCTGAAAGTCCGGATATAACACATCCAGATATAACACATACACTGGTTCTCCCTTATCCACTCTACTAGTTACATCCTCGAAAAAAATTCTATAAGATTCGTCAGACATGATTTACCTTTCATAAATTCATGCTGACTTTGTCCAATGATTTCACCACTTTCCAAATGTGCTGCTATCCCATCTTTAATAACTGTCTGTAATTCCCCGTTTTCTCTCTCCCTCCCTTTTTAAAAAGTGGGATTACATTAGCTACCCTCCAATCCTCAGGATCTTTGTACTAATTGTACAAATTGTACCAATTGTACTAATGGACTTTTAATCAACCTTGGGCACATCCCATCCTTGTGGCAGAATAAGCCCTGTGAGGTAGTGGCCCAAGAGAATACCAGCAAGACTGTCTTCAATATTGATCCAAACCCAATTGCAGTCATAATACTGCCCAATTTGACCAGGGCCATCGGACCTTATATCTAAACTAGGTTTACAGTAAATTATGAATGAAGCAACACATAGGTAAACGTGTTTGACCTTGTTCCCATCAATCTACCCGTACCAGACTCATTACATTACGGCAGGAATGAACCACAAGATAGGCCTTGTGGAGGCAATGTCCCAACTTTGGAAATACCCTTTATTGTATCATGTGGCACTTTCATTATGTCTTAGGGGATATGTGCAGAACCAATTCTGGGACTCCATGAATATCCCTCATTATGCCATTACTTTAAACTAGTAGTTCAATCCTGGTTCAACAAGGGGTGTAGTTAGGCTTGCCTGCTGTGGCATTGGAATGTTTGCACATTAAACAGGAAGAGTGTTATGCAATGGACAGAGGCAAATGATTTTGCAGTTTACAGATCAAAGTTCTCTCGTCCAGTCATAATCATTTGTGAGTATAGGTGGGCAAATAAGCAGCTAATGGGAGGAAGAGGCTGTAAGAACATTTCCAATCTTATCTTTGGTAGATGCTAATATGCCAGTGCTAAAGACAAGGCTGAATCTTTTGCAACAAAACCATTCAAAAGTACTGGGTGGATGCTCTTTATCTATTTACTCCTGAAGCCCCCGCTATCACACGTTAACCTTCAGCTAACTCGAATCGTATTATGGACCAGCTGAAAAGACAATTGGACTGGGAAACATATCTGCTGTAATGCTCTAAAATTAGCTACAAATCCAACCAATTTTTTAAATCACGAAACAGCTGCAAAATTGGCACCCTATTAATCAAATGTGGAAGCTCAAAATTGTCCAAAATGAATTGCCCTGTCCATAAGCAAAATCACTCCTGACAAATCTATTCTCCCTCCAGGTAGACCATTACCATCTTTATTAATCATAGGCAATTTTGCTAGTTGTTTGTACTTGTGTTTTATCATCATTGTTTGGCGTATGTTTTAAGCCTCGTGTTAGTTGTATGTTCTGTTTATTCACCTTGTTTTCTACCCATTAATTGATGCTAGATTACATTTTGCTATGGTGACTCGCTCACATCTCCTATAGGCTTCTTCCAAACCTGGATTATGTAGCACAGGGCACTGGTCGTCGTACTCAATGAAAAGCTCAGGCTTATGGTGATTGGGGGAAGGAGGGTTACAATAGTAAAAAATACTAAAGGACACAAAATGCTGGAGTAACTCAGCGGGTCAGGCAGCATCCATGGAGAAAATGGATAGGTGATGTTTCGGGTTGAGACCCTTCTTCAGATTGATTGTAGGGTTGTAAGCGACCCTAGGTGCTGTTCCTCCAGTTTACATGTGGCCTCACTCTGGCAATGGAGGAGTCCCAGTTCTTTATTTAAAAACAAGGAATAACTCAAAAGAGAAAAGTGGGAGTTAAGGAATTAAATGAAAGAACAGGACAAGGAAAACAAAAGGAGGAATCAAAAAATGCAATGCCACCTCAAGGGAAAGCAAGGTCAAGTGTTTTATTATCATATGTCCCGAAATGGAATAATGAAATTCTTACTTGCAGCAGCACAACAGAATATGTAAACATAGTAGTCCGTAAATAATAGCACATCACTCACACGATGGAGCTGATTTGTTAGTTGTTGGTGAGTATCCTTGTTTTTAAACTCTATTGATTTCTGAGAGCACTGGATACAGCAAAGCCTATGGGTCCAGGCAATATCCCAGCTGTGGTACTGAAGGCTTGCACTCCAGGACGCATGTTTGTGAATGGGTATCACGTGTATGCATGGATCCTGCCCCTTCGCGAAAGCCACTCATAATCGCTCGTCCCCAGCCTATTGACAACCCCGATCCTGACCAAAGATCATAGAGCGGATCTTTGATCCCGACAGTGAAGCCCAGACACAGAAGGTGCGCAGCCGTGCCGGCAGCCTTGCGCAGGATGCGGTACAGCCAGAGCTCAGCGCTGCTAGGCGCTCGATGGCTCTGCATGTTTGATTCAAAATGGCGGCGGCGCGGGCACACCGCGACGCCCTGTGTCTCCCTAGAATGGGAAAAATAGCGACGATCCCCTTATTCGTTTGCTATGTCGCTCTTCAAGGGAGATGCTAAATGCATTTCGTTGTCTCTGTACTGTACACTGACAATGACAATTAAAATTGAATCTGAATCTGAATCTGAATCAGTGCAGGCCTCCTTGTGTCACCACGCCTGGGTGCCGCGGCCTCGGGCACAGGAGGTACCGGAGATAATGGAAATCTGCGGGCCGGTTGATTTCGGGTTACGGGCCGCATTCGGTCCAGGGGCCGCAGGTTGCTGACCTCTGATCTAGTCAGTGGAAGCTTGTGACCCGTGGTCTATAGCCAGAAATTGCTTGGCATTTACTATTCACCAAATTCCTTCAGTGCAGTTTGCAAATCTTTAGAGATTTGAGTCTGAAGAAGGGTTTTCGGCCCAAAATGTTGCCTATCTCCTTCGCTCAATAGATGCTGCTGCACCCGCTGAGTTTCTCCAGCATTTTTGTGTACCTTCGATTTTCCAGCATCTGCAGTTCCTTCTTAAACACTATTCTTGTTGTGAATCGTGGAATATGGGAATTGATGTAAAAGAGAGATTAGTATAGCAACACATCACTCTATGGCCTATTCCTACTCTCATTATGCCCATCAATTTTATGCATCCTGTTTCTGTATCGTATTCAGCTTGTTCTTACTTAGCCACAAAAATTTGGTTGTCAATTCTTTTGCTTTACAACTGTGTATAAAGGAGTTTCACATGTCATCTGTTCACATGTCATCTTAGATTAAAGCCATTTAAATTTAGAAAAAAAGTCTCCAAATGTCACAAAAAATCAGATGGATTACAATGCCACATAAATGCGACGTTAATTTTTGTAATTTATATCTTGACCATTGTGGGGCATGGAAGCCCAGGTTTGTTGGTTGTTGGGGACAGAGGTAAGATTGATATTTATAGTTTGACCCCCTACTACAATCATTTTCAGATTAATCAACTGGATTTCATAAACCAGTAGACAGGGGAGGTGTGATTTATCAGAAATATATGTTGTCCTTGTATTTCCTGCCTCCATGTTTCTGCTTATGCTGCACATAAGCACCTCAGCTAAACTTCTTGGTGTTGGAAACTTTTATCTTCAGCAGTTGCCATCATCTGTTGTTTACTCAATCATAATCCAGCATTTCTGGAAGTTATTAAAATAATAAAGAGAATTAAAAATTATAACTATTTGCATGTATAAATAATTTCAAGAAGTATGATTGTTAAATTTTGGATTTTATGTGGAGAAAACAATAATGCCAAGATTATCACTCTTCAAGGTTAATTCTCAGTTTTTGTTTGTTATGTGAATTACTTTTTCATAATTCTAAGTGGCCATTCTAGGTAATTTATTATGAGATACATGAAAGATTAAAAATTATTAACATTAAAATATAAAAACATCATGACAATGGTGATGGTGATCTAATAGAAGTTTGATGTTTGTGAATTTCTTTAGGTACCAGCACCTTCCTACAGTGCAAATACCACACAAACTACATCTGTTTTGAAATTATCAGAAGATAGAGCGGTCAAAGATTTCATTCGATTCATTAATGCAACTGATGTGGTAGAGGCCAAGTATAAACTCTCTATTGAATATTTATGTTCTGAACCGAGTACTGTTGGTGTTGAGGTGTTAGTTTCGACTGATGTCAAAATTGGCGTCACTGTTTACAGGAAAAAATGGAAATGTAAGAAACGTCTTAATACCTTCAGCAATCGGACACTGTGGGTGAAATTTCCAAACATCATGTTATACAGACCTGATAATTTGATCAAACACTCCATTGTTATTAACAATGTAATATTAAGAGCCTGGATTATAAATACCAACCGGGCAGCATCTGAGAATCGTGAGGCAACTTTTTATGAACAAGCAATTGCTAGAACCTACAAATTGCTGAAAACATTCAGTCCTTTTGAAAGGCCTTACAAAGATCATAAACACTGCCTTCAGTGGGACACAGAGAAGATAGAAGCAATAAAAGAAAAGCATATACCCCAATGCTTGCTTGAAAATGGTATGTGTATTTTACTTCAATGTCCTCATGTCTATCTTTTCTCTCAGATTTGCACAATCCAGATAGGAAACTGCTATGTGAATGTGCATTTCAATTTATCACATTGATGTTTGCCTTCACTGGCTTTGCATCAACTGATTTAATAATATGTCTGCTACTCATTTAGATTCTGCCT
This sequence comes from Leucoraja erinaceus, assembly GCF_028641065.1. Taxonomy (NCBI): domain Eukaryota; kingdom Metazoa; phylum Chordata; class Chondrichthyes; order Rajiformes; family Rajidae; genus Leucoraja; species Leucoraja erinaceus. The sequence goes on from NC_073377.1 coordinate 83,070,674, forward strand.
GATCAGTTTCCAGAAATCAAAGATGAAAAGTCTATCATATTGTTATAAATATTTAGTTACAATATCTTTTGTGAAATTAATATTTTTATTAAGGCAATTAATTTGCATCTTTCGGAAGTTGGATTTCAGAAACTGAGGTATTTTTCCATTGGAAGTGTCCCAAACTTTCATTTCACTTTGAATAGCATATTCAAGATATATTATCAAGATATATTCAAGATATATTCATAGATATATTATCTTCCCTGTAAGGACTCCATCCCCTATTCCCAATTCCTCCGTCTACGCCGCATCTGCTCCCGGGATGAGGCGTTCCACACCAGGGCATCTGAAATGTCCTCATTCTTCAGGGAACGGGGGTTCCCCTCCTCCACCATAGATGAGGCTCGCAGCAGGGTCTCTTCCATACCCTGCAACACTGCTCTCTGTCCCCATCCCCCCCACTCGCAACAAGGGCAGAGTCCTCACCTTTCACCCCACCAGCCGTCACATATAACAAGTCATCCTCCGTCAGTTTTGCCACCTCCAACGTGACCCCACCACTCACCACATCTTCCCATCTCCCCCCATGTCTGCCTTCCGCAAAGACCGCTCCCTCCATAACTCCCTTGTCAATTCTTCCCTTCCCTCCCGTACTACCCCCTCCCCGGGCACTTTCCCTAGCAACCGCAAGAGATGCGACACTTGTCCCTTTACATCCCCCCTCGACTCCATTCAAGGACCCAAGCAGTCATTCCAGGTGCGACAGAGGTTTACCTGCATCTCCTCCAACCTCATCTATTGCATCCGCTGCTCTAGATGTCAGCAGATCTACATCGGTGAGACCAAGCGGAGGCTGGGCGATCGTTTCGCCGAACACCTCCGCTCGGTCCGCAATAACCAACCTGACCTCCCGGTGGCTCAGCACTTCAACTCCCCCTCCCATTCGGTATCCGACCTCTCTGTCCTGCGTCTCCTCCATGGCCAGAGCGAGCAACACCGGAAATTGGAGGAACAGCACCTCATATTCCGCTTGGAGAGTCTGCATCCTGGGAGCATGAACATTGAATTCTCCCAATTTTGTTAGTCCTTGCTGTCTCCTCCCATCCCTCACCCTCAGGCTCCTCCTCCTCCTTTTTTCCATTCTTCTCACCGCCCCCCCCCCACCACCCCCCCCCCCCCATCAGTCTGAAGAAGGGTTTCCGCCAGAAACGTTGCCTATTTCCTTCGCTCCATAGATGCTGCTGCACCCGCTGAGTTTCTCCAGCATTTTTGTGTATCTTTAAAAACAACCTTAATTGGCTTCAACGTACTGATTCAATATCAGCCAATATCTGCCTACACAGTTTTAAGAAAACTTCCTACACAGTTGTGCTATGAATCTAATCCCATGAATGCTATATATATATCTTATGTATCTGTGATGTATCCTACAGCTAACCTGCTTGGCTCTTAGTTACACCTTGTCATGTAAATCTGGAATTCAGTGAAGTTCTGAGAACAAGAGGCCATGTTGGAAGTGCAATCTTTTGGATGAGACAATTAATTGAATCCCATCCGCCTCTAATCATTGAAGTAATTCTCAAGACATCAATATGGAAGAAAAGCTAGGGAGTTATCACTGTTGCCCCAGACTAGGTGTACCTTCCTTTCCTTGCCTGATCCATCTCACCCTCGCCAACTGTCTACCATCATGTCAAGAAAGCTAAATGGTCATTATTGTGTTGATGTTCTTATGAACTTGATGTACACAAATTGGCTATTGCTTTCTACGTTTGCACTTATCTTCAAAAAGCACTTTTATTGTCAGTGGGAGGACTGAAAAAACACTATGGAAATATAACTTTAGTTTTGAGAAAAATGTTGTCTTCCTCTTCCACCAGCTGTGCCCTCTTGAATTAATTCTTGTAGCCTACCCACCTCTTTACCTCTCCATCTAACTCCAACCACCCCTGTCCTCCTGTCCCTGAACTTGAGACAGAAATTATTTTTGAATATGGTCTTTCAAAGCCATCTTGTGATTTTTTTACATAAGAAGTGTTATGCAAATATGTTATTTTATTGTTGTAAATAGAATTGGTCATGTACGTTATTTGGGGTACATTGCTGCATTGATTATTCAGATACCTGGACAAATAGAGTCGGACAAATAGTTCAAATTTCATCATGGCCGGGGGGAATTTAAATTCTTTTGATTAAAAATCTGATAATATTGAACCATTTACATAAAACTACCAGATTGTTATCAAAGACCTTGAGCAAATGAAATTGGCTGTTCTAATGTGAACAGGCTTGTTAGTGAAGTCAGAACCTTAACAATGTGATTACGTTTAGCTTTACTCGAGGTGGCCCAGCAAACCATTTGACTGCAACAAACTGCAGCTTCAAAGTACGATAAATGCTAAACAGGATGAAGTAACAGCCATGACCTTATTGAATAGTAGAGCAGGCACAAAGGGCCACTCCTGCTTCTTTTTACACGTAGAAGGAACTGCAGATGCTGGTTTACACCGAAGTTAGATATAAGATACTCAAGTACCTCAGCGGGTCAGGCTGCATCTCTAGAAAAGGAACAGGTGACGTTTTTGGGTCAAGACCCTTCAGCTCCTCTTAACAACTGGGGTTGACATAGACACTGGGTTTGACAAAAAAAAGCGAGTAGATTTGGCACAGTCAACCCTGCAATCTCTTCCAAATGAACATGCTTGGAATGCCAGTGGTGAAAGAGGTAGCCACGGACTAGTCTAGCAGAACTTGACTGGATCAGAATAAGATCTTTGATCTAACATCCTAGATTATTCTTCCATTGGTACTCTGTGCTTACCCTGTCCTACCACCAGGGCTGTGCTGGCATCAGAGCCCTGGGGAAATGGCCTGTTGGGGAAATGGCCTTGCTCTGAATATTCATCTCAGGCTTTTATGAAGTCCCTTGGCCTCGGGTCAATCACAGAAACATAGAAATATAGAAAATAGGTGCAGTTGTAGGCCATTCGGCCCTTCGAGCCCGCACAGCCATTCAATATGATCATGGCTGATCATCCAACTCAGTATCCTGTACCTGCCTTCTCTCCATACCCCCTGATCCCTTTAGCCTCAAGGGCCACATCTAACTCCCTCTTAAATGAACTGGCCTCAATTACCTTCTGTGGCAGAGAATTCCTCACATTTGCCACTCTCTGTGTGAAAAATGTTTTTCTCATCTTGGTCCTGAAAGACTTCCCCCTTATCCTCAAACTGTGACCCCTTGTTCTGGACTTCCCCAACATCGGGAACAATCTTCCTGCATCTAGCCTGTCCAACCCCTTAAGAATTTTGTACGTTTCTATAAGATCCCCCCCTCAATCTTCTAAATTCTAGCGAGTACAAGCCGAGTCTATCCAGTCTTTCTTCATATGAAATTCCTCACATCCCAGGAATCAGTCTGGTGAACCTTCTCTGTACTCCCTCTATGGCAAGAATGTTTTTCCTCAGATTAGGAGACCAAAATTGTACGAAATACTCCAGGTGTGATCTCACCAAGACCCTGTACAACTGCAGTAGAACCTCCCTGCTCTTATACTCAAATCCTTTTGCTATGAATGTTAACATACCATTCGCCTTTTTCACTGCCTGCTGCACCTGCATGCCTACTTTCAATGACTGGTGTACCATGACACCCAGGTCTCGTTGCATCTCCCCTTTTCCTACTCGGCCACCATTCAGATAACAGTCTACTTTCCTGTTTTTGCCACCCAAGTGGATAACCTCACATTTATCCACATTATACTGCATCTGCCATGCATTTGCCCAATCACCCAACCTATCCAAGTCACCTTGCAGCCTCCAAGCATCCTCCTCACAGCTAACATTGCCCCCCAGCTTCATGTCATCCGCAAACTTGGAGATGTTGCATTCAATTCCCTCATCCAGATCATTCATATATATTATAAATAGCTGGGGTCCCAGCACTGAGCCTTGCGGTACCCCACTAGTCACTGCCTGCCATTCTGAAAAGGACCCGTTTACTCCTTCTCTTTGCTTCCTGTCTGCCAGCCAGTTCTCTATCCACATCAATACTGAACCCCCAATACTGTGTGCTTTAAGTTTGCATACGAATCTCTTATGGGGGACCTTGTCGAAAGCCTTCTGAAAGTCTAGATATAACACATCCACTCTACTAGTTACATCCTCGAAAAATTATATAAGATTCGTCAGACATGATTTACCTTTCATAAATCCATGCTGACTTAGTCCAATGATTTCACCACTTTCCAAATGTGCTGCTATCCCATCTTTAATAACTGACTCTAGCATTTCCCCCACTACCGATGTTAGACTAACTGGTCTGTAATTCCCACGTTTTCTCTCTCCCTCCCTTTTTAAAAAGTGGGGTTACATTAGCTACCCTCCAATCCTCAGGAACTACTCCAGAATCTAAAGAGTTTTGAAATATTATCACTAATGCATCCTCTATTTCTGGGGCTACTTCCTTAAGTACTCTGGGATGCAGCCTATCTGGCCCTGGGGATTTATTGGCCTTTAATCCATTCAATTTACCTAACACCACTTCCCTGCTAACCTGGATTTCACTCAGTTCCTCCATCTCATTTGACCCCCGGTCCCCTGCTATTTCCGGCAGATTATTTATGTTTTCCTTAGCGAAGACAGAACCAAAGTAGTTATTCAATTGGTGGTTACACAGAAAAGCTGGAGAAACTCAGCGGGTGCAGCAGCATCTATGGAGCGAAGGAAATACGCAAAATAGTTATTCAATTGGTCTGCCATGTCCTTGTTCCCCATGATCAATTCACAGACATGGGAACTTGTTGCTGCTGAATCAATATTTCTCTGTGTAGGGACCAATTCAATTTGAGGATGTCCCACAGGCCCTGAAGAAGGGTTTTAGCCCCAAATGTTGCCTATTTCCTTCGCTCCGTAGATGCTGCCGGACCCGCTGAATTTCCCCAGCATTTTTGTCTACCTAGTATTGGCAGACAGCTCTGAGAATTTTATAATGGAGTCCTTTTTTAATTGGAAATGGTGTCATTTAGTTCAGATAATATCTTTAGTTACCACATGGAAACAGGCCCTTCATCTCACCAAGTCTAGGCCGATCATCGATCACCCATTGATACTAGTTCTATTTTATCCCGAGTTCGCATTCACTCCCGACAAATTAGAGGCATTTAAAGAGGCCAATTCGCCTACAAACCTGCACGTCTTTGGGATGTGGGAGGAAACTGGAGCACCCGGAGGAAACCCACATGGTCATAGGAAGAATGTGCAAACTCCACACAGACAGCACCTAAGGTCAGGATTGAACCCAGGTCTCTGGTGCTATGAGTCAGCAACCCTACCAGTTGTCCCAATGTTCCACCCATTCAGAGTAATTTGTAAGTATGGTTTGTATTGCAAAGTGAGCTCATATTGCACATATTTTATTTTCTGTTAAGTGCCACCAATCCAGCAGATACAGTTCAGATTTTTCTTTTCACTCGGACAAGTAGACTTCCAATAGAATTCTAGTAAATTACAGATAATAGGCCTTGTATGCCTTTTCCTGTTATTTAATAGAGTTATTAACTTTTTTTTCATTTTCCCTAGATGTTGTGGAGCTGCTTTGTTTTCCATTTGCGTTAACTGGTTTGAGTTATGGAATAACAAAAAGGTTAAAAAATTTTAATAACTTAGAAATGGAACTGACTGGTAAACAACTTCTCAATAACCCAAGGTATGCCCAACAACCTCAAATATTCCAATTTACATTCACGCAAAATAGTCATTGTTCGGAAATGTTTAATTTATACTTCAGAATTGCAAACTGCAGAATTACAAACTTCAGAGTTTTTAATGTATACTTCAGATATCTGCAGAAGAATTAATTATGTATTCTAATTAGCCTCTACTAATCTAAATTTAAGCAAAGCAGAACGTGTACACAACAATGAATGTTTTCAGAGAGGCACTTAACATGCCTCAAAGTCTCCACTATTGTTCCCGTACCCAAAAAGCCAAGGATTACTGGTCTTAATGACAACAGGCCTGTCGCACTGACCTCTGTAATCATGAAGACCCTTGAAAGACTTGTGCTGGCCCACCTGAACAATATCACAAACCCTCTGCTGGACCCTCTGCAGTTTGCATACCGGCCATTAGATCAGTGCATGATGCAGTCAACCTGGGCCTGCACTTCATCCTCCAGCACCTAGACTGCCAGGGGACCTATGCAAGGATTTTGTTTGTGGATTTTAGCTCTGCATTCAACACCATTGTGCCAGAGCTACTACACTCCAAACTCTCCCAGTTGACTGTGCCTGAACCCCTCTGTCAGTGGATCATCAACGTCTTGACAGACAGGAAGCAGCATGTGAGGCTGAGAAAACACATCTCAGACCCGCCGACCCTCAGCATACTCTCCCCCCTCCTTTACTCTCTCTACACCAACGACTGCACCTCCACAGACTCCTCTGTCAAGCTTCTCAAGTTTGCGGATGACACAACCCTGATTGGACTGATCCAGGATGGGGAGAAATCTGCCTACAGGTAGGAAGTGTCACAGCTGGCATCCTGGTGCCATTGCAACAATCTGCAGCTCAATGTTCTTAAGACATGGAATTGATTGTGGACTTTTGGAGAACTCCCCCTTCCCCCCCCCCCTACTCACCATCAACAACACCACAGTCACACCTGTGGAGTCATTTAAGTTCCTTGGAACCATCATTTCCAGGGACCTTAAATGGGAGGCCACCATTGACTCCACAGTCAAAAAGGCCCAACAGAGCGTGTACTTCCTGCAGCAGCTGAGAAAACACAATCTGCCACAGGCAATGATGGTCCAGTTTTATATTGCCATCATAGAGTCTGTACTCACCTTCTCCATCATGGTCTGGTTTGGCTCAGCCAGCACGCATGACATCCGGAGGCTGCAGCGAATCGTTCGATCAGCCAAGAAGGTCATTGGCTGCAACCATCGCCTCATCGACGAACTGTACACAGAAAGGGCCAGGAAGTGAGTGGGAAAGATCATCTCTGACTCCTTTCACCCTGGCCACATACTCTTTGAAGCACTTCCCTCTGGAAGGCGACTCCGGACTGTCAAAGCCAGCACAGCCAGACATAAAACCGCTTTTTCCACGAGCAGTAGCTCTACTCAACAACCAAAAGTCTGTATCCTCCTTTTGCTCTGGTATTTTATTTCATTCTTCACATGTTTAAATTATAATATTTTATTCTTAATTGTTTACTGTATATCGTGCTGTTACTTGCGAGCAAAACACCAAGACAAATTCCTTGTATGTATACATACTTGGCTAATAAAATGTAATCAATTAAATTCAATTCAACCATGAGAATATACCAAGGGATCTGCGTGTGATATTAGTTTGTAGATTCCTTTTTTGTTGGCATTATTTTTGTGTTATATAATCATATTATTTCTACAATAATGTCTGATAGGTTCACAATATCAATCTGGATTTATGTCCTCAAAGCATGCAAACGGCATCTTTGTGGGATCCTTCATCAGATCAATGAAAAACAGAAGTATGGCACCCCATTGTTGTTTCTAACATCAAATGGTAAGCTTCAATGAGAATCTGAAATTGCCAAATATATCTAACCAAAGCAATCATTATGTTATGCTCGAGATAAGATTCAGGGCTTTCACTCTTCTCATTGCTGACTGGGTGATTTGGTCAATTGAGGAAAAGAGTATTTCAAATTCAAGATCTCAGTGATGTCACAAAACTAGTGATCTACTTTGCAGCAGTGCCCACTGGCCTACTATATGCTTTGGACTCTTGAACTTCCCACAACAAGCACCTCAAGGCACAGAGAAAATACCATCCACAATGATTCCACAGAATTGTGCAAATTCATTGCATGGTCCAGCAAACCACCATCGAGTTAACATACACTATATTGCAATTGAGCAGTCACCTGGTTCAGATCATCATATAGACGTCTTTGGTGTTTCTAGCTCTTTGGGTTCTCTGGGTTGTCTAGTTACCAACTTTCAGCAATATTTGAACCATTCCATTCCCTTTGGTCATCTCCCTATATTACCTGCAATTACCTCTCTGCCACCCATTTTCAACAAAGAGATTCCTGGTCTGAGTACATAGCGCAATGCAGAAGAGTAATTACTAATAACTATGCTATTGTTATTTTCTTTAGGTAATATTCACTTTCAGATGACGCTATCCTCTGGAAAAAGCGTTGCAGGATTATCGAATTTCAAAGTGGTATTGAGGCGATGGTGTCGACTGGATCTCACCATGCAAGGAAGACACGTAACACATGTTTTTTTTAAATGAACTCCTGCTGTTTGATAAACTACTATTATCTTTTCTTCGCATTCTTTTCTTCATACTTATAGACCATGTCCATGCCGACCAAGTTGGCATTATGGGATAGTCTAATTTGCCTGGATTTGGCCCTTATCCCTGTAAACCCTTCCTATCCATATAGCCATCCAAATGTATTTTTAAAGTCATAATTTTATCCGCTTCAATAACTTCCTCTAGCAGCTCATTCCAGATACGGACTACCCTCTGATGGTAACATTTGCCCCTGAGGTCCTGCTTAAATCTCTCTTCTCTCGCCTTAATTCTTTGCCCATTAGTTTTTGAATCTTCTACTCTGGGAAAGGGACTGAGTGCGTTCACCATATCCCTGCCCCTCATGATCCTGTACACCTCAATAAGGTCACCCCTTACGCAACAAAGATAAATGTCCCAGCCTATCCAACCTCTCCCTTTAATTCAAGCCTGCACCCTGGTGAATATTTTTTTGTGCTCTTTCCATCTTTTGATATCCTTCCTATAGTAGGGCAAACAGAACTGCACATAGTACTCAAAGTGTGGTCTCACCAAGATGTGTACAGCTGTTTCATGATGTTCCAACGGTTATACTCAACACCCTTGCCAATGAAGGCAAGCATGCTAAATGACTTTTTTACTACACTGACAAGCTACTTTTAGGGAACAATGCACGTACTCTCAGATCTCTTTGTTCAGGAATACACTACAGAAATCTACCATTTAGTCCTGCATAAGTCCTGCCTTGGTTTGACATAGCATAGTGTAACACTTCACCTTACCAGAGTTAAATTCCATTTGCTATTCCTTGGCTCACCTTCCCAACTGATCCAGATCTTCTTGTAAACTTAGATATCCTTCCTCACTGCCCACTATATCACCAATTTTTGTGTCATATACAAATTTACTATCCATGTTCACTACATTGTGATTCAAGCCATTAATGTATTTAATGCATTTAGTGTATGGACCCGGCAATATGGATTAGAAGAATTTATTTAATATCTCCCACATGTCTTGCGGTTCTATACAAAGATAGCCTATTCTTGTCCTGGCCAACCGTTTATTGTTAATATACTGACAGAATCCTTTTGAATTTTCCTTGACCTTGCCTGACAGCTCCATTTCATCACTTTTTGGCTTCGTTGATTGCCTACTTACGTGTACTCCTGCCCTTCTTATACTCAAGGAGAGATTCTCTTGATCCCAACTGCGTAAATCTGACGTATGCCTCCTTTTTCCTGACCAGAGCCTCAACATCTCTCATCAACTTGGGTTCCCTAATTTTGCCAACCTTGTCCTTCACAAAACAGGAACTCACTTTTGAAAGCCTCCCACTTGCCAGCCACTCTCTTATCTGCAAACAGATTTACCATTAGACCTCTGCAAGTTCCCACCTGATGAATCCTTGTCCTAATTTGGGACATAAACTTCATGGACCAGTCCTATTCTTCTCCATCACTACTTTAAAACTAATGGAATTGTGATCACTGGTTGTGCTTCTTCCACTGACGATTCAACCACTTGTCCCATGTGTTCCCTGAGAGGATGTCCCTCTCTAGTAAGGTCCTCTATATAGAAGCTTTTTCGGACATAGAGCCATACAGCGTGGAAACAGGCCTTTTGGACCAACTTACCCACACCAACCATCATGTCCCATCTACAATGGTAACATACCTAACAAATTGCTGATAAAAGCTATTTTAGTAAATTACCAACTCAACAACTAATTCTAGGTGAAAATGTCTGTACATAACAATTTGCAATTACACTTTTGCTTGTTCAACATATTTCATAGATGACTTTGACTGTCAGCTATGGAGAAAAACTGCAAGCAAGAGAAAATGCAGTATACACGTAAGTTAACTTAAAATATGCAGCTAAAAATCTTTGACATCCAAATTATTATTTTATGGTGACTATTTGTGAGATAACCTTAGCAATGCAAATATATGTATCAACGTTATTTGTGTTTGAACAATGGGCCTGTGTATTATCTCAATGGTCTCTATTATCACGTGTTCCAAGGTGGTCAGATTATTTTTTTGCATACATATCAGTGAGATTTGTTGCCATACATAAGTAATTAACTGGTTGTCACATTATGCAAAGAAACAACCCATTGAGTTTATCTGCAATAGTTGGCAGATTTTAAACAATAGACAATAGGAGCAGGAGTAGGCCATTCAGCCCTTCGAGAGTTTCACTATGATCATGGTTGATCATCCACAATCAATACCCCGTTCCTGCCTTCTCTCCATATATTCACTGGGAAACGTCTTTTCATTTTGCACTGTACTTGTTGCTTGCAAGATGACATTAAAGGTTGATTGATTGATTGATTGATTGATATTCCCTGACTCCGCTATCTTTAAGAGATCTATCCAACTCTCTCTTGAAAGCATCCAGAGAATAGGCCTCCCCTGCCTTCTGAGGCAGAGAATTCCACTGATTCAAAACTCTCTGGGTGAAAAAGTGTTTCCTCATCTCCGTTCTAAGTGGCTTACCACTTATTCTTAAACTGTGGCCCCTGGTTCTGGACTCCCCCAACATTGGGAACATGTTTTCTACCTCTCGCTTGTCCAAACCCTTCATAATCTTATATGTTTCAATAAGATCATCCTCTCATCCTTCTAAATTCCAGAGTATACAAGCCCAGCCACTCCATTCTATCAACATTTGACAGTCCCGCCACCCCGGGAATTAACCTTGTGAACCTACGCTGCACTCCCTCAATAGCAAGAATGTCTTTCCTCAAGTTTGGAGACCGAAACTGCACACTATACTCCAGATGTGCTCTCACTACGGCCCTGTACAACTGCGGAATGTTGCTCCTATACTCAACTCCTCTTGTTATGAAGGCCAACATGCCATTCGCTTTCTTCACTGTCTGACTACCTGCATGCTTCCTTTCAGTGTTCAAGAAGGAACTGCAGATGCTGGAAAATCGAAGGTACACAAAAAAGCTGGAGAAACTCAGCGGGTGCAGCAGCATCTATGGAGTGAGGGAAATAGGCAACGTTTCGGGCCGAAACCCTTCTTCAGACTGATAGGGGGTGGCGGGGAAAAGGAAGCTACCCCCTATCTTTCTTCCCGCCACCCCCTATCAGTCTGAAGAAGGGTTTCGGCCCAAAACGTTGCCTATTTCCCTCACTCCATAGATGCTGCTGCACCCGCTGAGTTTCTCCAGCTTTTTTGTGTACCTGCTTCCTTTCAGTGACTGATGAACAAGCCCTCGTTGTACTATCCCTTTTCCCAACTTGACAACATTCAGATAATAATCTACCTTGCTGATTTTGCCACCAAAGTGGATAACCTCACATTTATCCATATTAAACTGCATCTGCCTTCCATCTTCCCACTCACCCAACCTGTCCAAGTCACCCTGCATCCTCATAGCATCCTCCTCACAGTTCACACTGCCACCCAGCTTTGTGTCACCTGCAAATTTGCTAATGTGACTTTTAATCCCTTTATCTAAATCATTACTGTATATTGTAAATAGCTGCAGTCCCCAGCACCGAGCCTTGCAGTAGCCCACTAGTCACTGCCTGCCATTTTGAAAGGGAACTGTTAATCCCTACTTTTTGCTTCCTGTCTGCCAACCAATTTTCTATCCATATCAGAACTCTACCCCCAATTCCATGTGCTTTAATTTTGCCCGTTAATCTCCTATGTGGGACCTTTTCAAATGTTTTCTGAAAGTCCAGGTACACTACATCCACTGGCTCTCCCTTGTCCATTACCCTAGTTACCTCCTCAAAAAATTACGGAACATAAGTCAAGCATAATTTCCCCTTCGTAAATCCATGCTGACTCGGACCGATCCTGTTACTGCTATCCAAATGTTCCGCTATTTCATCGTTTATAATTGACTCCACCATCTTCCCCACCACCGATGTCAGGCTAACTTGTCTATAATTCCCGGTTTTCTCTCCCCCGCCTTTCTTAAAAAGTGGGATAACATTAGCTACCCTCCTGAATCTATAGAACATAGGAAAATGATCACCAATGCATCAACGATTTCTAGAGCCACTTCCTTAAGTATCCTGGAATGCAGACCATCAGGTCCTGGGGATTTATCAGCCTTCAGTCCCATCAGTCTACCCAACACCATTTCCTGCCTAATGTGAATTTTCTTCAGTTCCTCCGTCACCCTAGATCACCCTAAATCCCTTGGCCACTAGTATATCAGGAAAATTGTTTGTGTCTTCCTTAGTGAAGATAGATCCAAAGTACCTGTTCAACTCATCTGCCATTTCCTTGTTCCCCATAATAAATTCACCTTGTTCAGTCTTCACGCGTCTTGCCGGGACCTGCAGCTGCACGTGACATTTATGGATCTTTGGTTATCACCCCACTTTATAATCAGAGCTTTGAGAGTTCTCATGCAGACTCAAGCACATAACCTTTTACTTTAAATTGCTGTAGTCACTAATCCAATGATACTGCTGCAACATTCTTTGATCAGGGATTCAATAATTTTCACCCATTGACAGTGAAGCAAAGGGAAATCTATACGAGTCAGGATGATTTTTAGCAAAACTTGATAATGATGCGACTTTCATGAAACTTCTGTTCTTGCAGATCTCAATGTTGGGCTTAAAATATTCAAACAGCAATGAAAAGCTGATTAATTGCATCTGGTGATCTTCTAAAAACACAACTTTGCATTCTGTAAATATAATAAACGCTGCATTGTCTATAAGCAAACAAGTATTTATTCTGTCAAAATTTGAATTTATTGATTAGCATTATTCAGTGTGCAGGACATATTTTGATCCGGAAGTGTAAATGAGTCCCGGACACATTCATAAAAATGGAAGTCTTGGCTGGAAGAAAAGGGAAAACGTCAAGGTTAACGTTCCCACATGAGGCAAAACAGACAACTCATCCAACTTGATCATCTCCCCCCACTGATGTCAATTTCATCCATAAACAAGTTGCTAATTAAGTTAGGGTTCAATAATTTTGGACACAAATTATATTGGTCACGGGATGAATAAGGTGATTGATGAATTATGGTCCCAGTTCTTTCCTTGCATCATATCTGTTGATAAACCTCTCATCATATCTAGGTCTGTTATAGTCTAATTGATAGAGGTTAATTGATTATTTCAATTTGTCGTACAATTGAGAGGATGAAGTAGATGGACCTAGATATATTTTGTTTTATCTATTGACTCTTTGACACCAGAGAAAAACCACTGTTAGAATTAATCTCCTTTACTCTTCCATGGTCAATGGATTTAATAATCCTAAACAGCTAATTTTATGTGTATAGTGTCTTTATAATTTGACAAACACAGTGTGAATTACAGGAATATTTTAAACCCTTTGTGTGCAGAATGGTGCAATAGTCATTATCTTTAAATCCCATCCTTTTCTAGCTTTCCTGGAGATGTCCATCACAATGTTTTAGCTGGATACTTTGTACTTGGAGGCAGCAACTATGTACAGAGTTTTGAGGGATTCATTGGTCCTGTGAAATTTTACCGTGTCATGGGTCCAAAAGGAGAAAAGGTAAAGGTCAAATTCTCTGAACATGTTTACATTCACAAAAAAATGGTGTTCTTTCAATTATTTTCATTACAATGCCTGAAATAGTTAATTTACTATCTCTTGAATTTCTGATGAATGGTCAGATATTAGACAGATTAACAACTAACCCCATTGAAATTCCAGTTGCGCTATTGAACAAACTAATTCTTGTTCAAGGGCTCTTAAATGTTCCTTCATGCTTCTAACTGACCTGTTCTGACAACAGTTTAAGACAACCAGTCTTTATGGATGAATAGATAAATTGTGATAATGGCTACTGAACTCAAAAGCATTTTTCTGAAATTTGCAAATACAAAAAGAATCTTGAGAAAGAAATTTGAAAAGCTAAAAGAATATACGAGGTTGCTTTGGCAAGTAAGGTGAAAGTAAATCCAAAGGGTTTCTACAGCTATATTAATAGAAAAAGGATAACAAGGAATAAAATTGGTCCATTAGAGAGTCAGAGTGGACAGCTATGTGCAGAGCCAAAAGAGATGGGGGGAGATACTGAACAATTTATTTTCTTCGGTATTCACCAAGGAGAAGGATATTGAATTATGTGAAGTAATGGAAACAAGTAGGGTAGCTATGGAAACTATGAGGATCAAAGAAGAGGAGGTACGGACACTTTTGAAAAATATAAAAGTGGATAAGTCTCCAGGTCCTGACAGGATATTCCCTAGGACATTGAGGGTAGAGATAGCAGGGGCTATTACAGAAATATTTCAAATGTCATTAGAAACAGGAATGGTGCCGGAGGATTGGCGTACTGCGCATGTTGTTCCATTGTTTAAAAAGGGTTCTAAGATTAAACCTAGCAATTATAGACCTGTTAGTTTGACGTCAGTGATGGGCAAATTAATGGAAAGGATACTTAGAGATAATATATATAATCATCTGGATAAACAAGGTCTGATTAGGAACAGTCAACATGGATTTGTGCCTGGAAGGTCATGTTTGACTAACCTTGAATTTTTTGAAGAGGTTACTAGGGAAATTGATGAGGGTAAAGCAGTGAATGTTGTCTATATGGACTTCAGTAAGGCATTTGACAAGGTTCCACATGGAAGGTTGGTTAAGAAGGTTCAATTGTTGGGTATTAATAGTGGAGTAACAAGATGGATTCAACAGTGGCTGAATGGGAGATACCAGAGATTAATGGATCCTGGATAACTGTTTGTCAGGCTGGAGGCCGGTGACTAGTGGGGTGCCTCGGGGATCTGTGTTGGGTCCACTGTTGTTTGTCATATACATCAATGATCTGGATGATGGTGTGGTAAATTGGATTAGTAAGTATGCAGATGATACTAAGATAGGTGGCGTTGTGGATAATGAAGTAGAGTTTCAAAGTCTACAGAGAGGTTTAGGCGATTTGGAAGAGTGGGCTGAAAGATGACAGATGGAGTTTAATGCTGATAAGTGTGAGGTGCTACATCTTGGTAGGACAAATCAAAATATATTGTAAATGGTAGCGAATTGAGGAATGCAGTAGAACAGAGGGATCTAGGAATAACTGTGCATAGTTCCCTGAAGGTGGAATCTCATGTAGATAGGGTGGTAAAGAAAGCTTTTGGTGTCCTGGCATTTATAAATCAGAGCATTGAGTATAGAAGTTGGGATGTAATGTTAAAATTGTACAGGGCATTGGTGAGGCCAATTCTGGAATATGGTGTACAATTCTGGTCACCAAATTATAGGAAAGATGTCAACAAAATAGAGAGAGTACAAAGGAGATTTACTATAATGTTGCTTGGGTTTCAGCACCTAAGTTACAGAGAAAGGTTGAACAAGATAGGTCTTTGTTCTTTGGAGCATTGAAAGTTAAGGAGGGACTTGATAGAGGTCTTTAAAATTATGAGAGAGATAGACAGAATTGACGTGGATAAGCTTTTCCCATTGAGAGTAGGGAAGATTCAAACAAGAGGACATGATTTAATAATTAAGGGACAAAAGTCCAGGGGTAACATGAGGGGGAACTTCTTTACTCAGAGAGTGGTAGCTGTGTGGAATGAGCTTCCAGTGGAAGTGGTGGAGGCAGGTTCGATTTTATCATTTAAAAATAAATTGGATAGGTATATGGATGGGAAAGGAATGGAGGGTTATGGTCTGAGTGCAGGTAGATGGGACTAGGTGAGAATAAGTGTTCGGCACGGACTAGAGGGGCCGAGATGGCCTGTTTCCGTGCTGTAATTGTTATATGGTTATATGGTTAATTAAGTGTTTCATGCATTAGAGAAGTGCTTTCTGATTTTTATGACTTGTATTTAGTTGTAAAACAAGGTTTGTAAGGTTTTATATTCATTGCGAAAAGACCTTAATGGGAGTAACCTACAGGCCCCCAAACAGTAGCCAGGGTACAAGTTACATCAGGAGATAAAATTGGCAAGTAAAAAAGGCAATACTACAGTGGTCATGGGAGATTTTAATATGCAGGTAGGCTGCGTAAATCAGGTTGGTACTGGACCCCAAGAAAAGGAATTTGTAGAGTGTCTTCGAGATGGATTCATAGAGCAGCTTGTTGTGCACCCTGCCAGGGAAAAGGCAATTTTGGGTTTAGTGTTATGTAATGAATCAGATTTGATAAGGGAACTCAAGGTAAAGGAACCATTAGGAGGTAGTGACCACAACATGATAAGATTTAATCCAAAGTTTGACAGGGAGAAGGAGAAATTAGATGTGTTGGTATTGCAACTGGGCAAAGGGGCTACAGAGGCATGAGGGAGGAGCGCTCAAAGTTGATTAGAAAGGGACCCTAGCAGGGATGACGGTGGAACAGCAATGCAGGAATTTCTGGGAATAATGTTGCTTGGGTTTCAGCACTTAAGTTACAGAGAAAGGTTGAACAAGATAGGTCTTTATTCTTTGGAGCATTGAAGGTTAAGGGTGGACTTGATAGAGATCTTTAAAATTATGAGAGGGATAGACAGAATTGACGGATGCAGATGCAGGATCTTTTCAATCCAAAGAGGAAGGCAGATTCTAGGGGGAGAAAGATGCGACCATGGCTGACAAGGGTAGTCGGGAAAGACAGTATAAAACTAATAAAGAAGGCGTATAACATAGCAAAGATTCGTGGGAAGCCAGAGGACTGGGAAGCTTTTAAAGAAAAACAGATATGGGGAGAAAAAATGAAATACAAAGGTAACCTAGCCAATAATATAAAATGATAGCAAGAGTTTCTTCAGTTGTATAAAGAGCAAGTAAGAGGCAAGAATGGATGATGGACCGCTGGAGAATGATGCAGGAGAAGTGATAATGGGGAATAAAGAAATGGCAGATAAGTTGAATAGCTTTTTTGCATCAGTCTTCACAGTGAAAGACACCAGCAAAATGCCTGAAATTCAACAGTCAGAGGTGGAAGTTAGTCTAATGGCTATCACCAGGGAGAAGGTGCTTGGGAAGCTGAAAGGGCTGAAGGTGGATAAGTCACCTGGGCTGGATAGACTGCACCCTAGGGTTCTGAAAGAGGTGGCTTTAGAAATTCGGAAGGCATTGAAAGTGATCTTTCAGGAATCACTAGAGTCAGGAGTGGTCCCAGAAGATTGGAAAATTACCAATATTACCCCGCTGCTCAAAAAGGGAGCAAGGCAGAATAGTGGCAACTATAGGTCGGTTAGTCTGACTTTGGTAGTGGGTAAGATTTTAGTCCATTATAAAGGATGTGGTTACGGAGTATTTAGAAGTTAATGATAAAATAGGCCAAAGTCAGCATGGCTTTGTGAAGGGGAGGTCTTGCTTACCAAATTTGATGGAATTATTTGAAGAAGTAAATAGCAGGATAGACAAAGGAGAGTCAGTAGTTGTTTACTTGGATTTTCAGAAAGCCTTTGATAAGGTGCCACATGTTAGGCTGCTTAGGAAGATGAGCCCATGGTATCAAATGGTAGATACTAGCATGGATAGCAGGTTGGCTGGATGGTAGAAGACAAGGAGTGGCAATAAAGGGGGCTTTTTTTTGGTTGGCTGCCAGTAACTAGTGGGGTTCGTAAGGGTCGGTGCTGGGGCCGCTACTCTTCACGTTGTATATTAATGATTTGGACGAGGGGATTGAAGGCTTTTGTGGCAAAGTTTGCGTGAGATATGAAAATAGGTGGAGGAGAAGGTAGTGTAGAGAAAGCAGGGACTCTGCAGAAGGACTTGGACAGGTTGGGAGAGTGGGCAGTGAAGTGGCAGATGGAATATAACGTGTGGAGTCATGCATGTTGGTAGTAGAAATAAAGGCATAGATTATTTTCAAAATGGGGAGAGAATCCAGAAATCGGAGGTGCAAAGGGACTTGTGAGTGCTGGTGCAGGATTCCCCCAAAACAGGGATGTAATGTTGAAGCTCTATAAGGTGCTGGTAAGGCTGCATTTGGAATATTGTGAGCAATTTTGGGCACCATATCTGAGGAAAGGTGTGCTGGCTCTGGAGAGGGTCCAGAGGAAGTTTACCAGATTGATCCCAGGAATTAGTAGGTTAACCTATGATGAGTGTTTGTCGGCACTCGGCCTGTACTCGACGGAATTTAGAAGAATGAGGGAGAACCTTATTGAAACATACAGAATAGTGAAAGGCTTGGATATAAAGGTTGTGGATAGGATGTTTCCACTAGTGGGAGAGTCTAGGACTATAGATCATAGCCTCAGAATTAAAGGCCATTTTTTTAAGAAGGTGATGAAGAGAAATTTCTTTAGTCAGAGGACGGTGAATGTGGAATTCTTTGCCACACAAGGCTGGAGAGGCTGCCAGTGGATATTTTTAAGGCAGAGATAGATAGATTCTTGATTTGTACAGGTGTCAGAGGATATGGCGAGAAGGCAGGAGAATGGGGTTAGAAGGGAGAGATAGATTAGCCATGATTGAATGGCGGCGTAGACCAGATGGGCCGAATGGCCTAATTCAACTGCTATTCCTTATGACCCTATGAAAAGCTGGCAAAATGTTAGTGTTGCTAATCCACTAAAGGATAAAGTCACAGTTGTGAGACTACTCCTTTTTGTCCAAACTGATCATTTATTTCAATTTGGAGAAGATGACATTCATTTATTGTTGGCTTCTGCCAGCAGATGGATGCTACTTGTTAGATGTACACATTGATTGTGATCCAATTATGGGTCAAAACTCTGAATACTTATAGTAACTGAAGGAACTTGATGGTTTTGAAGATGGGGGCAGGTGAAGGTTGGAAGGATTGCTTCCCAAAGGAATGAAGACGTCTAGATGAAGGGAAAATGCCTCACTATATCGTAATGATTAAACTACTGGAGAAAATGTCCCTAAAGATATTGAGCCAACTAGGACCTCAGCATGTTCAGACAGGGTACTTTATCTCATTGAGAACATGACTGAATTCAGTGTAACATTTTCACTTTTAAAAGAGCTTTGATATCCTTACAAAATGTAACTGCCTTTTCTCTCTTTCCTACTGCTTTTGCCACTGAACAAAATTACCTATTATCTTTTTAATAAACCATGATACTTACATGGCAAATAAGCAATGGATTTATGGACCTATTAATGTTGCGTCATATTTGCAGATTTCGAATCCTCTTGTAATTACTCACAATGTCGACAAACATATTGATCGGTATTATCGAAAGTGCAAACATATCAATCTACTCATCATCAAGTATTTAAAGTCCCTTGGATTACTCAAGACAATAGAGAAAAGGAGTAAGTAAACTAAAATTTATGAACTACATCAGTAAGTCAAATAAACACTACCTTATACAGTATGTGCATGCAAAAGTAGTAAATGATTATAGAATCTGAATGCAGAGAAATCAAGAGCTAATTTAAAGCTGAGGTGGAAAATATATAATTGAATCACTTATTTTTAACGTCAATCATTACCACATACAATGCATGAAAAACACATGTTTAAATTAAATCTGTACTTTTCTGAATCACAACTTTTTTAAGATATCCAAGCATTTCCCATGTCCCATGCCATCGCAACAACCTGGAGCTCAATGCTCTTAAGGTGGTGGAATTGATTGTAGACTTTAGGAGAGCTCCCCTATAAGGGGTAAGCCATTTAGAACAGAGATGAGGAAACACTTTTTCACACAGAGAGTTGTGAGTCTGTGGAATTCTCTGCCTCAGGGGGGTGGTTCTCTAGATACTTTCAAGAGAGAGTATAGGGCTCTTAAAGATAGCAGAGCCAGGGGATATGGGGAGAAGGCAGGAACGGGGTACTGATTGGGGATGATCAGCCATGATCACATTGAATGGCAGTACTGGCTCGAAGGGAAGCAATCCTTCCACCATCGACTCCACAGACAAAAAGGTCCAACAGAACAGAGAATGTACTTCCTGTGGCAGCTGAGAAAACACAACCTGCCACAGGCAATGATGGTCCAGTTTTATGCTGCCATCATAGAGTCTGTCCTCACCTTCTCCATCATGGTCTGGTTTGGCTCAGCCACCATGCATGACATCTGAAGGCTGCAGTGAATCATTCGATCAGCCGAGAAGGTTGTTGGCTGCCACCTTGCCCCCATCGACGAACTGTAGACTGCAAGGGCCAGGAAGAGAGCGGGTGAGATCACCTCTGACCGCTCTCACTTTGGCCACATACTCTGGAAGGCGACTCCGGACTGTCTCAACCACCACAGCCAGACACAAAAACAGCTTTTTTCCATGAGCAGTAGCTTTACTCAACAGCCAAAAGTGTGTAGCCTCCTTTTGCTCTGGTATTTTATTTCATTCTTCAAATGTTTAAATTATAATGTTTTATTCTTAATTGTCTACTGTATATCGCGTTGTTACTTGTGAGCAAAGCACCAAGGCAAATTCCTTGTATATATACATGTTGGGCTAATAAAATGTATTCAATTCAATTCAATGTCAGGAGTTTATAAAGGTAAAGGAGTTAAACTTTCTGATCTGGATGAAGGTATTAAATATTTTCTGAGTATATTTTTCACTTGGGTTTTGTTGGTGATCCTGTTTCAGTGCTGCTGCACTTTTGGATAATTCTGTCTTTCTTGCCATAGCTATTTTAAGATTCTGTTATTTTATTTAGGATTGAAGCTCATGGAATAAGGTGGTGTGGTCCTGAACTTGAGCGATGCCTTTGTGGAGTTTGCATGTTCTCCCCATGACCTCGTAGCCTTCCTCCGGATGCACTGGTTTCCCCTCACATCCCAAAGATAGGCTGGTTGCCCCTAGCATGTGGATGGTAGGAGAAGCAGGGTAGAGTTGGTGGGCCTGTGAGAGACAATAGTTTATAGGGAAATGGAAGGAAAAATGGAACCTCACGGACATAACTGATGGGATTGTTCTGAGAAACAGCTCGATGGGCTGAATGGCCTCCTTCAACGTCACAAAAAATATGAATAAAATGAACAGCAAGTTTGGAAAAATAGCTGAATAGCTGAAAATAGGGAGTTTTTTTCCCTCAGACTGAAGGAATGGGGTCAATGGTGTACCCCAGGGGCTAGTACTCAGACACTTGGTTTTCTGAATATATTTAAACTAGTTGTACTTGACCTGGAGTTGAGTGTGAAAGATGCAACGTGAAAAACTGCAGAGAACATGTAGATGATAAATGTGGAGAACTGTGAGGCAGTTAGTAAAGGGCTTCAACAGGATGTAGAGTAGCTGGCGGAGTGGGCGGGATCCTGGCAAATGAAATTTAATCCAGGAAAACATGAAATATTACATTCCAGTAAGAAGATCAAAGGCATGTGAATTAATTGGATGACAAATTTCTGAGAGTAGTTCAGGGAATAGAGAAATCTGAGTATGTACATAAATTATTGAAAGTGGAAGGACAGGTTGAAAAAGTGGTTAAAGATCATGCAGGATCCTAGGCATTATAAACCAAAGAATACATCATAAAAGTTTGGAAATAACAATGAACCTTTATCAAATGCTGATTTGCCCAAAGCTTGATATTTTACCTGGTTCAGGGAGTCATAATACGATACCCACACATAGGACAGTGACGCATAGATTTGATAGTGGTGTTTTAGAATCCTTTAGATAGGTGCATAAATAATCATAGAATGGCAGGATATGGATGATGTGTAGGCAGACGAGATTAGTTAATCTTGGCATCATGATCGGCATAAACATCGTGGGACAAAGTTCCTGTTCTTGTGCTGCACTATTCTATGTTCTATAATGTGGGAAAATTTGAAGGCTTTGGAGAGGATGCAGAGGAGAATTATTAGAATGATCCCAGAAATGGGAGAATTTAGCCATGAGGGTTGCGTGAAAAGGCTGGGGTAGTCTTCCTGGAACAGAGGAAAGGAGATCTGATGGAGATAATTAAAACCATAATGTGTCCAGATAGATAGAGAGAGATAGTCATCTTTGTAAAAATATTTGCATGGAAAAAAAAAAAATTACTTTGCTCTGAGGAAGGAGGTGGATCCTTGTTAAACCGTACAAACATGGAAGTAGAATCATAGAGTGATAGAGCAAAGAAACCAGCCCTTCAACCACAGAGCCTGAGGTGACTATCAAGTTCCCATGTACACCAATTTTCCCCCTCCCCACACCTTTTTTGTCTCTCCATTTTATCATCGACTGCCTCCAGATTCTACCACTACACACCAATGGCAATATGCAGTGGTGCATTAATGAGCTTGTCCCACTTAGGCGACTGCAGACGACTATACAGTCGCCATATGTTCGCGGTTGGTTGCCGGGGAAACGCCTTCATGGTCGTGAGGAGTTCCCGCATTCTGGGAACTAGTCGCGGCCTTATTAGAATGAAGCCACCATGGAGAGTAGCGAGAATTCTCGTGCCACAGGTGGGTCGCCAGGAGGTCCTTGTGGACGTCGAAGGTTCTCCTAGGTTCATGTAGGTTGTAGCTGGTGCTGACCGGTGAATTTCATCGGCTCATTGGGGGAAAAACAACATAAGCAGTAGTTTTCAGAACCATGGATAACCGACCGGTAATGTTAAATGTCTGCCGAGCTTCACAGCCGTGTATCTCTGGCTTCTTAAAGGTTGTCTCCATGTCCCTCCATGTCCGTCCATCTCTCTCCATCTCCCTCCTTCTCCCTACTTCTCCCTCCTTCTCCCTCCATCTTTTAAAGGACTTACAGTACACTTTGATTTATGGGCCTGTTCCACAAGCAATTTTTCAGGCGACTGCCAGCTTCATTTATTTTGTGACTGCCAAGCTTTTACTGTTGAATGATTCATTGTTGGTTGCATCAGTTTGACAACATAGGTGTGTTGACCTAGATGTTCGATTGATTCCTTGGAAGATATAACACATCAAACTGTTTGGTGGAACAGTTGTTTAGTTCAGTTTTTTATACAGTAGTGTAATTCAGAATTTTCTACATTGCACATCAATCATGTCTCGTGATTGCAAGGGCATGTGAAAAAGTTCAGACAAGACATAATAAAAGCAATCATGCTTTAAGAGAACAATGGCATTCACACATTGAAGGAACGTATAATGTTATGCTACTGCCGATTAAGAATGCACAATAATCACACTGCTGAGTTCACTGAGGGTCTGAAGAAAGGTCTCGACCCGAAACATCACCCATTCCTTCTCTCCAGAGATGTTACCAGTCCCGCTGAGTTATTCCAGTATTTTGTGTCTATCCTCGCACAGCCAAGTTCAGGGACCACAGAATATAAACCCGAGGACATAATGTGAAAAGGGGTTCATTGCTGATTTCAGAGAATGCACTGAACTGAAATAAATGAGCTTTGCTGAGTGCTGACTGTTTTAGTGTGAGCACCATGCACTCTCTATACTCGGTAGTGTGAGCACCATGCTCACTTTACACTCGGGGGGCGAGCGCTGTGCACTTTCTAAACAGTAGTGTGAGCACTGTGCACTCTATACTCAGCAGTGTGAGAACTGTGTTCTTTGTGCACTGGGTAGTCTGAGCATCATGCACTCTCTATACTCGATAATGTGAGCAACGTGTGACCTGTACACTTGCTAGTGTGAACACAGTGTTCTCTATGCTCACACTAGATGTTGCAACCAGTAGAGGGCACTAGTGCACCTGATACCCACTACAATAATATTGAAGGCATCCTTCTAGTTAAAAACCATGACCTAGTTTCTGCAGCATTAGATTCTGCTGGGACCTGCAGAGACAGCACCCATTTAAGATTCACCAAATCTGGCCTCACGTTAAATTTGGAGCAAAAGCCTTTGGACATGTAAATATTGGAGTATGTCTTTGCTGAATAATAGACAATAGGTGCAGGAGTAGGCCATTTGGCCCTTCGAGCCAGCACCGCCATTCAATGTGATCGTGGCTGATCATCCCCAATCAGTACCCCGTTCCTGCCTTCTCCCCATACCCCCTGACACCGCTATCTTTAAGAGCCCTATCTAGCTCTCTCTTGAAAGTATCCAGAGAACCGGCCTCCACCGCCCTCTGAGGCAGAGAATTCCAGACTCACAACTCAGAAGGGGGGGAGAAGGAGTGGGGACACTTTTAAGAAGCCAGACAACTTTTAATAAGCCAGAGATACACCGTTGTGAAGTTTGGAGGGCATTTAACAATTTTGGTCGGTTAACCTTGGTCCTGAAAACTCGTGCTTACGTTTTTTTTCCCCCAATGAGCAAATGAAAATGCCCGGACAGCAAAGGCGATTAACTAAAACTATCTACGACTACCTCGACTACCCATAACTACATGGTGACCCCACTACAACTGCACCTACGACTGCAGGATTGACGATTTTCTCCTTGACGAAAATTTTGCGGTGACCATACTGAGGCTGCGACTAGTTCCCAGAATGCGGGAACTCCTCGGGACCATGAAGGAGAGTCACCAGAGACCACCAACGACCATGTGGCGAGTGCAGAGTCTCCTGCACTCGGCTAAAAAGTCGCTTAAGTGGGACAGGCCATTAAAAGGCTTACCCTTTATTATTAAGTAGTAAGCCAGTAGAGGATCCCTCCAAATACTGTACATATCTAAAATGGAAGGCAAGAAGATATAGAAGGTGTGCAGATACACTGTCAGTCACTTATCCAATTTGGTCTGTAGGAATTGCATTTGTTTAGTTTGTGTGTCTGCTTAGTTGCACTTAGTTGCATTTTCATGATAATTAAATAACTACTTATAAAACATTGCCAAATCTTATACTTGCAACCATTTAATAAGTCCAACAGTGGCCAGACATGCATTGTACCCCTCTGCGACACTATTATGTATGTCTGGCTCTTCGGTATGTTTAGTTTAGTTCAGCGACACAGCTGTCAGGTGAAGGCGTAGCCTTGCAACTGGTACCATGTAGTGCAGTTCAACCTGTGAGACATGCTCATCCTTCATGGAAAGTCTGCTTTGGCGGACCAGGCTGAAGAGATCTTTAGGAACCAATGGCTGGAAAGGCTACGCAGCAACAAACTGTGGAATGCGAAGGGCTAGTCAGAGCACTAAAGACGACATGGCCATTAACTGCAGCCAAGAAGTCTCCAGCCAATTAACCTACAAATCCGCACTTCTTTGGGATGCGAGAGGAAAGCACCCGGTAGAAATCCACACGGTCACAGACAGAATGTGAAAACTCCATACAGACAGCACCAGAAGTCGGGATCGAACCTGTCGCTGTGAGGCTGCTGCTCTACCAACTGTGGCATTGTGCCATTACCACATGATTGTTAACACATCCAATCCACAGAGGACTCAAAGTCACAACATTTGAAATCTATACATTGAGCACAACATGATCAATTTTCCAATAGTGGTATCATTTTTGACAGAATTTATTGGTCATACATTTTTCAGATGTATCCATAATATAATTTATGGAAAATTATTTGCACATTAGCAATCAAGGTAATTAATTATAATGCTTTTTTGTTGCAGCTAGAAACAATGATTACTATTTACAGTTGCTGAATGGGTCAAAAGACGATGATGGCAATAAATGCCCAGCACGTCCTTGGGGAAAAAGAACAGAGAAACGTTATAAGGCATTATTTGATTTGCTTCAAACAATGGCGTCAGACCCCTTAATAGGTAACTTCAAATTATTTGCATAATGAAAAAAACAAAAGTGCATTCAATCCTTTTAGCTCCTTCACCCCACCCCACATTCATACCCATTATTTTCAGCTTTGATTCATCTTCATTGTCAATACACTAGGCAGATGTTAATTTCTGATGTTAATTTCTGCTGGACCCGCAGGGTTACTCCAGCACTTTGTGATTCTCTTCAGTATAAACCAACATCTGCAATTCCTTTCTACACAATCATATTTTTCGTTTAGTTTAGTTTATTGCTGTCACACATACCGAGGTACAATGAAAAGCTTTTTGGCTTCTGCCTTTCTTGTGTGGAAATATACAACAATACTAGACCAAGTGCAGACCCGTTGGGTCTGTTCCCCCAACGTGCGGTTGTGGGGGGGGGGGGAGGCGGCATGCAGCGTCACACACACTAACTATCCCCACTCCCCGCACTCACGCTAATTACCCCCCTTGATATTATATTAATATTATTAATTTGTTCCTTTTACCCCATAACCACCCTATCTACTGACACATAGCCCCCAACTTGCAGTCACATCTAGAGAGGGGGGAGGGGGGGGGGGGGGTAGAGAGTGAGGGTGGAGAGAGAGGGGCAGAGAGACACAGAGAGAGAGGCAAGAGGGAGAGGGGGGGTGAGTGGCGGGGAGGAGAAGAGAGAGGATGGGTGAGAGGGGGGGGGGGATGGAGGGGAGGAGTGAGAGAGGGTGAGAGTGAGGGGGAGAGAGGGGGGGAGAGGAGGGGGGGGGGGAGAGGGGAGGGGGGGAGGTGGGAGGGGAGGAGGGAGGGGTGTGGGGAGGGGGGGGGGGGGGGTTGAAGGAGGGGGGGTTGGATGGTGGGGGAGGGGATGAGAGGGAAGGAGGGGGGGGGAAAGAGGGGAGAGAGAGGGGGGGGGGGGAGGGGGGGGAAGGAGGAGTGGAGAGGGGGAAGAGGAGAGGAGGAGGAGAGAGGGGGGAGGGAGAGGGGGGGGAAGGAGAGGGGGGGGAGGAGAGGGGGGGGAGAGGAGAGGGGGGGGGAGGAGGAGGGGAGGGGGGGGAGAGGAGGGGGGGGGGGGGGGGGGGGGGGGGGGGGGGGGGAGAGGGAGGGGGGGAGGAGAGAGGGGGGGGAGAGGAGATTGGGGGGGGGGAGAGAGAGAGTACCTTTTTATTTCAACCCAAAACCCCCCAAACAACCATTTGCAGTGCTTTTTTACTTTAACCATGTTTTCATTTTCAAACCACATTAAGGGTACTTACTCACAGTTGTGTGGACATGTGTTCAGTGTTATTCACAGCTTAGAGAAACGTGCCCCTCTGCCTTCCTCCACCTTGCAGACAAATTGAGGCACACCACTTCCTGGTTTTATAGTCCATCCCCCCTGCCGCCAGCGGGGGCAGCAGAGAGAATGGGGAATTTTGTAAATTCATTAATATCTCTGTCATTTTTCATCGACTGGAAAAATCCTCAGCACACATGCGGCGGAGGGGGGCTCTGAGCGAGGTGGCCAAAAATGACGGCCGTAGGTGGCGGCGTTCTCTCGGAAATCGCAGCACAGATCGCCAAAACCGGTCAAGAACAGAGTTTTAGTAATCTAGATATAGCAACCATACAATGTCTTGACTTCATGAGACAGGATCTGGAACAGATCAAGTGAACATTATGGCAGCAAAATATTGCCTTAATATTGCACGTGTAAGGACTTATGAATTAGAAACAGGTGTAGGCCACACCCCTCATACCTTCTCTAACATTTAATAAGATCATGGATGATCTGTTGTAACTCACTCCACATTCCCACTTACCTCTGGTAGCCTTTCACCCTCTAGTTAAACAGGTATCTATCTATCTTTGCCTTGAAACTATTCTAGGACTACTTCTATTGAATAGGTCACTTCTATCTGTGGTTATGGTGAACCTTCCCTCTCTCATATTCCTTAAGAGTATATATGTGCCTTGGCTTTCACCTGCAAATGACATGCATGCCTTGATGGGATGTAATTTTGTTACAAATGATGGACAAAAAGCTGCTGATAGGTCTCATTCATTCTAAGTTTTATCAGGGAAGAATTCAATAACTACATGAAATGAATCATTGGCAGTTTTGACTCCACAGTCAAAAAGGCACAACAGAGGATGTACTTCCTGCGGCAGCTGAAGTACAGGCAATGATGGTCCAATTCTATGTGGCCATCGTAGAATCTGTCCTCACTTTCTCCATCATGGTCTGGTTTGGCTCAGCCACCAAGCACGATATCCGGAGGCTGCAGCGAATCGTCCGATCAGCTGAGAAGGTTATTGGCTGCAACCTTCCCTCCATTGACGAACTATACACTGCAAGGGCCAGGAAGCGAGCGGGTAAGATCATCTCTGATCCAACTCACCCTGGCCACAAACTCTTTGAATTATTTCCCTCTGTAAGGCGACTCCGGACTGTCAAAGCAGCCACAGCCAGACGTAAAAACAGCTTTTTTTCCAAATAACCAAAGATCTATTGCCTCCTTTTGCTGTGGTATTTTATTTAATTCACATGTTTAATCGATAATGTTTTATTATTAATGTTTAATGTTTTATGTGTCATTCCAAACTGTCACTGTGTGTTATGTTGTCACTTGCTGGCGGAGCACCAAGGCAAATTCCTTGTATGTGAATACCTGGCCAATAAACGTATTCATTCATTCATTTCAGTGATATTCTGTTTCAAATTAAAATAGAGAACTACAATTCAGAGATAATTTTGAAAGGAACAAAATGTAGTCAGAAGAGTAATTTATTGCATGCTATTGCATGCTATCTAGTGTTGTGATATCTCAATTTATAAGTCGGAACATTCAATTGTTCCAACACTTGTTTATATTTTCCATTCTACAAAGAACATTGCAGTTGAAATTCCCACACGTGATACAAACAGCCGTGGTTACACATGTATTTTTCAATGCCTCTGCTAAAATAGGCGTGGAAGAATTATAAACCACTTATAAAGCTGGTTGTTGTGTAGAAGGCAAGTACTGGGGATGCTGTAAATGTGAAAATAAAACAGAGGCTGTTGGAAGTACTCTGCAGTCAGGCAAGATTTGTGATAAGAGAAAGGAGTAGCATCTCAAAATGATGACATATTATTGGAACTATAAAATAAGTGGTTGAAATATACCAGATTAGCTTAAAGCCTACAGGGGCAATAGAAATGTGGTTCGTCATTGCGAATTGTGTATTTCATTGTATTTTTTATCTAACATTTTAACAATTTATTTTTGTGCCTAGATGCCACTCATTTACCAAATTTACCTTCCATACTTAATAAAGTTGGTGAGAAACTTTACTGGAAGACAATGGAGAAACTTACTGGTGCAGATGGTATCAAGCAGATTGGACACCATATATCTTCATTAATAGAAGCCAGCTGCTGCGGCTATTATAAAGCCGCTTACTTGCTGGGAGTCATTTTTGAGACAGGTCTGGGTGTGGAAGTACAATCCTCAAAGGTAATGCAATCTTTTGGACAATAATTAAACCTTTAACATGCTTTGGTTTTAAACCTCAGATAGTTTTATCTTCCTCCAGGTTCCAAGTTCTCCAACTAGACATTCAAGCAATTATGACAGTGTAGACTTGAGAACATTTTTGACATCTTCAACAAATAACCAACATTTCGTAATAAATGTTTGATGGCAACAGACCGATGAAACATTCCCTGACATTCATAGTGTCGAGATGGATTTGGTTTGATTTGATCAACAAAGGACCAAAGCCTCTCTAATGTATCTTCTACCATACATAACTGAAAGATTTGCCGAGTACCCATAGCAATCAATTGCCCTCAGTCTACAAAAAGATCCAGATGTGAATGAAGAAAACTTGAAAGTCACCTTTGCCCTAATAAGACTCGTATGTCTTGAATATACAAATATCTATATTTCACCATAATATTTTTTGAACAAAATGCAACTTGCTTTGGGATGATATCATATGTTTTCGTCTTTCCCAGGATGGGAACTAGGCATTGATTCAATAATAACCCTAATATTTATTTGCCTGAGAAAAGAGTGGTAATTGATTATGAATCTTAGAGGGGAAACAAAAGCATGGGCTTTCTGAAAGTCCTACAGAATTTAACTACAAACTTTCCCAAAATAATTCAACAAGTTTCAGTCCTGACCTTTTGCTGGTGGATAGGAAAGCAGTCATGGTTCAGATCCATGGATTAGGATATTACGGGCCATTTTTGATGAAACCGATTCCATGGCTCAAAATTATTGCTTTGCAGATTGTAGGGAGAGCAAGGAGATAATTATATGGTAAGAGCAATAAAGCAACAGTGACCATCTCCTTTACCAAGGAACTTTAGAGAGGTGAAATGATGGAGAAATATAATGAATACAAGTATACAAGTATACTCTTTCTATATTCATATACAAGTATAGGAAGAGAAATAAAGAAAGGATAAGAAAGAAGGGGTTTATGGGAGTGTGCGGAGAGAATGAGATCAAGAAAGTAAAATGAAAAAAAAATCAAAAAATATTTTTATGCGTGGTTTCAGAATTCACGGTTTCAATTGATCCCTTTTCTGGGCTGGAGAAATGTAAACTTTGTGGGAAAAGAAGAGTGTCCTTGATCTTTTAGTTAATTACGCTTCTCTGTTGAGTTTTAATAGCACTTACTGCACAAAAGTAGCAATTTCTCAATTTTAGGAGTTTAGAAGCATGAGAGGGGACATTGAAACTTTAGAAAGGACATAAGGAGGAATTTATTTTGTCAGACTGTGGTGAATCTGTGGAATTCATTGCCACAGACATATTTTAAATGTGGAGATTGACAGATTCTTAATTAGTAAGGGTGTCAGATGTTATTGGTAGAAGGCAGGAGAATGGAGTTGATAGGGACAGATAGACCAGCCATGATTGTAGGGCGTAGTAGAATCGATGGGCCGAATAGCCCAATTATGTACCTAGAACTTATACACTTATGAACTCATAAATCCATTGTCATTCTGAGGACGAGTTGCTGTTTTCAACAACAATCTGTTCTTTTCTTTAGCACAAACTGTTGAATGATTGTACACTGATATCAAGTTAGCATCTTTAATCCTGTTTTAACTATGCCCACACGTTAAGGCCCACAGAGCTTGTCTAAAGTCACTTTCATATTCTGTTTTCTCTTGATGGTTTGTCTTGGGGAGGATTAGGAGGAAAGGTTCTTTGTAAATGTGTAACATGGTATGGCATTTTACTTAATTTTTTAAAATTTCAAATCCAAAATGATTGGCTTTGAAGATGCTAATGAAGCAAAAAATAGAAAAAGTTAGAGGTCAGTCAGTATCTGGAAAGAAAAAGTTAATATTTCAGGACTGGGATGCTTCATCAGAACTGGGAAAGAGAGAGATGAACAAGTTAGTTTTACATAAGTGAAAAGGTGAGTGAGAATGTATAGAACAAAAGGACAAAGAACCTTAAATGTGCTGATAATTGCACTCATTAATTGAACCCATCCCATCAAAATTATTCTATTTGTTCTACATTTCCCTCTACTTCAGTCAAAACCTTTTTGAAATTCTCTTTCCCAGTTCAAATGAAGGGTCTCAGACCTGAAATGTTAACTTATTTTTTTTCTACACATAGTCATTCTCTGCCTTGCGCAATATGCAACTTGTGTAAACAATTCTGAACTCAGTCCTTAGTGCATTCAAGGCAGTTTGTAATTTCCACAACACTGCAGGATCTCTCAAGTTTGACCCATTGAATTACTCCAGCACGTTATGCTCAGGGGGAAGATTACAGAGGGAGCTGAGGGACAGACTGCACACCTTACCCTGTCCGACAACTTAAAGGAGACAGAAATACACTTGTGAGTCTTGGTTTCTTTCCTATCCTGCACTCACTGCAGACTGAAAGTTGCAAACTCAAAAAGAAAAAAACTATAATACCAAAATTGCAAAGGTATTTCCAAACCCTCCTTCCCCTTCTACCACTTACGAAAACCAACATGCAATTTCACTATGGTGGGACCTGCTGAAAACGAAAAACTAAACTAATGAGGAAATGGTTGAGTTCAGTAATCCTGTTTACGGGCCTGTCCCACTTACGCGACCTTGGCTCGCAAATTCCGCGACTTCGTGGTCGCTTGAGGCGTACGGGCACCGTATGGCCGCGCAGGGCCGGTCTCACTTAGAAGCACGGAGTTGTGCGGGGCTCTGAAATTCTGACAGTGGCCGAAATCTTTGCGCGCCAACGGCCTGTCGGCACGCAGGCGCATTACGGTCGTTGCAGCGTCTTGACGTCGTACGCAGCGTCTTGATGGCGTACGCCTAGCCCCTGGCGTTGCGTGATGACGTCACAGCCCGGCGTGGCGTTGCGTGATGATGTCACCGCCCGACGCCGTGCGACGCCCAAATTCAGTTGGCCCGCCTCCTGCCCAGCTGATTGGTAAGCATGACGCAAATGACGTCTAGCGCGAACTTCACGTGAACTCCGCTTCTGTTTGGTCGCGCCAAACGCACGCAATCGCATGCAAGTGGGACAGGCCCTTTATTTCACTGCTGGTTGGCTTCTGGGCTTGCAAGGTCACACCAGTCCATTCCCTCTGAATCCGATTAACTTCAGACATGCACTGCTCATCGTGTGACTGGCTGAGTGTCAGGATCCATCCACTCACCTTAAATGTTAGACAACGAGCGGTACGGTTGAGCAGCGGTAGTGTTGCGGCCTTACAGCGCTTGCAACACCAGAGACCCGGGTTCAATCCCAATCCCGACATTGTGCTGAAAATAAGGTATACAACCAAAAGTTGCATGGAGGCAAGAGGGTAGGACCAAGTTAATTTGCTTGGTTCAATCAAGTCCATTAATTCAAATGAAAGAGAATTGTAGTATGGTTTTCACTTTGTTTTATTGCATGAATCTAAATTGTTTTCTGCAGGTTGACTAAGTGAACTCAGCTGGCTGTTCACTTTGCTATAAAATAAGAAGCACTTGTCTATTTATTTTACACATCTTGTTTGTAATATTTGACATTGCTTCAATTTATGATTCTCTTTCAAATGACAAACCATTTACACTTTCTGTTCTTGTATATATCGAAGCAAGTATGATGATTTGTGGGTGAGTTGTAATGACTGGTTAAACTACCATGAACAGTTGACTAATATGTGCCCTTGTTTAGTAAATACATTGTGCTTATCATTGATAATACAACCACAAAGTGCAACCATAGTAAATATTTATTGCAAACATTTTTTAAAGTAATAATCTTATTGGTATTTCATCAGGGCATGTTGTACAGTCTGGTTGCAGCACAAGGAAATGACAGACTTGCCTTACTGCATCTTGGATATAAGCATGATCAGGGTATTGATGGTTACCCCTTGGACTATGGTGTGTCATATGGTTACTACATAAACATTGCCCAACGCACAGTTAAAGATCGGCATGATTTTGATGTAGAACAGGTGAGTGTTATGGATCTCAAAATTATGGCATTTTCGAAATAATGTGAATCTTTGATGCAGGTTTTGTTCTTGAGTCTGTTTGTGCACGTGGGCTGGCACTTTCATCTCTTTTTACTTTTATTTTGATTAGCCACCCTTCATTTCCCATTGCAGAGATCTCACCGTTCTTATCTTTACCAGCCAGGTCAATTTGCCTTGCCCCACACTCAGTCCTAACTCTTTTTATGTTAGCCGAAGACTTTCCTCTGCACCTCTTTTGTCAGACTCCTGATGGTCGATTGAGGCAACTCACCACTAGTTCTTTCAAACAGCCACCTCATTGCTCTCTCCCCTCTCACCAGTGGGACTACCAGTCTCTACTCTTGCCTCGCGCCTTCCTGACTGTGCTGGGGCCCTGTGGATTCTGTCAGTAAATCTGTTATGAGAAAAAGACTGGACTCTGTTGCCTTCCCTCACAGTGGGAACCATTGTGGGGGGGTGTTTTTATGTTTTATGTTAAATCCTTCTTTAATGTTGTGTCTAAACCAGAAGTGAGAGTGAACACTGGCGTAATTAGCTGCTGCTGCTCTCTCTCTCCGAATTATGTATTATTGATATGTTATTTTTGTTTCATTTTATTTATATATTTGTAATTTGCTTGTTTTAACTGTAAGGTGTCCTTGAGTGTTCTGAAAGGCGCACATAAATAAAATGTATAAAATGTATTAACAACTCTGGAAACAGAAACAAATGTTTTAGGTCACAGATCATTTAATTCTGAAAAATCATTGATCTGCGGCATGTCGACAGTGTTCTCTGTTTATTTCACAGTTCCAGCATCTATTTTGTTTTGTTTTTGTACTTTTGTACTTTCTTGGTCACCACATTTAACTAGAGAATCAGCAGTAAAGGCTTTTCCTCTCACTCTCACATCATTATCTCTGGTGTGGTCTATGAGGAGGAATTTCTTTAATCGGAGGGTGGTGAATCTGTGGAATTCTTTGCCACAGAAGGCTGTGGAGGCCAAGTCAATTGATATCTTTAAGGCAGAGATAGATAGATTCCTGATTAGTAAGGGTGTCAGGGGTTATGGGGAGAAGGCAGGAATATGGGGTTAGGAGGGAGAGATAGACCAGCCATGATTAAATGGCGGAGCAGACTTGATGAGCCGAATGACCTAATTGTGCTCCTATCACTTATGACCTTATGGTGTTACTCAAACTCCCGTCCTTATCTCCCTTCTATTTTTGCATCACCTCAGAAAGAAAGGTCAATCACCGCAATGAAGGTAACTGCTCCCCCCCCCACCACCCCGGAATGGGTGTTACCTTCATTGCAGTGATTGACAGGCGAGAGGACCAATCAGCTGATTTTTCAGGGATGGGAAAATCTTCGGGGCTGCCTCAGCGGAGGAGGACTGTGAGTAAGATGGCCAAAAATTATAGCGATACTGGGTAGCGTTTTTTCTAAAATCAATATACAGCGCAGACAGGAAGTGGTCAAGATGAGACTTTTAATTATATAGATCGCATTATTGGCCCAACAGCACATATTGGTCCAACTAGATCAGGCCTGAGTGACTGAACAATTGTCTGTTTATCTATTCAAAGCCAGGACTTTGAAGTAAGATGAGAGCAGTACTGGAGGTGTAGCACTGTCGAATGATATTCATGATGATCGTAGGGCTCTGGAGTCAAAGGAAGAGGCATATGGTTACAGTCCTGGTGTCTTGTTTAACCTCATGTTGTGTGTTGGGCAGCATGTTCATGCCATCACATCTGCCTCATTCTAGTCCGATACCACTACAGGACATTGTAACATAAATGAATGGGATGATGCAAGTTTATGGAGGGTTGAATGAGGAAGCATCTAGGGGTGTGTTGGCAGAGTACCTTTGCTGTTGCTCAATAGCTGCAGAAATGGAGCAAATGTAGGAGCAAATGTTACGTTGTGATTCTGACCGTATAGATGTAAACGAATTGGGAGTGAGATTTTTTGAGCAGTGATTCTGCTCCTCGTGATTTATTTTCCTCGACAAGTGGATTCATCAACTGTAATATGTTTATCACTAAAATATCCCTCATGTAAATAAAGTATCAGCCTTTTAATTGCACTGCTGTAACCTATCGCTCAAAAACCTCAAAAAAGAAATTGTGTAACAATTTGGGCAGTGCTACATTCATGGAGCAAACAACTAGAAATTCTGTTGATAGAATTGTGTTCAGTTCTGGGCACCATGTTATAAGAAAGATATTGCCAAGCTTGAAAGGGTTCAGAGTAGATTTACGAGGATGTTGCCAGGACTAGAGGGTCTGAGCCACAGGGAGAGGTTGAGTAGGTTGGGCCTCTATTCCTTGGAGCACAAGAGGATGAGAGGTGATCTAATGGAGATGTATAAGATCATGAGATGAATAGATCAGGTAGATGCACAGAGTCTCTTGCCCAGAGTAGGGGAATCGAGGAGCATAGGTTTAAGGTGAAGGGGAAAATATTTAATTGGAATCTGAGGGGTAAGTTTTTCACACAAAGGGTGGTGGAACAAGCTTCCAGAGGAGATAGTTGAGGCTGGGACTATCCCAACGTTTAAGAAACAGTTAAACAGGTACATGGATAGGACAAGTTAAGAGGGATATGGACCAAGCGCAGGCAGGTAGCACTAGTGTAGCTGGGACATGTTGGCCGGTGTGGGCAAGTTGGGCCGAAGGGCCTGTTTCCACACTGTATCACTCTATAATAGTTGCCAATATTTTTGAGGGGTGGGATAGAATTTTAACTATTAAAGGTTTCTTGAGGTTTCAACTTGAGCTCTCTTCAAGTGCCACAAACCCCTCTTTCCTGTAATCCCCGTAACTATCTTCATGTGCCATGGTTTCCTTTCTTCCTGCGATGTTTAGTGTTACAATTTGTTCATCCCACTGCAATTATTTTATCTTTATAATCTTTCCTCTAAAAATCATCCTGACACCTGCCTGTCCACTCTGCGTGAGTGTCTGAGTTGTGTGCAAATATTCTGCTCAGAATCCCAACCGGTATATTTGTTTCTTAGATTGGATGAATTCATGCAAATTTTCTATTTAAATTTCCATAAGTTTTTCAAAAAGGCAACATTTTTGCTTTTTATCTTCAAATCAATGACTGACTGTTCATTGTGTTTTATGAATTCTGGCAAAATTCCCCGTTGCACCCATTCCTGTCTTAAATCTTAACAGTAAGTGTTAACTGTAGGTTTTTACATGCCATATGGCCAATGGAGGACACATCACGCATCAATGACAACTCATTTTAGAAGCAACCAACTTTTCTCTTAGGATTTAAGGGAAACTTGTAAATTGGAATAAAAATGGGTTTTGCGGTGGGCAAAACAAAGCTATATAATTTCTCAGGCAATGCACAGAAGGAATGTTACAAGGCAAAAGATGCCGACCCATGTACAACTGTGCAGAAGGCAAATTAGCAGCTCACAAATGATTAATAGCATCATTCCCTCCAGAAATGACTACGATCTATGCAGGGAATAAATGTTATTTAACATAGAAACATAGAAACATAGAAAATTGGTGCAGGAGCAGGCCATTCGGCCCTTCGAGCCTGCACCACCATTCAATATGATCATGGCTGATCATCCAACTCAGTATCTTGTACCTGCCTTCTCTCCATACCCCAGGATCCCTTTAGCCACAAGGGCCACATCTAACTCCCTCTTCAACATAGCCAATGAACTGGCCTCAACTACCTTCTGTGGCAGAGAATTCCAGAGATTCACCACTCTCTGTGTGAAAAATGTTTTTCTCATCTCGGTCCTAAAAGACTTCCCCCTTATCCTTAAACTGTGACCCCTTGTTCTGGACTTCCCCAACATCGGGAACAATCTTCCTGCATCTAGCCTGTCCAACCCCTTAAGGATTTAGTAAGTTTCTATAAGATCCCCCATCAATCTTCTAAATTCTAGCGAGTACAAGCAGAGTCTATCCAGTCTTTCTTCATATGAAAGTCCTGCCATCCCAGGAATCAGTCTGGTGAACCTTCTCTGTACTCCCTCTATGACAAGAATGTCTTTCCTCAGATTAGGAGACCAAAACCATACACAATACTCCAGGTGTAGTCTCATCAAGGCCCTGTACAACTGCAGTAGAACCTCCCTGCTCCTATACTCAGATCCGTTTGCTATGAATGCTAACAGACTATTCACTTTCTTCACTGCCTGCTGCAACTGCATGCCTATATAGGAAAATAGCCTACTTTCCTGTTCTTGCCACCAAAGTGGATAACCTCATATTTGTCCACATTATACTGCATCTGCCATGCATTTGCCCACTCACCCTACCTATCCAAGTCCCCTAGCATCCTCCTCACAGCTCACACTGCCCCCCAGCTTCGTGTCATCCACAAACTTGGAGATGTTGCATTCAATTCCCTCATCCAAATGATTAATATATATTGTAAATAGCTGGGGTCCCAGCACTGAAGCTTGCGGTACCCCACTAGTCACTGCCTGCCATTCTGAAAAGGACCCGTTTACTCCTACTCTTTGCTTCCTGTCTGCCAGCCAGTTCTCTATCCACATCAATACTGAACCCCCAATACTGTGTGCTTTAAGTTTGCATACGAATCTCTTATGTGGGACCTTGTCGAAAGTGTAGGGGTTTTGCGTTTCCCTTTATTTCCCTTCGGGCCCAACTGCCCGAGTTATTCTCTCCCTTGTCGGAGGGTCAAACGGCCACCACTCCACTTGAGCGGTTTCCAAGAGAGAGAATACAACAAAAGGGATTCCCCTAGGTTCTAGACCTCGGAATTATGGTGGGATATGATAAAAGGTTGAATTGACCAGAGTGTGCTGATGAGGGAAAACAGAAACCAAGATGGACTCAAAGCAAGTCTAAAATTTACAGGCTTTATTGAACAATGAGAAATCGAATCTCACCAACACTACATAATACGTGGCTAAACTTATGCTTTAAACTAAGACTATGGACGGAAAACTATCGAGCACGTCGTAAAACTTACTTTACACAATTTTACTTGCAAGTACACTCCCCCTTTCCACAATTTTATTTCCTCAACCTCTATCCTATTTCGGGAATTTCACCAGGTCACTGGGGTATTTACAGTTGGTCGTCACAGGCCCACGAGCTGTCCAGCAGAGCAGAAAGAGAGAAAGAGTTCTGGCTTGACTCCTGTTTTTATACCTGAGCTTACTTAGAAACCCCCAGGTGGTCCTCTGGATGAAAAGGGTTCTTTTGATGATTCCCAGTTTCGAACTGGCATGAACAATAGGCTTCCGATGATAAGGGGTTTGCTGATGTCATGATCCCTCAGCCTGATCGTTATCCCATCGCCTGGACGGGCTCCTATTGTCTCGATGTATGGGTCATCCAAGATGGTGATTGAGCTTGGGCAGGCCTGTTTACCACCGTCTGCTGAGGCTTGGTTCCTTCCTTTGTGTATCCAAGATAATCTCGTTATCTCCGTCTCAGCCTTTCCTCCCCACACCATTCGCCCAGTTGTTTGATGCCCACAGGCCAGACAGGTTTGTGGATTGGGGGTTTTTCCGTTGCAGCCAGCAAATTTGTCTTTTTTAAAATGTCCATGTCCTTATCCGAGTTCTTCCATGATTTTGGAGGATTTGCCCCAATAACTTACAATAGTCTTCTGAAAGTCCAGATAGAACACATCCACTGGTTCCCCCTTATCCACTCTACTAGTTACATC
Source organism: Leucoraja erinaceus (assembly GCF_028641065.1). Lineage (NCBI taxonomy): Eukaryota > Metazoa > Chordata > Chondrichthyes > Rajiformes > Rajidae > Leucoraja > Leucoraja erinaceus. The sequence continues at coordinate 83,109,550 of NC_073377.1, forward strand.
CTCGAAAAATTCTATAAGATTCGTCAGACATGATTTACCTTTCATAAATCCATGCTGACTGTCCAATGAATTCACCACTTTCCAAATGTGCTGCTATCCCATCTTTAATAACTGACTTTTGATGTACATTATAGAGAAATATAATCACTGAAGCATGACTGGATTTCTATACCTTTACAATAGTTTGGTCATGACAATGTTAAATGATTCTATAATAATGAGTTATTATTTTTCAGGCTTTTGTTGAACATGTGAGGCTAATGGATGATTCAGTTTTGCAGCGTCAAACTAAAGAAAATGAAGACTTCTTTTTATGGCTTAGATATCAAGCAAAACATGGAGATGCATTTGCTCAGGTATATATTGTACATTGTAATTGTAATTCAGAAATGTCACTAACTCATGAGGATTCACTGTACTTGTTATCAATATTTTACTGAACATGTTAGAAATTCTGTAATTTTCTTTTGGCTTGGAAGACTTACACACTGGTTATAGATGAAGTGCCTGGTTCTGCCACAAGTTTAGTTGCCTGTTCTGGTGGTTAGATGAAAGGTGAGACTGAAGAGAATTGGGATATATTATCACAATGAAGGCAGGGCAATTCTCAGCAAGAACAGGAATAGCAACAACCGGTACCTTTTTTTTTAAAGAGGTGGATAGTTGGTATAGTGGCACTGCCAATATTCTTTGCAGGAATTGTGTATGCAATTGTTTTTTTCCTTTTGATTGGGGGATATTTATAGTTATGATAATAATGTATTGGTTACAATGAACATGCATCAGATGAGTCCATGTGGGTTTGTATAAAGTCCAAATAAATATTTTGAGGAGATGATGAAGGTGATTGACAAAGGTGGTAAGGTGGATATTGTCTATGTCGATTTAAGTAGGCCGTTTGTTAAAGTCCCTCATGGTGGCTGATCCAGAACATACAATGCATGGGAGCAACAGTGACTTGGTAGTTTGGATTCTGCACTAGTTTACCAAATAGAAGAACAAGGGTAATGGTGGAAGGGCGTTATTCTGGCTAGAGGTCTGTGACCAGTGGTGCTTTGTAGGGATTTGTACGAGGACCTCTGTTGATCGTGAAATGACCAGAACGTAAATTTGGATGGGTTCGCTAATAAGTTTGCAGCCAACATCAACATTTGTGGATTTATGGACATTGAGGATAGCTGTTAAAGGATACAGCAGGATAAAGATTAGTGATATATATGGATGAGATGAATGGCAGATGGATTTTGATTGCAGCAAGTGTGGCCTGTTGCACTTTGGGAGGTCAAATGCAAGGAGAAAGTAGAGAGTTAATGGCAAAATCCTTAACAGTATTGGTGTACAGGGGGATCTTGAGATCCAAGTATGGGTTTATTGTGACATTAATTGTTCAGCAGACATTGTGGGCCGAAGAGCCTGTTCCTCTGCCAAATGTTCCATATTCTAAGTTTTGCATATTGTCACAATATGGCTTGTTGAGTGAAAGACTATGAGAAGGTGAATGATGTACCCTTTCTCGTGAACTTTTCATTAATCTAGGCTGGGATGAGGAGGTCAAGGAGGTGTAAGGGAGTTCTACCTTGGATTGACCCAGCAGCCAGTAGGTGATGCTCTCTCCCCAATAATGATCAGCAAGTTTGTTAAACAAAATGGTTTTGAGGACTTACTAAATCACTGTAAAAATATAAAATATAGGTATCCTTTTCTTATTCATTAAGGATTTATGAATGTAGCTGCAGACTAATAGTAGTCAGACTTTGCTGGACATGTTCAGATTATTTTTTGTGAATTGTACTACGTAATGTAGATTACTTAGCAACCATCGTTGGATCTGTCAATTTCACAGAAATTATAATTAGATTTCTCATTATTATCCTTCGATCCACAGCGATTGGGATGTAATACACTGGAAATGTTCCTCCATATCTAGCCACAATTTACCCGGCACCATTTATGTCCACTTTCAGGTGCTGATCTGTACCCAACTTCAGTTGTTCTTTTGGCTCCCTCCAAGCATTCCTCCTTTCTCCTGTCCATTGGGCAATTTGACTCCCTTTTCCCAGTCCTTTCCGAAACATGACTTCACTGCCTTATTATGTTCTTATTGTCAGATTCAGATTCAGATTCAGATTCAACTTTATTGTCATTGTGCAGTGTACAGTACAGAGACAACGAAATGCAGTTTGCATCTCCCTAGAAGAGCGACATAAATATGAGCAATAAATAAATCTATTTACGTGCATACAGTCATAGTTTTTTTTTCCTGGTGGGAGGAGTGTCCGGGGGGGGGGGGGGGGGGATTGGCAATCACTGAGGTATAGTGTTGAGTAGTGTAACAGCCGCAGGAAAGAAGCTGTTCCTGGACCTGCTGTGCCGGCAACGGTTAGACCTGTAGCATCTCCCGGATGGTAGGAGGGTAAACAGTCTGTGGTTGGGGTGAGAGCAGTCCTTGGCGATGCTGAGCGCCCTTCGCAGACAACGCTTGCTTTGGACAGACTCAATGGAGGGGAGCAAGGAACCGGTGATGCGTTGGGCAATTTTCACCACCCTCTGCAGTGCTTTCCGGTTGGAGACAGAGCAGTTGCCATACCATACTGTGATACAGTTGGTAAGGATGCTCTCGATGGTGCAGCGGTAGAAGTTCACCAGAATCTGAGGAGACAGATGGACCTTCTTTAGTCTCCTCAGGAAGAAGAGACGCTGGTGAGCCTTCTTGACCAGAGTTGAGGTATTGTGGGTCCAAGAGAGGTCATCGGAGATGTTGACCCCCCAGGAACCTGAGGCTGGAAACATGTTCCACCTCCGTCCCGTTGATGTGGATGGGGGTGTGCGTGCCGCCCCTAGACTTCCTGAAGTCTACAATGGTCCTTCTTGGAGTTAAGGGCCAGGTTGTTGTCAGAGCACCATGCTGCTCGGAGCTGGACCTCCTCCCTATAGGCCGGCTCATCGTTGTTGCTGATGACTGATGAGGCCAAACATTGTTGTATCATCTGCATATCTTGATTTACCTGTTGCTCCCAATTTAATGGCTATTTCATCTGCTCGATTTCCTCTTCCTTCAAATTTCCAGTTTTGTGCACAGGTAGCGGATAGTCATGTTTTCTTCCTCGTCCACTGACCCCAATCAATGCAGCTTTGAATCCAAAAATCAACACCTCACTTGCATTTCCCCAAGTCACTTGGAAACAAGACTCTTTCTGTCCGCAATCTCACTGTAGTTGATTATATCAGAATTGTGATTAACTGACCACCAGCAGCACAAATCCTATGACCAAACCACTCTAAGCCCTGGCCAAAGAAGCAAATGGCTGCATTTTATCTCCCCTATCTCTCTGTAGCCAATGACATATTGATTACTTCTTCTTCAGCACTTCTCTGATGCTCACTGATAGAGATGCGCGTTCTACTCTTTCGTAAACTATTTGGTTAGCATGCCTTTTGGATTTTTTTTTCACTCCTATGCCATTCATTACCAATGAAATTCTCTATTTAATCCCCAGCTTCTCTCTCTTGAAACTTTTGTAGTTTTCTTAAAATCTTCTCAGAAGTGATTCATTTTTTATTCTAAAGACACCATATAAAGATGTTAACAATGGAGATGAAGAAGAAGGAATTGGTAATAGTAGCGGAATATATTCCAAGCAATTAAGTGGTAGGAATTAAGTCTGGGTTTTAAAGATGTTCAACCAGAATAGAAAAAAATCATTTTAATTCATTGGAAAAAAAAGGGGGAAATATTAACTGTAATAAAAATGGAAGTTAATCGAAGAATCAATCTAATTTAATCATTCAATCAAATGAAATGTTCCTTTTTAGCAAAAACTTGCAAGAATGCTGTACTGGGGCCAGCAGGGCATAACACGTGATGTGCAAAGAGCAATGAAATGGTATTCCAGAAGTGCAATGGAATTAAAACATCCCGCATCAATGTTTGAGTATGGACTCTTTCTTATTAAGGTTGGTGGCACTGTTGAATGTAGATACTCGTATGTAGTGAATTCATTGTTTTATTTTCGTCAGTGTTACACCCAACAGACCTTCATCTGACTGTGCAGTAAGATAATGCATGGGCATAAAAACAGTTCTCTTATGACACATGATCCGCGTAAGAGCTCACTAGAAGAATAACCAATCCAAAAACAACCATTGACAATTACCATTGCATAATGGAGAAGGCTGAGGTGAAATAACAATATAGTAGTTCCTTATATATTTTCTCATCTTCAGTTGTCCCTGCTTGGGACTGCTCAATTGAAAATGTGCTTCTTTATATAATTGTACATTTGAGGTATCTCACTGGAAAGAGATTGGGCTTCATGGCAATTGTTTGGATTCAGGGAGGGGTGCTGATCTGCGGGAATTGATAAAATCGGTGAAATACCTTGAGTTCAAATCATTAACTCTACTGTGTTCTAATATTATTTTTAGGGTCAAGGTGTGAAAAAGAATACAGAATTAGGTTTAAGATTAATCACTGAAGCAGCTTCCAAGGTAAGTGTTCATATAAACTAACTATGTCCACGTGCTAAGCTTTCTTTTGTTTACTGTTTGTTTATTGTTTAATGTGAATTTAATAATGAAAGTTATAAGAATTAAATAATAATCAAGCCTTCCCAGTGTTAATCATACAGGCTCAGTTCTATCCTGAATATTACAACATAACCTTAAACATTGAAAAGCATTTGTGGTACGTAACATAAGGTGGAATCAATTGCACAGAAAAGTCTGCGTGTTCCTTGCCAGCACTTGGATATCACACAAACTACTCCAACCTATTTCTCAATTCCTATTCAATTTTCCTTCAGATTTGCAACAAATCTCCCATTATGTGTATCAGTTTTACCCATATCCACAACAGAAATTCTGCATGGGTAATACACTTCCCACGAAACATGGGCATATACATTGTACTGAAGAGCTTCTCTCCACTCCCTGTCCAACACATTTTATATCATCCTGTCATTCCTTTTAAACAATAGATGCAGGAGTAGGCCATTCGGCCCTTCGAGCCAGCACCGCCATTCAATGGGATCATGGCTGAGATAAGTGATCGGAGATCTTTATCGGATCTCCTTTTAAGCCTCATTGCCAGCATCTATTTTCTGATTTTTAGACCATCTGCCTTAATGACCTATCAAAGTAAGAGTGCCAAGTAGTGCTGGCCTATTATGTCTTTAATACTGTTAAAATGCTCTAGTCTTGGTTAATTAAGTTTAAGTGTGTTTCCTTAGTGGACATGGACAAGCAAGGATTTTTACCTGAGCTAACTGCCTTTGATTTGGAACCAAGCTTTGATCAGTAAAATAATGTTCTAAACCCATAGTGGCACTCTCCACATTCAGAGAATATAGATATTTTGTAATTGCAATTATTAATATCATTTATTATTGAAACAGGGAATCACTGAAGCAATTAACGCTTTGGGATGGTATTATGAAACCCATCAAAAGGATTATGTGAAAGCGGCAGAATATTGGAAAGAAGCTGTGAAAAGGGGCAATCTCGATGCCTTTCATAATCTCGGGGTGCTTTATGAGAGTGGAACATATCCTGGCAAACCGCAAAAAAATGTGGTAAATTTACACAAATTACTAAATACAGATACTTTATTTATCATCAGAAACTACATTAGGCTTCATTGTTTAAAATATATTGCATTCTTTATTAATTTCTTCATAGAAACAAAAGTAACATATTCAGTCGCTCTTAAAAATACTTAACATTTTCCTTACAGAACAGAGCAATAATACATGAAGCAGACCATAGGTACACAAAAACGCTGGAGAAACTCAGCGGGTGCAGCAGCATCCTTCGCTCCATAGCTGAGTTTCTCCAGCTTTTTTGTGTACCTTCTTTTTTTCCAGCATCTGCAGTTCCTTCTTAAACACTTTGTCTACTCCACTGCAAAATCTCTTCAAGGTATGCCTACCTTGAAGAAGTTCTCCTCCTCTCTCCGGAGACAGTTTCACAACCTCCTCTCTAACTGCCCCCTCTCTGTGATTTCCTTCGCTCCATAGATGCTGCTGCACCCGCTGAGTTTCTCCAGCTTTTTTGTGTACCTTCGATTTTCCAGCATCTGCAGTTCCTTCTTTAACATGAAGCAGACCATTCCTGCCGGAAACGTCCAGTGTGCATCTGTAGAACCTTTACCTCAGCCAGACACTCTGTTGAACTATGATTTCTGTTTCTATGTCAGTTTGCAATCCACTTGACAATTTGGTCTTGATACAACTGCTAAATTTTGCATGGAGCAGCATCCCTTCTGGCCATTTAATGTTGTAAATCCTGATCGAATTGTACCTTGCTGGGGCCTATGTCTCTTCATCAGTGAGGAGTACTGGAAATGTTCAGGCGGACCTACACCTATCTATACACAAACTTATGAATTAAGAATAGGCTAGTTGGTCCCCTAAATTTGCTCTGCTATTCAATAAAAACATGAGTGTTGTGACTATACTCTCAACTCTCTATTATTGTGTACCCACGGGTAACCTTTCACTCATGCCATCCTTTAAATATTAAGTTCCTATATTCCTCATCCTTAAAAATAATCTAAGGTTCTAGAAGAGATTTTCAGGGACTTCAGCTCTGAAGGGAAACCATTTTATCTTAAATGGAAGCAGTCTTCTTCTTATCGAGTCCACACACAAGATTAGGAGTGTACCTGGGTAACAAACTGGACTGGTCTGTCAACTCTGACGCCCTCTACAAAAAAAGCCAGAGCAGACTCTTTTTCCTCAGAAGGCTCAAATCCTTCAATGTGCGTAATGATATGCTGCACATGTTTTAAAACACTGTGGTTGCAAGTGTTATTTTCTACGCTGTTGTCTGCTGGGGCAACAGCATTAGTGCAAAAATCAACAAGAAGCTGGACGAACTGGTTAAACGAGCTAGCTCAGTGCTGGAGGGGAGAGTGGACTCTGGGATGGATGTGCTTGAGAGGCGTATGAGGCACAAGGTGCAGGTCATCCTGAAAAACTCCGGGCATCCCCTCCATGTAATTCTGGAGAGTCAAAAAAGCACTCGGAACAACAACTGGCTCCTCTCCCTGCCCTGTAGAACGGAGCGGTTCAGGAGATCCTTCACCCCTGCAGCCATTAGATTTTATAATTCGGACCGCTAGGCTGTAGGGGGATGCATTTTTTTATTTTTTTATTTTTAATTGTTAATTATTGGTCTTTTTAAGGATTTATTGCTCTCAGGTAGTGTCCACATTGTATTTTATGTATTTTCGGTCTGCATTCGGTTTGAATGTGTGGGTTTGTTGGTTGGGGGCTTCTGGACATCTGAATTTCCCTGAGGGGATCAATAAAGTATTTATTATTATTATTATTATTATTATTATTTATCATTATTATTATTATTATTATTATTATTATTATTATTATTATTATTATTATTATCTCTTTGCAATCTCTACAAGTTGTCCACGTCTTGTCACAAACTTTTGCAATCCCAAATTTAGGTTATCTTAGCTGTTGGTGGCCAAGTGGCTCTCAAATTCCTTAGCTCTGGAATTCCCTCCCTCAGCCCTTTCCCACTCTGGCATCCCTACAATTCTCCATAAAACTAATCTCTTTGATCAAGGAGTTGGTCAACTCTTTCAATAGTTCCCGATGTCACATCATGTTTGATAATGACCATGGGATATTTCACAAAAGTATTCTCTCAATATTTGTCTTTGTTGTTCTATCGTAGAATGCATGAGTTACCTAGTTGTTGTTTTTTGAAGTGCAAGAGTACAATTTGAGTTTTGGTTACTTTTATCTTTTGCCGTATGGTAATAATATGAGAATGTCTTGACATAGCTTTGACCTCTCAAATGGCAAAATAGAGCCAGAAGGGCGGAAACCCTGATCATGAATGGGATGAGGGTTTCCATTAAAGACTCCAAGGATATTACTTGCCAACATCTGACAACATTGTTCAATGTTGATAAGGTTAAATTAAATGCTGTTTATTTTATGTCCTTTTCTTTTTAGACGGAAGCATTTCCATACTACTATAAAGCTGGATTTGGTGGACATTTGGAAAGTCTAGTTCGTTGTTCCTTCTTTTGGAATACAGGGAATTTTGAATATATTCCACACAACCCCAAACAGGCAGTCCTGTAAGATATCTATTTCACATTTATTCTTCGTTATATTTACCTTGAAACAACTATTCAACCTCACAGATTTTTGTTCCCCATTGACAGCTGGGCCAGATATGTCGCTGAGCAAAATGGGTTCTTGGGTTATAACATGAGAAGAGCTCTGGATGCCTATCTTCAGAATTCTTGGTAAGATTAAGAGCCATGCCCTTGAATTAGAGAAAGCAAGTATATTATTTTTCTACGGATCAAATGTCATTGTATTCCGTTGCTGTTTTTCTGGAGCATCAGCATGTAGCCTTGTTTGCTACCAGCAGATAAGTTATAGTTGCACATCTCACAGTTTGAGGATATGTTATTTTATGGCAGGTAATTTCATATGAAATGGGTGAAGAGACAATGGTGGCACCAGTTTTTGTTTATTCATGGTGCAAGAGCATCTTTGGAAAGTTAAACATTTATTGCCATTTTTACTGTCCTGGGGAAATGGCGTTGAGCTTCCTTTTGAACCATTGTAACCCATCAGTTGAATGTACTCTGAGATCCTGTTCCCCAGTGAGTTCCAGGATTGGAAACAATGAAGAAGCAGGGATAGTGTGCAGCTTTGGTGACAATCGGCAGGGATGTCAGTGATTGCATTCCAATGAATGGGAATGGACTACAAGCAATATAGAGCCAAGGGACCAGACTCTGTACTGTGCCCAGTGATGAAGGGAAGGAGGTTGCATGGGCATCTAACCACCACTTTGTCTCTGACACTCACAACACTCAATGCAACTGCCACACAAACAGAATGTGCCCAGTAGTTTTGTTATCTCTGCAGCCAGCGAGGTCCAGCCCTATGTGATGATGTGGGCAATGGATGATCTTTTATTTAAATTGTTTAGGAATGGCAAGGCTGAGGTCTTGATTTCTATGTTTATACTCGCCTGTTTTTAATTACTGAACCTACACCAGCACCAACACTATCACTGGATTTAGAACCTGAAAAACATTGTCCATATTTTTTGAAAAATAGATTGTGTAATTCTTGTTGTACCATGTTGCTATATCTGAGCATCAATTGGTGAATGTTCAAGTGGTGTAATATTCATATTTAAATGCATTGTAAATGTCTGTATTTTAATTCTGTACCTTAATTCAAATATCTTAAATTGACACACTTTCTTTTCATACCCATGTTTCCTTCTGCTCCAGGAATGAAGCTCTTCTGTATTTCCTCATCACAGCAGAAACAGGAATTGAATTATCCCAGACAAACGTTGCCTATCTCTGTGAAGAAAGAACAGTGAGTTACAGAATGGAGATGTCTCCTCTTTGAAATTAGGGATTTATCTTTTATTTAGCTTAGTTTTTAGTTTAGAGATACAGAGTGGCAACAGGCCCTTTGGCTCACCAAGTCTGCATCGACCAGTGATCACCCAAACACTAGTTCTACCCTACCCACTAGGGACAATTTACAGAAGTCAAGTCAAGTCAAGTCAAGTCAAGTTTATTTGTCACATACACATACGAGATGTGCAGTGAAATGAAAGTGGCAATGCTCGCGGACTTTTGTGCAAAAGACAAACAACAAAACAACCAAACAAATTATAAACACAATCATAACACACATATTCTTTTACATAATAAATAATGGAAGGAAAAATAATGGAAGGAAAAACGTTCTGTAGAGTTAGTCCCTGGTGAGATAGGCGTTTACAGTCCGAATTGCCTCTGGGAAGAAACTCCTTCTCAACCTCTCCGTTCTCACGCATGGCAACGGAGGCGTTTGCCTGACTGTAGCAGCTGGAACAGTCCGTTGCAGGGGTGGAAGGGGTCTCTCATGATTTTGTTTGCTCTGGAGTTGCACCTCCTGTTGTATAGTTCCTGCAGGGGGGTGAGTGAAGTTCCCATAGTGCGTTCGGCCGAACGCACTACTCTCTGCAGAGCCTTCTTGTCCTTGGCAGAGCAATTCCCAAACCAGATGGTAATGTTCCCGGACAAGATGCTTTCCACCGCCGCTGCGTAGAAGCACTGGAGGATCCTCGGAGACACTCTGAATTTCCTCAATTGCCTGAGGTGGTAAAGGCGCTGCCTTGCCTTACTCACGAGTGCTGAGGCGTGTGATGCCCATGTCATATCCTCAGAGATGTGAACTCCCAGATATTTAAAACAGTTCACCCTATCCACAGGATCCCCATTTATCCTCAATGGAGTGTACGTCCTCGGATGATGTGCCCTCCTAAAGTCCATGATCAGCTCCTTCGTTTTTTTGATGTTCAAGAGGAGGCTGTTATCCTGGCACCAGAGTGCTAAAGTCAATTAACCTATAAAACTGCACGTTGTGGGAATGTGGGAGGATACTGGAGCACCTGGAGAAAACTTGCGCAATAACAGGGAGCACATACAAACTCTGTAGACAGCACCCGTAGTGAGGATCGATCCAGGGTTTCTGTCGCTGTAAGGCAGCAACTCAACCGCAGCGCCACATTAATAATGTCCCCTTGTGTTTCTTCTGATTAGGAGCTCAAAAACAGCTGTGCTGATTTTACTTGGAGATATTATAAATTATCAACTTTTCAGCAGAATGTACATCCTTTCGGTACGTATGTTGTAGATATGTAACCTGTAATTGCACTCCCTGCATGCAGCAATACACTAACTTGTTTCTTAATTTTATATGAATTCTAGTTCTCGTGAAAATGGGTGATTTCTACTATTATGGCCACAAGAGCCATGAAAAGGACATCGAACAATCAATTGAGATGTACACCTCTGCTGCATTATTGAATTATTCTCAAGTATGTCACAAAGTGTTTTTTTTGGTCTGGTTTAGCAAAAAATGTTGTAATATTTAAATACTCTGGTACCTTAGTGTTCAATACGCATGCTCCAGAACAAGCACCATTGGAATCAGCATTAAAAGAGACAGGTAGTCCTGCAATACCCCGGCCCTCTGCTGGTGCAATCTGCATTAATCAATGACTACTGATGAACTTGTTATGGTAGAGATATCCCAAGGCTGTGGAGAGCTGTGCACACAGACAGAGCAAGGGGGACACAGGGATTTCCAGTACATCCAATGGGAGAGTGAGAGAAAGTGGGGGAGAGTGAGAGAGAGGGGGAGAGTGAGAGGGAGAGTGTGGGAGAGGGAGAGAATGAATAGACCAGGGCTGCCAACATTGGGTGAGAGGTGAGAGTGAGAAATTGCGTGGGAGAGGGGGGGGGAAGCTTTTGCATTTTTCAGTTTGAAATTGTGGAATCCTTTATGGAATCTGGTGCATTCTTTTAACTTAAACGATGCAACATTTATGCTTCAAATTGGATTAGGTGTGAGTAAGGTTAGACTGAATTACATTCCTAATTACATTCCACAGTAGAGCCAGGCTTTGATCAACAGGTGCAGCACATGAATGACCTTAGTATATTCATGTATGGAAATCAGATTATAATTCATGCTGTTATGCATATATATATAGAGAAACAAAAACATAGAAACAAGGCAAGAGGAGGCAGACTTCCATTCTTAAGGGGTTGGACAGGCTAGATGCAGGAGATTGTTCCCGATGTTGGGGAAGTCCAGAACAAGGGGTCACAGTTTAAGGATAAGGGATCTTTTAAGATGAGAAAAACATTTTTCACACAGAGAGTGGTGAATCTCTGGAATTCTCTGCCGCAGAAGGTAGTTGAGGCCAGTTCATTGGCTATATTTAAGAGGGAGTTAGATGTGGCCCTTGTGGCTAAAGCGATCAGGGAGTATGGAGAGAAGGCAGGTGCAGGATACTGTTGGATGATCAGCCATGATCATATTGAATGGCGGTGCAGGCTCGAAGGGCTGAATGGCCTACTCCTGCACCTATTTTCTATGTTTCTATGTTTCTATCACTGTTCTGCACAAATAAATCAATTAACCTTACCTTTTGACTATAGAAACAAGATGAAAATACTGCTACATATTCAACCGTATATGGTTCAATGAAATTAAGATTTATATGTAAAACATATATATGGACCCTTCGGCCCACCAAGTCGACACCGCAATATACCATACACCAGTTGTAGCCTACACGCCAGGGACAATTTACAGAAGCCAATTAACCTACAAACCTGCACTTCTTTCAGATGTTATGGTGACACGTCAATAAAGATGAACACATGATTCTGATTTCTGCCTTTAGTTAGATAACACACATCTCCAGTCATTGTGTTTTATTTCTGAAACATCACCTATTCTTTCCCTCCAGAAATGCTGCCTGTCCTGCTGAGTTATTCCAGCTTTTAGTACCTATCTTCAGTTTAAACCACCATCAGCAGTTCCTTCTTACACTCTTTATTAAACAAAACAGGTCCTATTCTCATAATATTATTCACCTCAACTAAGTCTTTTCTTCACCTCTGTTGTTGCAGAGAATACCATACCAGTTATCAAATCTTTCTTCAAAGTGAAACAAAAATTCCAGCCCAGCCAATATGTTCATAAATCGACCCTGGATCATCTCCAGAGCAATTGCACCCATTCTACAGTTTGGCATAGTCTTACCGCATGAAAACAGGCTTTTCATCCCAACTTGTTCATGCAGATCAAGATGTCCCATCTAAACTAGTCCCATTTACCCTTATTTGGCCCAAATCCCTTTAAACCTTGTGTGTGCCAGTGTGTGAGTAAGGCTGTGTGTTAGGGTGTGTGTGAGAATGTGGGTCAGTGAAGCGGTGACAACACCCGGAGTGAGCGGAGACTTGGCGATGTCCGGGGAGCATTTACCTCTCCATATGCCGTGGAGATTTAAAGATCCAAAATATCGGGAATTATCGCGTTTGCTCACTGAATTTCATCAAAAGTAAGTTATTAATGCCTTACTTTTGATGAAATTCAGTGAGCAAACACGATAATTCCCGATATTTTGGATCTTTAAATCTCCACGGCAAATGTCTGCTGTTCACTTCCGCTGTTTTTCCACCTTCAGTTCCCTCTTGTAATTACCTTACTTTCTATCTTTTTTTTTGCCTGAAAATTTAGGTCGCTTTGCTTCACGGTCACCCCGACTAGCACAGAAAATTTCAGCTAAAAACTCGGCCGTTTTCCATGTTTTTAACGGGTGTGAAAGTGCGTGTTTCCCCATTCACTAACATGTACCGAAGTGACATATGTCCTCCAGTTAAATTTTTCGGTCACGTGAGGGGGGATCTACGCTCATTTGAGATTTGGTGAAATCACCCTATAGAGCAGGGGACAAAAATGCTGGAGTCTGAAGAAGGATCAAACTCAGACATAGATGCTGCTTCACCCGCTGAGTTTCTCCAGCATTTTTGTCTACATTGCCATTTTAAATACTGTGTGATGGAACCCGCTGACAAAAATCAGTTCTCATTGGTGAGTGTGGAGGAGTGTGACTTTATTTATTTATTCATATATTTTTTTAAATATTCTTTTGAGCGTGCGAACTTCTGTTATCAGCGTGAGAGCTTGAGAATTTCCTCAAATGCGTTAGTCTCAAATGCGTGAGAGTTGGCAGCCCTGAATATACATACTTTGTGATGGACAAAAGTGCTGCAGTTACTTTCTTCATTTGACTCCTAACAGGCATTTTATAATTTGGGCTCACTGGCAGAGGAGGGTCTTCACATTCCACAGAGTGTTTCAGATCTCCTGAACCTGAACACAAGAAACCAATTCACCAACTTCACACTTCAGCAGGAATTATATGAGAGGTAATAGCAAAGTATATTTAAACAATGCAAACTTTGTTTAATTCTGGTCAGCAGTCAGATTGTTGAGTCGTGTATCACAGAGTTCAATGATGCAAACTAACAATTTAAAATATTAAACAGTGATCACGCTGTTACACCTTTGTCATTCAATACCGTTGCACAATCAAATCCTGTCAAGCGTTCTCAACCTAGTCAAAGAAAATTGCTGTAATGGAAGAAAATACCATGTTCAAAATTTAAAATCGACCAAGGAAATGGTGATGGACAATGAAAAAAAGAAAATGTTCAGTATTTAAAAAATTCTATTATGAAGAAAGAGAGGAATAATTGGGTTATCAATCTAAAACACGTTTTCAAATTGTGAAAGAAGTTAAACGCAGATTCAAGTCACGTCAGCTGCAAAATTCAGAGATTAAAAAGGCAAACCCCCTGGTTTAGACCACGAACTCCCTCTTAAATATAAATGAACTGACAACTACCCTCTGTGGCAGAGAGTTCCAGAGATTCACCACTCTCTGCGTGAAAAAAAGTTCTTCTCAAAACCCCCTTATCCTTAAGCTGTGGAAACAATCTTCCTGCATCTAGCCTGTCCAACCCCTTAAGAATTTTGTAAGTTTCTATAAGATCCCCTCTCAATCTTCTAAATTCCTTCCAGTTTTCATAAGACAGTCCTGACCAAATCAGTTGGTGAACCTTTTTCCCTCTAAAATTAAAGAAAAACTGTATACTCCAGGTGTGGTCTCACCCCTATGAACCTGAATACTAAATGAGAAAGCTAACATATTTTTCTTTATGAACCTATTTTAATGACTTTTGCATCTCCCCTGGCACATTTACCATTCAGTTTGAATGTGAGAGGGAAAACTGAAAAGCAGCAATGGCTACACCAAATGTTTTTTTTTAAATCAGGAAAATAGCCATGATGAAAAAAATGAGAACTATTTTATGAATATTTTACTTTTTCTGCACATTACCATTCAGATGAATGTGTGAAAAGCAGCAATGGCTACAGGTTTATCAGGTAGCCACTATAAATCCTTTTGGGACCAGTAACTTTAAACCGCTCGTATTCTGAACTGAGAATATTTGCAGAATAACACAGTAATTGAATTCTAAGTGACAACCATCTTGATTTCATTAAATTTCCTTGTTTTTAGGTGTATAACAGTTGATGTTGAAGAGGCTTTTATCCCATGCTCAATAGCTTTGCTTCGTGTTCACTTGAAAACAATGTGGATTCATACCGACACTCCAGTTTTAGTACGTATTCCAACAAACACCTTTGATCTGTTGCTCTTTATATATTGCTTCTACATATTTAATATACAGACGACTGAACATGCAAAATATTTTCCAAATCATGCATTGAAAATGATTTTGAATTTTAATCGGCATCATCTTCATGAAATGATTGGAATCATTTTAGGTATATTTGCATTAATTGAGATTTGCAATGTTGTCATCTCGATAATTCACAATATAATTCACAGCAAGGTATGTGTTCGCAAACAATACATGCTTGCCAAATAAATTGTCATGCAGTGTGCCTCTCCATTAATAATGTTTCTGTGATGTCTACACATTCAAACTTTTTACATTTGTGTTCTGTGCCCAGCTATTGCTTAACATCCAAATGGTCAAATATTTGTCAATGGTTTATCGAACTAAAGCAAGTTGCAGTTTCCACATAAGAATTAAATATCTATGGTATCTGGTGCAGAATATTTATTCACCAATATGGTCTGCAAAACTTAGTGCATTCTGTAATTGTTATACTTGTTGAAGCTTTCAAAAATGATCTATTAAATCATGTATGTTTTTGTTTCTAGTTATATACTGCAATCTCAATGCTCCTGTCCACATTGATTTGTTTTGCTATGAAACGTTACTGGGACTTTACAGGTAACATATTGTTATATCTTGAAGAAATTCAGCAGTTTTAATTTTGTACCATTTACTTTTAGAAAAATGGGGAAGTAGAATGTAAGTGATTATATTCTATTTACCAGAATGCTGCCTGGATAAGAGGTTATTAGCTATAAGGAGAGGTTGGACAAACATGGATTGTTTCCTCTGGAGCATCAGAGATAAGGGGAGATCTGATAGAAGTTTATAAAATTATGACAACAACTGATGTGGTAGACAGTCACAACTTGTTTGCCAGGTTGGAAATATTAAAGACTAGAAGGCATAGCCTTATGGTGAGAGGGGCTAGTTTAAAGACAATGCGTGGTGGAGATATTTTTTTACAGAGAGTGGTGGGTGCGTGGAATGAGCTGCCAAGGGTGGTGGTGGAGGCAGCACATTAGCAGCATTTAAGAGGCTTTTGGATAGATACTTGGATATGCAGGGATTGGAGGGATATGAATCAGGTGCAAGCAGAGACTAGTTTAACACGTGCCTGTTTGGCACGGACAATTTAGGCCAAAGTCCTGTTCTATGTTATATGAAATTTCATGATACAAGATAAACATAAAAATATGGTAAAACAAGATAAATAAACCTAGAAATTGGATATGTTAGTGTCTGTTTTTCATGTCAAATTACTGAAAATGTAATTTAACTCCATCCAGGGTCAATCACCTTGATGGTCGTAACACAGTCAAACAGTATTTGTCAGAAAGACTGACTATTTCTGTCCACTATTCTCAATACATACCTTTGGACATCTCCAAATGGCCAGTGTTCATTTTCATCAATAAAAGCATAAATTGAGCTTTAGGATACAATCCTCGACCATGGATAAACAGTTACAGCACACCCAGGAGCACATTGTGCAACATTGCTACATGTATTGTATTTAAAGTATTGGGATACCTGACTGGCAGCTTCAGAAATCATAACAAGCTGCTCAAGCACCTTCCAAATCCATAGAGTGCTAAACTGAAAGGGATTGATATATTCAGCAGTTATCAGCCGGCATCCTTAGCTAATGATTGCCTCAGTTATGACAATTGCTGGCAGAAATCTGTTAGTGGAGGTGCTGGTATGGCAATGAATGGCCACTCAAAACTGGGTTGAGGGCTGAACAGGAGACAAAAATATGCCCTTCGGCAAAGATCTTGCCCTTTGACCAAACTTGACTATGATGGGCAAAGATGCTCCATCTATGCTATATAACCATATGCTACAAGTCCACCTGCCTGCATTTCTCATTGCTCACTCAATTAGCCCCCCTCATATCTAAATCAGTCCCTTTTCTATCCACGTAATCCCCTATCTCAAAGGTAAAAGCTTTTTAAAACTCTGCTGTCCCTCTAGAACTTGCCCCCCTTAACAAGAGAATAAAGACCTCCACTTGCAAACCCAGGCAACATCAACATTAGTCCCATTTGCTCACAGTTATATCAAATCATCCTCTGTGTGATTTTAAATGCTGTTATAGTACTTGCCTCAACGACCTCCACTTGCAGCTCATTCCATATATTCACCATCCTCTGTGTGAAAAAGTTGCTCCTCAGGATCCTATTAAATCTTTCCCCTCTCCCACACCAGGCGTTTTCTCATTGTAGAGACGACTACATCGTGATTGCTGAACCCAATTCCCCAAATCTGGTGATGCTTCTGGTCAACAAAATTGTGGCACTGTAATGGCTGCAGCCCCTGCAGTTCGCCTGTCCTTTTTTTTTAATGTTCCGTCGAGTGTATAGTTTGTTGTGGTTTTTATATTGTTTTTAACTGTGTATATGGGGGGGGGGACTTTTGGCGGGAGACCGGACCTTTTCCCTGTTGGATCTCCGGTGTCGCTGGGGCCTAGGACCGTGGAGTGGCCTCCAGCTGGAGCGACCTGGGGACTCACCATTGTGGGGCTGGCTGGCCTTGGAGCTTGGAGAGCTGTGGTGGCGTGCGACTGTGACCCGACTTCGGAGCTTCGGAAGCTCCAGCCGTAGGCCAGGTGGACGATAACATCGGGAGCTCGCGGGTCCCATGTGGGAGACCGCTCTTTGGAGCTCCCGCGGCGGCAGCTTCTCCCGTCCGAGTTGCGGGGCTGAAAACGGAGCGAAGCCTGACATTGCCCGGGGTGGCTTTAACGGCCGCAGGACTTGCCATCGCCCACTGGGGGCTCCAACGTTAAGACCCAGAGCAGGGCCTTACATCACAGATCCTACAACTTGCAATGGTAAACAAAAAAGCTGGAGAAACTCACCGGGTAAGGCAGCTTCTATGGAGCGAATGAATAGGCGACGTTTCAGGTTGAGACCCTTCTTCAGACTTGATGTTGAATGTTGACTTCAAAGATGCAACAGAAGCTCTGGAACTGAATGAGACAAAGTCCATGGACTAATTGCATCATCAGCAATCTGATCGGAACCATTATTAAATTAATTGAGTACTTCATCAGTCTGAAGAAGGGTCTCAACCGGAAATGTCGCATATTCCTTCGCTCCATAAATGCTGCCTCACCCACTGAGTTTCTCCAGCTTTTTTGTCTACCTTTGATTTTTCCAACATCTGCAATTCTTTCTTAAACACTACAACTTGCAATAATCTTTTCCTATTTTGATATTTAAAAAAACTTAAATCACTACATTTGTGACAATTTATATGATATAAATAAATAAATTGTGCTGTGTTTATGTGCTTTTAGCAGTGGCCTCAAGTGTAAATGTATATCCTCCAGATTTGAACTCTTCCAGTGAAAACATTCAGGCGGGTGAGGCATTGTCTGAAGAAGCATCATGACCTCAAAGGTGCAACAGAATCTCTGGAACTGAATGAGACAAAGCCCATGGACTAATTGTGTCATCGCCAGTCTGATCGGAACCATTATGAAGAAATTAATTGAGAGCTTCTTTTTGGAATATTTCTACCCTTTGCCGAGTCACATAGATATTTAGCACAGAATCATCTTGTCCATCGAAGTTGACCTACATTAGCGGTTCTGCTCCACATAAACCATTTCCCACTCTACTCCATTAAACCGATCATCACATTTCTACTATTCCATTGTTCCTCATATGCCTAATCAGTTTTCCCTTACATTATTTCGTAATTCACCTCAAATACTGCATATAGGATCAAATCCCATGTTCTTACCATTCCCTGAAGGGATAGCTCAAAGGTGAAAAGGGCAACATTTAAAGTATATGTGTCGGGCAGTACTTGGTGAGTACTTGGAACGTGCTGCCGGGGTAGTGATGGCCCCAGATACAATAGTGTCTTTTAAGAAGCTGCAAGATAGGTACACAGGTATGCAGGGAATATGAATGTAAAATGGACAGAAGAGATTAGTTTAATTTAGCATCATGTTTGCCATTGTGGGCCGATGGGCGTTGTTGTGCTGTACTGTTCTATGTTCTAATAAGAATTATTATCTTCCCTATATTTATTCTGTTAAACCCCTTCATAATCGTGGGAACCTCCATCAGGAAATCTTTAGCCTTAAGGGTCCAGTTCTGCATTTCATGATACATTCCAGATCCTCAGTTCTAGTATCCTTGTAAATCATTTTATAGAGAGGAAGACCAGAGCTAAGATGAATATTCCAACTCTGGTCTCGCTAGTCCTATGCATTCTTAACACTATTTCACTATTTTGTTCTATTCATGAAAAATGTCCCCAGGGCAATGTTTATAAGTTTACAGATTTGTCATCTGGTATTTGAATGTTTTACGATGGTTTTCCTCTGTCACTTTGTTTAACTTTACCATCCACACATAGGCAGTCAATGGATGTAATTTCAAATCACGTGCTAAGTATCAGTGGCTAGAAATCACTGACATAAAGGCATATTCTGTATCATATGAGCCAATGTAAATATTGATTAATTTCACACACTTTCAATTGAGCTACAGTAAGTTATTTGGTTAAGTGAAAAAAAAGTTAACTATAATCTTAAATGATGAAAACGCTGAATAATAATATTTACTTGAATTACTTGAATTAATTACTTTAGGTAATCATTGTCAAAAATCAGATATTGTCCATTAGATTAAATACACTTCTCTCATTAAGAATATAAATATTGCTCAGTATAATAAATAACAGAGAAACTATCACTCATTCCATAGATGCTGCCTCTTTGCACAATTTGCTGCCTCCAGCACCTGCACCATTTTCCTTTTGTACTGTTAATTAAATTGCTTTCCCTGATAAATATAGCAAACAATGCTTCCATGTGGCTGAGTTAGCATTACATTGTGTATCAGTCTGATCGTGCATGATTTGGACTTTTATCAGTCATTTTTGCCAATTTTATGTTGGTGAGGTTGATCACAAGATTGTGTTCGGGTTAACGGTAATCAATGTAAAGCTCTCTGTATGTATGTTTTAGTCATTGAAAAATGTAATGATTAAATGTTTTAATCATGGAAAACTTCTGCAACTGGAGGGTGGTGCAGGGACAGGGGTTTGCTTGGGTTGTTGCATGAAATACTGATTTGGGAATATCTCATCATCATTGTGGTTGTGAAAAAACCCTGGAGCTTCCGACCCAACAGCATCATGCAAACATCTTCACTGGAAGGACAGCAGCTGTTCTGAGGTTGGCTGACCACCATCTTTTGAAGAACACTTAGGTATCGGAAGCAAGTGGTGGCCTTGTTAGCGATGCCCGCACTCTGAGAAATAAATACATTACTAAAACCACTGTCCATCTCCCAGCAATGAAGGAGTAATGACATTGAGTGATTGGCATCTGGAGCCAACTCCTTCGTCATTTTCGCAGCTGGGGTTCTCAATCTGAGGGAATACCTGTGTGGACTTGTTAAATATAAATCATGTGCAGCCAACAGGCATTTAAATCTGTTAATTTTGTGCTGCCTCTCCACAGAAAAATGCCACTGAGCGGGCCTGATGCTCACCAACAGAAAAAAAAAAGTCATTGCAGGCAGCACAATGTTTAGTTTAGTTTAAGATAAAGCATGGAAACAGGCCCTTCGGCCCACTGAGTCCACGCTGACCAACGATCCCCGTACATTAGCACTCGGGACAATTTATAATTTTACCAAAACCAATTAACCTACATGACCTACCTGTACGTCTTTGGAGTGTGGGAGGAAACTGGAGCATCCAGATAAAACCCATGTGGTCATGAGGAGAACTTACAAACTCTGCAGTCAGGATCAAACCCGGGTCACTGGAACTGCACGAAGACGACTCTAACGCTGTGCCACCCTAACGTGCAGAGGCTCGTCCTAGGACTTAAATTTAATGACAATCCATCGTGTCCTGAGGGATGAGAGATTGTTAAGTCCCTTTGAGCTTAAATGGCAGCATTACTCGAGAGTGAGCTTATTTCCTTTCCATGTCCAAGTTACAAATTACTGGTAGGAGAACTGGGAAGAGAACCAGTCCACCCCCTTCCCAGTTCGATCATTCTTATGCCCCTGTCCCACTTAGGAAACCTGAACAGAAACCTCTGGAGACCTTGTGCCCCACCCAAGGTTTCCGTGAGGTTCCCGGAGGTTTTGGTCACTCTCCCTAATGGTCGAAAATGGTTTCCGCGTAGTCATGGCTTCTTCTATGTTCATGCGATTACTTCAACAAAACCAAAACCGCCTCAACTAAACTTAGGTTGCCGTTTGGTCGAAGCCAGTGGAGTGGGGTTGCTATTTACTTACAGGCAGTCGAAGGCAATCTCCTTCACTGACCGGCCATTTTGATTAGCTCATTGGAGTTTTCAGCAAAGATCCTATAGGATCTTTGGTTTTCAGGACCCAGAAGATCCGCCAGCTAACTTTATTAAACTCCCACCCCCCCCTTTTCTCCCTTTCTCCCCTCTTCTCTCCCCTTCTTTCTCGCCTTCTCTCTCCACTTCTCTCCCCTTCTCTGTCCTTCTCTCCCCTTCTTTCCCCTTCTCTCCCTCCCTCCCGCACCCTCTAAAGGTGCGGCCTTTCCTGCGGGAGACTGGCCAGACCTTCAGCTGCAGCAGTGGAGCAGCACTGAAGTACCATCGCGGAGCGGGCGATGTCTTACTGGCGTCGCCGTGTGGAGCTCCGGAGTGCTGGGACTGCCGATTTTAACCGTGGAGCTGTGGTCTGCGGAGCTTCCAGCCGCGGGCGGCGCTGACCTTAACATCGCGGAGTCCTGGGATCCCGTTGCCGAGAGCCGTCAGTGTTAAATCTCTGCCCAGCTTGGCCTGAAGACTTTGGGAGCCAGGGTCTCGGTAGGAAGTGGCTGATTCGGAAACTCCAAGCCGCTGAAAATGTTCTTATGTTGTGACGTCGGAGTTTTGATCATCCTGGCGAGAGGGCCTGAACATCGGGCCGCCGTAGAGGCGACTGTGGAGGCCCCGACCACGGGGAACAAAGAGGAAGGAAGATGATTGAACTTTATTGCCATCCCTCACAGTGGGAAACGCTGATTCAGCTGTGTGGGGATGTTTATGTTAAATTCTATTGTGTGTTGTGTTTTTATTCATATAGCTTATGGCAACCCAAATTTTACCGTACCAATTGGTGCATGAGACAATAAATGTAAATTTGAACGAACTATAGTTGTGAAAGATGCTTTAGATATCCTTGAGCATTTCATTCCAGTTGTTTCCCATGTCAATAACTCTTACATTGATCACCGTTGCCTGGTCTTCTCTCCCTTTAAGTAGTAAACCAGCACCTGTAGCTCCCCAATATGTCTGTATCCCCCCCCACCCCATATGGTTTTTTTTTTCAATTTACGAGGGTCTAATTTCTGTAGCAGCTCACTGTCCAGCAGTTTATTTTAATGTTCACTGTTCGCACAGATTCACTTCTTTACTGGTTTCTTACTTAGTTCATGGTCCCCATATCTGCAGTGAGGGCTAGGATGTCTTCTCAGTTACAGCAATCACCTGAATTACTATTCCATCCCCCGTTCCTCTCATGAACTTGTTCCATACTTTTTCATTACATTCTTCCATTCTTAATGACAATCTTTGTTGTTTCCTTTCCAAGTGACCTTTACAGTTGGCTCCTGATCTTTCCCTCTCGGTAAATGTGGTTTCAATTGACACCACGGGGGTGGGGGGGCAAAGATTTTGATTAGGACGCAATTGCCAATTTAGCAAAATTGCCCCTATTTTGAAAAAATATTTTCTTCCCATATTTCTGTTGAAACCAATTCGAATAACCCTACATAAAATTACATTAAATATGTATAAAATTGGTCAGGATCTTAAATGTACTTTAAAATTATGTTTCATCTATTTTTATACAGTACTAGACTAAATGTGACCCGTTTGGTCCTAGCTTCACACGGGAGGGCTGGTCCCCCAATACAATATTCTACCTCTCCACCAATTCCAACATTGCAGGCCAGTGTGTGGGGGGGGGGGGGCTTTCTGGAGCGCTAGCATGGTGTTGTGGGCTGAAGGGACTGGTTTCCAGAGGGCTAGTATAGACATTGTGGGCCGAATGGATTCTTGGGCTGGCAGCTCAGTCACTGAGACCACTCACACAGTCACACACACAAACATCCATACACACACAAACATACATACACACACACACAGACACTCACATACACAGACACACTCTCAAACACATACACACACACTCACTGACTCACACACCATATATATGGCAGTAAACTTACACGACTCACACGGTTCCTCCACTTTGGGGCTTCCGCAGTCAGCGGCACTTCCGCAATCAGGGTGACCTCTGCACTTACCGGAAATTACGCAATCAGCATTACCTCTGCACCCACCGGAAATTACACAATCAGCGCGACCTGTCCACCAAGCGGAAGTTACAAAATGAGCGGGATTTTTGAACCAAACACAGTCAGACCTAATAAAGTATTTATTCCTTCCAAACAGTCAGACCTAATAAAGCATTGCAGTTTCAAGCACAGGCAGGGCAGCAGGCCAAACAACTCATGGCATTGTCATTAAGGGCTAACAAATCATGTATTGCAAGTACATTGCAGACTCATAGTTCAGTTGATTCACAGCTTAGGTGAGAGACGTGGCCTCTCCCTCGCGATCTTGCAGAGTGACTGAGTTACATCCAGGCATCCAAGGCTTTATAGTGCTGCCCCCGCCCCCCCGGAAGGGGCGTTACCTTCATCGCGGTGATTGACGGGTGAGAGGATCTCAAGGTTTTTTTAACACTCAACTTTTTTATTTTTCTCCGATGGGAAAAATCCTCGGGGCCTGCTCAGCAGAGGAGGACTCTGAGTAAGATGACCAAAAATCATAGCGATATATGGTAGCATTGTTTCTAAAATCAATATATAGTGCAGAAAGGAAGTGGTCAAGATGAGACTTTTAATTACGTATATAGACTAGACTAAGTGGGACCCGTTGAGTCCCATGTTCACACGGGAGGGCTGGTCCCCCAACACAAAATTCCACCTCTCCACCAATTCCAATATTGGTGGCCAGTGGGGGGGGGCTTTCTGGAGCGCTGGTATGGGTTCTTGGGGTGGCAGCTCAGTACCTCAAGCCTGATCTGCTGGCAGCTCACTCACGGCTGGTGGGCTGGCAGTTGACTCGTGGCTATTCCTTGAAATTCCATTTCAAGCGAGGTGCAAGGTCATAAAATTCAAATCCATTTTCCTACCATTTCAAGCAGGGTGCAAGGCCACCAAATTCAAGTGCAGTTTCTCACCACCTTGAGCAGGGAGCTCGGCCACCAAATTCAAGTGCAGTTTCATACCACTTCAAGCAGGATGCAAGGCCGCCAAATTCAAGTGCAGTTTCATTCCATTTCAAGCAGGGTGCAAGGCCGCCAATTTCAAGCGCAGTTTCATACCATTTCATGCAGGGTGAAACCACCATAAAACCACACAAAACACCAAACTCACAGTTCAGTAGACATTCAGTGTGTTCAGTTGATTCACAGCTCAGACAGTCATGATTTCTCCCTGCCCCATCATGCAGAGACTGAGCCACACCCACACTTCGAGTTTTATAACCCCTCCCCCTCCCACCAGAAAAGGTGTAGCCTTCATGGCGTGATTGACAGCAGAGAGATTCTCAACATTTTTAAACACTAATAACACTTATTTTTCATTGATGGGAAGAATACCCTGCTGAGCAGAAGGGGACTGAGTAAGATGGCCAAAAATCACAGCCGTAAGTAGTAGCGTTTTATCTAAAATCAATATACAGTGCAAACGAAGTAAGTGCATTTGCAGTAGTGCCTTTTAACTTCAAGCCAAAGCACCCAAACTGTCATTCTCAGTAAATAGTGCCTTTCAACTTCAAGCCAAAGCATCCAAGCCACCATTTGCAGTAATGCCTTTCAACTTCAAGCCAAAGCACCCAAGCCACCATTTGCAGTAAGTAGTGCCTTTCAACTTCAAGCCAAAGCACCCAAGCCACCATTTGCAGTAAGTAGTGCCTTTTACCTTCAAGCCAAAGCACCCAAGCCACCATTTGCAGTAAGTAGTGCCTTTTAACTTCGCCAAAGCACCCAAACAACCATTTGCAGGCAGTGCCTTTTTACTTCAAATAAACCATATTTTCATTTTCAAACCACATTAAGGGGACTCACAGTTGAGTAGACATTTGTTCTGTGTTATTCAGAGCTCATAGAGACGTGACCCTTTGCCTTCATCCATCTTGCAGAGACTGAGTGAGGCATACAACTTCCTGGTTTTATAGTCCCTCCCCCTCCCTCCAGCAGGGGCAGCAGAAAGAATGGTAAATTTTTTTAAAACGTTAAAATATCTATGATTTGTCATCGATGGGAAAAATCCTCCGGTCCAGGAAGGCGGAGGGGGCTCTGAGCAAGGTGGCCAAAAATGACGGCCATAGGCGGCGGCGTTCTCTCGGAAATCGCAGCACAGTGGGCCAAAAGTGGTCAAGATCAGACTTTTAGTAATATAGATATTCGCATTCGCATTCAGACCGAAAGATCTGAATGACAATAAAGGAATCCAATCCAATCCTATTCAAGGACAGAAACTTGCTGATTAATACAGCCAAAAATAGTCTTTCATACTTAAAATTATGGCACAAAAAACTTTATGACATCAAAATATGTGGTGTCTGCGCATCGTTTCTTCGAGTAGATGTGAACACACACACACACACACTGGTGAGATTTGGTTACTCTTGTATAAGAAGGATATCATTGAGCTGGAAAGAGTGCAGAGAAGATTTGAGGATGCAGGCAGAATATGAGGGCCTGAGGTATAGTGAGCGGTATTTTATTCCTTGGAGCACAGGACGCTGAGCGGTGATATTATAGAGGAGGATATAATCATGAAGGAAATAGATTGAATGCACAGAGACGCTTTCCCAGGTTAGGGGTGTCAAGAACTAGACTGCAAATGTTTCGGGTGAGAAGGGAAAGATTGTGGGAATCTGAGTGGCATCTTTTTCACTCAGAGGTTGGTGGATATATGGAATAAGCTGACAAGTGAAGTAGTTAAGACAGATCCAGTGCTGGGCATTTGGACACAAACTTGGATAGGAACGATTTGGAGGAATACAGGCCAACCTTGGGCAAATGCGACTAGCTTAGATGGCGGATCTTGGTCAGCATGGCTGAGTTGGGCTGAAGGTTCTGTTTCAGCGCTATATGACTTTGTGACAAAATAAGCATATAGAAACCTAGAAACATAGAAATTACTATCACTGTCAATTTTTCACTTGTGCAAATGACTGAAGATGGCTCCTAAAAAATTGTTTCAAAAATTCTGGTTAGAATGGAACAGAATAATACTGAGTGCATCAGTACTTCATTTATCATCAGATGTAGCTATCAAAAAAATGGCACGACAGAACTGCCACCGTATATCGAAGCTCTATGGGCCAGAGTTGATGACAAATGTAAATTTTTTTCGAAACACTCAGAGAAAATCCTTTTCAGCTGATGATTATGAGACAACACCTCAGCAATCTTATGTAGAAACAAAGAACTGCAAATGCTGGTTTATACCAAATATAGACACAAAGTAATTGCATAATTCAGCAGGTCAGGCAGCATCTCTAGAAAAAAAGTTAGGTGACGTTTCTGGTTTCCTTCTTGTTCAGACTGAAAGTCGGAGGCAAGGGGGGTGATAAGATGTAGGAGAGAAAAGACCAGGACCTATCAGGACCAGCAGCAAATGACAACAATGGTGTTAGCTAGGGAAGGTGTGATTTCAAAAGGGATACAATGTTGTGAACTGTGGAACTGGTTCAATGACTAAGATGGGGGAAGGGGGCAAGGGGGGAAGAGAGGGAAGCGTTAATAGAAGTTGCCAAAATTTAGAGAATTCAATGTTGATACTATAGGTTGTAAGCTACACAAGCAAAGTATGAGGTGCTGGTCCTCCAGTTTGCCTGGGGCCTCACTCTGGCAATTGAGAAGACCCAAGACAGAAAGGTCAGTGTGGGAATGGGAAGGGTAGTTGAAATGGATGGCAACTGGGAGAGCCTGCGAGACTTGGCGGAAAAAGTGGAAATGTTCAGTGAAATGGTCATCGAGTGAACGTTTGGTCTTGCCAATGCATAGGAACCCATATTGGGAAAACCAGGTGTAGTAGATGAGGTTAACCTCTGTCTCACCTAAAAGGACTGTCAGAGTCCCTGGATGGAGTCGCGGGAGGAGGTATAATGACATGTGTTGCACCCCCTGCTCTTGCAGGGGAAAGTACCTGGGCAGGCAGAGGTTTGGGTGGAAATGGATAAGTGAACCAAGGAGTTGCAGAGGGAGAGCTCTCTGTGGCAGGCGGAAAGGGGTGGATGAGAAGATGTGATTAGTGGTGTGATCCCATAGGGGGTGACAGAAATGTTGCAGGATAATGTGTTGGATGGGGAGGGTGGTGGGGTGAAAGGTGAGAACCAGAGGAACTTTGTTCTTGTTGTGTTTGGGGGGAAGGGGGCGGGGGGCGAGAGCAGAACTATGGGACACAGAGGTGACACGTGTGGGAGCCCCATCTATGACAGAAGGGGGGAACCCATGTTCTCTGATGAATGAGGAAATCTCGGATGTCCAAGTATGGAACACCTTATCTTGGGAGCAGATACGGCGGAGACGGAGGAATTGAGAGTAGGGAATGGCATCTTTACAAGAGGCAGGGTGGGAAGACTAGTAGTCCAGATAACTGTGGGAGTCAGTAGGTCTGTAATACTCATCTCCTGTGATGAAGACAGAGATATCAATACAGGGGAGAGAGGTGTCAGAGATAGTCCAGGTGAATTTAGGGTGAAAGTTCATGTTGAAGTTAAAGTTCATGAGTTCTGCAGGGGTGCAGGAGGGAGCCTCAATGTGGGCATTGATGTAGCGGAGATAGAGTTGGGGGATAGGGCCAGCGTGTGCCTGGAAAAAGGATGTTGGATGTAACCGACAAAAAGACAGGCATAGCTTGGGTCCATGCTAGTGCCCATGGCAGACAAAAATGCTGGAGAAACTCAGCGGGCGAGGCAGCGGTATCCGGACGTGGCGCTGACAAACAAGAAGCCGAAGCAAAGAAGTCGAAGCCAAAGAACCGAATGGACATGAGGCCGAAACGGCAATAAACCGATTGAGTCTAAAGCCGAAACGCCTACTAACCGAAAGGATGGGACGCCTAAAGGCAAACTAACCAAAAAGGGCGGGACGCCTAAAAGCCAACGAACCGAAAAGCTGTGTCACCTAAAAGCAAACTTACCGATTGGCCGCTCTGTTAAAACGCCATGGACGGGCGGGTCTGGACCAATCACTGACAAGTCCCGTCCCCCGGCAACGTCATGTCTATTATTGGACGTTTCTGTTGGCCTGTATGCGACGTCGCATTTGGGGTAGGTAGCGTTTGGACAGAGCGGCCACTCTGTATGTTTGCTTTTAGGCTATGCAGCTTTTCAGTTCGTTGGCTTTTAGGCGTCCTGCCCTTTCAGTTAGTTTGTATTTAGGCGTCCCATCCTTTCGGTTAGTAGGCGTTTCGTCTTTGTAATCTTTCGGTTTATTGGCGTTTCGGCCTCGTTTCCATTCGGTTCATTGGCTTCGACTTCTTTGCTTCAGCCTCTCGTCCGTCGGCGCCACGTCCGCACACGGAGACAGCAAACGAGGGAGTGAAGGAAATGAGCAACATTTCGGGCCGAAATCCTTCTTCAGACAGGAAGGGTTTCGGCCCGAAACGTTGCCTATTTCCTTCGCTCCAAAGATGCTGCCTCGCCCGCTGAGTTTCTCCAGCATTTTTGTCTACCTTTGATTTTCCAGCATCTGCAGTTCCTTCTTAAACACTTAGTGCCCATGGCTACACCTTTGATTTGGAGAACATGGGAGGAGACAAAGGAGAGGTTATTTGTGGGGAGGATGTTCCATTTGGCGGAGCAGAGTTTTAGTAGAGGGAAATTGGTTGGGTCTTTGATCGAGGAAGAGATGGATGGCCTTAAGGCCCTACTGGTGGGGGATGGAGGTGTAGAGGGACTGAACATCCATTGTAAAGATCAGTGAACAGGAGAATGGAAACTGAAAGCTATGAAAGTGTTGAAGAGCATGTGATGTATCTTGGACATTGGTGGAAAGGGATTGGTCAAGAGGGGGATAGGATAGAATTGAGGTGTGTGGAGGTGAGTTTACTGGGGCAGGAACAGGCAGAAGCAATGGGCCTGTCAGGGCAATTCTGTTTGTGGATTACTGGGAGGAGATAGAAACAGGCCATGCGGGACTGGGGAACAATGAAGTTGGAGGCTGTGGTTAAAGAAAAATGGAATAAAGTTTACTTTGAAACCCATCCAAGAGAAAAGGCATCTGTCACACGAACAAAAGGTATTGTTGCTTGTTGCACAACTCTAATTCCGAAACATGACAAGATCCAACGGCACTCAACCCATCTGCACCTACTCCTCCCCATTCACCACTTCACGTACTTAAAGCAAGACTCCAGTCTGGACCCTTTCCCACCCCAACCAACACTTCACACCCACTCACAGCCTAACCTCAGTCTGCAAAGACTGGGCTCTTCTACACCCATTCCTCCCCATTCACCACTTCACACATACTTAGGGTAAGATTCCCTTTCCCGCCTACCCCACTCCAATTACCACTTCACACCCAATTACCCACACCCTCCGTGCTGAACAACATCACTTCTCCATCCTTAACAATAAAAATAGAGGAGGTGGAGAGGCTTTTCAGAAAACAGAAAAGCCAGAAATCTCCAGGACCGGACAATATTTCCCCCTCAACTCTCAAGCAAAGTTCATAGAGGGGAGCAAGATAGTCCACTTGTCCAAAAAGCCATAGTAGGTCATGGGTAATCCTCAGCGCCATTTCCATAACTGGCTTCCGTCTCCGCTCCAATCTATAATCTTTGCTCATGGCATCCAGCCTATGAACTTTGGAGTGGACTATCTTCAATCTACATTTAGATTGGGTGAATCTACATATAGATTCGGTGAATCAAATTGGCAGCAATGCTGACGAATAAGGATTTCTTGGAATGTATGCGGGATAGTTTTCTAAACCAACATGTAGAGGAACCAACGAGAGAGCAGGCTATTCTAGATTGGGTATTGAGTAATGAGGAAGGGTTAGTTAGCAGTCTTGTTGTGCGTGGCCCCTTGGGCAAGAGTGACCATAATATGGTTGAGTTCTTCATTAGGATGGAGAGTGACATTGTTTTTTCAGAAACAAGGATTCTGAATGGAGATGCAGCGAGACCTGGGTGTCATGGTTCTGAACTTAAAGAAAGGTAACTTTGAGGGTATGAGACGTGAATTGTCCAAGATAGACTGGCAATTGATTCTTAAAGGGTTGGCGGTGGATATGCAATGGAAGGTATTTAAAGACTGCATGGATGAACTACAACAATTGTTCAGCCCAGTTTTGCAAAAGAATAAATCAGGGAAGGTAGTGCATCTGTCGATAACAAGGGAAATCAGGGAAAGTATCAAAATAAATGATGAAGCATACAAATTAGCCAGAAAAAAGCAGCCTACCAGAGGACTGGGAGAAATTCAGAGTCCAGCAGAGGTGGACAAATGGAAAGTGGAAATAGATTATGAAAGAAAACTGGCAGGGAACATAAAAACTGACTGCAAACGTTTTTATAGATATGTGAAGAGAAAAAGATTAGTTAAAACAAATGTAGGTCCCTTGCAGTCAGAATCAGGTGAATTGATCATGAGGAACAAGGACATGGCAGACCAATTGAATAACTACTTTGTTTCTGTCTTCACTAAGGAAGACATAAATAATCTGCCGGAAATAGCATTGGACCGGGGGTCAAATGAGATGGAAGAACTGAGTGAAATCCAGGTTAGTCGGGAAGTGGTGTTAGGTAAATTGAATGGATTAAAGGCCGATAAATCCCCAGGGCCAGATAGGCTGCATCCCAGAGTACTTAAGAAAGTAGCCCCAGAAATAGTGGATGCATTAGTAATAATTTTTCAAAACTCTTTAGATTCTGTAGTTCCTGAGGATTGGAGGGTACCTAATGTAACCCCACTTTTTAAAAAGGGAGGGAGAGAGAAAACGGGGAATTACAGACCAGTTAGTCTAACATCGGTAGTGGGGAAAATGCTAGTCAGTTATCCACTTGTGAGGAATGTGAGGTTGTTCACTTTGGTGGAAAGAACAGGAAAGTAGGACTATTACCTGAATGGTGGCCAATTAGGAAAAGGGGAGATGCAACGAGACCTGGGTGTCATGCTACACCAGTCATTGAAAGTAGGCATGCAGGTGCAGCAGGCAGTGAAGAAATCGAATGGTATGTTAGCATTCATAGCAAAAGGATTTGAGTATAGGAGCAGGAAGGTTCTACTGCAGTTGTACAGGGCCTTGGTGAGACCACACCTGGAGTATTGTGTACACGTTTGGTCTCCTAATCTGAGGAAAGACATTCTTGCCATAGAGGGAGTACAGAGAAGGTTCACCAGACTGATTCCTGGGATGGCAGGACTTTCATATGAAGAAAGACTGGATAGACTCAGCTTGTACTCGCATGAATTTGGAAGATTGAGGGGGGATCTTATAGAAATTTACAAAATTCTTAAGGGGTTGGACTGGCTAGATGCAGGAAGATTGTTCCCGATGTTGGGGAAGTCCAGAACAAGGGGTCACAGTTTAAGGATAAGGGGGAAGTCTTTTAGGACCGAGATGAGAAAAACATTTTTCACACAGAGAGTGGTAAATCTCGGAAATTATCTGCCACAGAAGGTAGTTGAGGCCAGTTCATTGACTATATTTAAGAGGGTGTTAGATGTGGCCCTTGTGGCTAAAGGGATCAGGGGGTATGGAGAGAAGGCAGGTACAGGATACTGAGTTGGATGATTAGCCATGATCATATTGAATGGCGGTGCAGGCTCGAAGGACCGAATGGCCTACTCCTGCACCTATTTTCTATGTTTATATCTTACTCCGCTGTATGATCTTTGGTTTATTTCCGAAGATGGACACAATAAGCTGGAGTAACACAGCGGTTCGGGCCAGGCAGCATCTCTGGAGAGAAGGAATAGGTGACGTTTCGGGTCGAGAGCCTTCTCACCCAGGTGTTAGATAAAGTTAATTATTTTTCTTTTGATTACCTGTAATTGTGCCGTGCTCTAAAACTACAGACGCTCGCTTCAGCTCCGAGCTCAATATGTATGAAATTGTTGCAATGCAGAACACAGTTCTGAATCTAAAGAACGATGCATTTCATTTGCCCAAGGGCGTGCCGCACACAGAACTATCGTGGTTCCTGTTGGATCGGATTGGGAGTCTAAAATCAAATTATAATCTGATGCAGTTTCTTAATTGTGAATTAGGAATTCATGCACTCAGGGCATTTTTCCTCGATTTTTGTTTTGGGAAAATATTATTGGTTTCTATTTCAAATGGTTTACACCGTTAACTAATCACAACTGAAGAAAACATTTAAAATCACGTTGATCCTGCAATTTATCATTTACGCGGTTTAAAAAATATATATATGAATACCAATTAGCAGAATATAGGGTAACCAGCTATGACCATGTGTAACTATTTATTTTACAGGAAAGAAATATTTAGATTTTAAAACGCAGGCATTTTAAGCGTCGGATTGTAGTAACGGTGCCACAACATTAAGTGTTCTATTTCTCTACAAATCTCCAAAATGCTACCCAGCTAGATAGGGCTCTTACAGATAGCGGAGTCAGGGAATATGGGGGGAAGGCAGGAAGGGGGTAAAGATTGTGGATGATCAGACATGATCACATTGAATGGCGGTGCTGGCTCAAAGGGCTGAATGGCCTACTCCTGCACCTATCGTCTATTGTCTATTGTTTATAATAAAATTAATTTCCGAATTCCGTGTAAACGTCTCACTTTTATTTATTCGATCCAAAATGAAAAGGTGAAATGTTAATAAGATGATAATCATTACAAGCTTTTTAGGTTGTTTGTGGCAAGAATCATCATGTTGTATTGTCATTTGCTTTTAAGCGCATTGAAACAAGTAAAGAAAATATCTATATTGGGCTAAGATTCAAAATCGCTGTATTTTTCACCCATTCAAACGGCCCCCAAAGCATTGTGTGCGCTGATTTTAGAAGCTGTCATATGTAATGAAAAGAGGGGAACAAAGCATGTATTTACTGGTGATTAATACACCCTGCATCAGGAAACATCAGATTATAATTCGATTTTAGACTCCCAATCCGATCCATTAGGAACCGCGACGGTTCTGTGTGCGGCACGCCCTTGGGCAAATACACCCTGGGATCGGGATGAAGTTAAGTACATAAACTGGAGCCAGGTGCATTAATCATCCTTGAACACAAAGATCAGCTCCGCTCTATGATCTTTGCTTGAACATTCGCTGTTGTATTTCGATCGGCAATTGTACCCTCGACTGGACAGACTGATGTGTGTATAGGAAGGAACTGCAGATGCTGGTTTAAACCAAAGATAAACACAAAATGCTGGAGTAACTCAGTGGGACAGGATCTCTGGAGAGAAGGAATGGGTGATGTTTCGGGTCAAGACCATTCTTCAGACTGAAGGTCACGGGAAAGGGACTTTCGGTCTGAAGAAGGGTCTCGACCCGAAACGTCACCCATTCCTTCTCTCCAGACATGCTGCCTGGCCTGCTAAATTACTCCAGCATTCTGTGTCTATCTTCAGTTTAAACCAGCATCTGCAGTACCTTCCTAAGCATTGCCCTCACCTTCATGCCATTTTTAATGTTCGAATTGCAGATAATGCAGGCCATTAAAATATTGCTCTGACAGCAAGCAAACATTTGTTAAAATTAATTCCATCCTGGGCTTTAAGCCAAAGCTCTCATCCATCCTCTTCAAAAAAGACAATGGTTGCATACTCCGATTCCATTCTGTTAGTACTTCAGAAACTTTTCAATAACCATACCAAATCATCCCCTTGATAGTTTTCTTCATTTCTATTTTCAAATAAAGAAATCAACCCGACCCGACCCGACCCTGCTCTATGATCTTTGCTGATTGCACATTCTACGGAAGTTGGGTCGCGTTTGCTAAAATGGCGGACGTCCCGCCCCATTCCGTACTACACGTTAGTCCATTGGATTTTGCAGGAGCGGACCATCTTGCTCCGCTCTATGATCTTTGCTCTCAAGCTCAGTGCCGAACAACTGGCACCAGTTTACACAGGCATTTCTAACCAGTCCCTGCAAACTTGTACTGTCCCTGCCTGCTTCAAAGTCTCCACTATTGTCCCTGTACCCAAAAAGGCAAGGATTACTGGTCTTAATGACTACAGGCCTGTCGCACTGACCTCTGTAGTCATGAAGACCATTGAAAGGCTTGTGCTGGACAAGCTGAAAAATATCACAAACTCCCTGCTGGACCCTCTGCAGTTTGCATATCGGGCCAATAGATCTGTGGAAGACACAGTCAACCTGGGCCTGCACTTCATCCTCCAGCACCTAGACCGCCAGGGGACCTATGCGAGGATCATCAGCTTCGTGACAGACGGGGTGCAGCATGTGAGGCTGGGAAAGCACATCTCAGACCCGCAAACCCTCAGCATAGGAGCACCGTAAGGCTGTGTAATCTCCCCTCTCCTCTACTCTCTCCACCAATGACTGCACCTCCATAGATTCCGTTGTCAAGCTTCTCAAGTTTGCGGACGACACAACCCTGATTGGACTGATCCAGGATGGGGAGGAATCTGCCTACAGACAGGAAGTGTCACAGCTGGCGTCCTGGTGCCATCGCAACAACCTGGAGCTCAATGCTCTTAAGACAGTGGAATTGATTGTAGACTAGGAGAGCTCCCCCTCCCCTCACCCCACTCACCATCAACAACACCACAGTCACATCTATGGAGTCTTTTAAGTTCCTGGGAACCATCATCTCCAAGGACCTTAAGTGGGGGGGCTATCATCGACTCCACAGTCAAAAAGGCACAACAGAGGATGTACTTCCTACGGCAGCTGAGGAAACACAATCTGCCAAAGGCAATGATGGTCCAATTCTACACGGCCATCGTAGAGTCTGGCCTCACCTTCTCCATCATGGTCTGGTTTGGCTCAGCCACCAAGCACGACACCCGGAGGCTGCAGCGAATCGTCCGATCAGCCGAGGTTATTGGCTGCAACCTTCCCTCCATTGACGAACTGTACACTGCAAGGGCCAGGAAGTGAGCGGGCAAGATCATCTCTGGGTTCTCACCCTGGCCACAAACTCTTTGAATCACTTCCCTCTGGAAGGCGACTCCGGACTGTCAAAGCTGCCACAGCCAGACATAAAAACAGCATTTTTCCACGAGTTGTAGCTCTGCTCAATAACCAAAAATCTGTAGCTTTCTTTTGCTCTGGTATTTTGTTTAGTTCACATGTTTGTTCAATGGTGTTTTATTATTAATGTTTAGTGTTTTATGTGTCATTCGTAACTGTCACGGTATGTCAAGTTGTCACTTGTGGGCGGAGCACCAAGGCAGATTCCTTGAATGTGAATACTTGGCCAATAAACTTCATTCATTCAATACTATTGTAAAAAGGCAAAGATATTCTGAAAAGCTGCACTGTTTCAACTTACGCTAGGAAACTCTGGTTGCTATGACAACAGGGATCTCTGCCCTTGTATTAAGAATGGACTTGGCCCTACATCACACTTGCTCAACTGAAACCTACAGATGAAAACAAGCAGATTGTCAGCAAGGAAAGACATAAGTCTGAGCTGTGTTTGTGTGAAACTGATAACTGGCTGCCAATGCTTACTGGACTTTATCTGCCATGAATGAGCTTGACGGAGTGCCTTCAGCAAATGAGCTCGGACAGCCTACTGATTTTTTGAAGTAGGAAAGCACCTGGGAAGATATGGTTTCAATTGAACGATGAAATTGAAATTCAGCTTGGCTGCTGCATATCCAAAATCACATACAAATTACAAGGTTGCCAATCAGTCACAATTTATCACTGGGGCATCTGTATAGACAAGTAAATAATGAACATATTTTTTTTACTAGAATTCAAAACCTTTCAAAATGTACGTGTTAGCATCTTACACTCAAGCGAACCTGGTTAATTGTTCAAATCTGAAGTCATGCAAAGAAGTGTAAAGAACCTGTCTCACTTTCACGACCTAATTCACGACCTCTGACGAGTTTGCCCTTGACTCATACTCGCAGCATGGTCGTAGGAGATCTTCCTCATGCTTGTGAGTGGTCTCCGCGTACTCGTGGCATCAAGTAGGCTGCGGCGTTTTTTTCTAGCCTGATAAAAAATGTCCCTACGTAAAAAAAAAGGTTGGCATGGAAAAAATTGATACTTTTTACTCGTAGGTAGGTCGTAGTAGGTCGTGATGCTAATTGTAGGTAGTTGTAAGTAGTCGTAGGTGGTTGGAGGCAGTTGAAGGTAATATTTCCAGGGTGAAAAAAAGGTCAGTAGAAAAAAAAGTTATTGAAACAGCAGATCGTCACCTCTGTCACTCCAAGGCATGTTCATTCATAGCTGCAGAGTTGTTTGGAGAGGAGACTTGTGTTTTAGAGATGGCACCAAAAAGGCAGCAGCGTAGGGGGAGGGCACAACAAAAATGGCCATGCAGGTGTTGCCCACCCAAGTGGAGGAGTGATTCCACATGTGGTGATAGTGCAGGAGGAGGTAGCCCTGCATGAGAGACCCCCGGAGGAGGAGACTAGGGGGGTAGTATATGTCCCCACCACCACCCCATCCTTCACTGCCTCATTTGAAGGCAGCAAAGCAGCCCTTTCTCCTGACACAGAGGCAGATGCCCCATTGGTGGTGAGGGAGGGCTGGAGGAAGGTTATGCCCTACACCTTCACCAGGCAGCAGGAGGGGGACCTTGAGGAATGGTTCCAGCAGAATGCCATCCTTTACGAAAAGGAAAATGAGGGGTACAGGGACAGGGACCAGAATGGCATGCTTGCCATCCACTGCTCCACATGTGTGCTTAAAGTTCCATCTTTTGTCAAAGCCCAGCGCCACTCTCTTCCAGTCATCTGGTGTACTGGGATAGTCCATCACATCATCTCCATTCACCCATTGAGACCTCTTCTTGTGCTTCCTCTTTACCTTTCTTAAAAGGCTGCTGAAGCAAAAGGGCTACTGCAAACAGCAGTAAAACGTACATGGTCGAAGCCAGTCTTCAACATAGTTGAAGGAGGTCGAAGGAGGCCTTCAACATAGTCGTGGAAGGTCATAGGAATTTAGGTTCTGAAAGTGGGACAGGGGTTTAAGGCCTGAGACCACTTGCCTGAACTTACTTCAGCTAACTTATCTTACTTTGTCGAATCAAAGTGGAACATTGGTGTTTTGAACTATGCTCGACTTAGAAAAAATAACTGGGTCATATAGGTGGTCTTAAATAAAAGTCCTATCCACAAATCTATTCTGGAAGGCTATCAGAGCCAGGAAACCCCTCACCCTTAGAGCATTTTGAGAAGCATCTAAATATTAAACTGGATCTTTTGTGTGCAAGGAAATTATTAGGTGGTGTTGAATTAAGGAAACATTTCAATGTTTTTATTAATATGCTCTCAGGAAACTGTGCCTAAGGACTGCCATTCAGAAACAATTGAAAGCTTAAAAGTGAAATATAGAATTAAAAATGCTATGCTATTAATTATTTAAAAAGAAAAAGATCAACATTTTTGAAATTATAATTTTTCTTAAACCTACCACAAATAATTTATAAAAGTAGCATGACTTATACTTCTTATTCTTACCCCACTAGCCCTGCAATCCCCATTCAAATCCCCATCAGTGAAGTGTCATTGCTCAGTGTATATGTGGGGAACCTGAGGAGGACCATCTCTACAGCCCAGCTGGCATAGCACAGCCAATAACCACAAGGAAATATACCGGCACTTACACAGAGAAATGGTGGCATTCCCATGAATGAAAGCACGTTAGTAAAATAAATCACAGCAAAAAATGTTTTCTGTAACGTACTTGCAATATATATATTTCAAATCACACATTAAATGTTGTTTAAAATCTACAGTACAATAGAAAAATAAGTAACAAAATATACACAGATGTCCATTGTTCAAATTGATAAGTTAGAGCGCTGTTAGGCAACTAGTCATTCAATACATAAATTATATATTCTATAAAAAGAATAAAATATTGAATATGTCTCTTTACTGTCTCTTGACAAATTTACAATTTAGGGGAGTCCATTTAGTTTGTCATTATACATTTTATATAGTACATAATTTCACCATAGAATCCTAATTTCCAGTTCTGCTGCCATAAACAAAAATAACCACTCTCTCCAAGGCCGTCATAACCTTTCCTGTTCTCTCTGGGCTGAGCTGCCATCAGAGAGGAATCACCCCGTCAGTTGTGGTTTTGCCCACAGATTATTCCAAAGTTCTGTATAACTTTGTTAAGAAATCCTTACGTTCTCATAGCGGCAATGAAGGGTCTTTGGCCAATGAAACCCTGAAATTCAGCCAGGACTATGAGGTCTATGAGGTCTATGGAGGTCTCTTCCTTGTTTGAATGACCCTTTCTCATCACCGTTTTCAAACATTGTGAAAGTAGCATATGAGAGGTATTAATGCAACTCTGCAGACATCATAATATGTTCAATCTCAAAAAGTGAAATCACTGGTTGGAAAAGTGATGGAATAGTTTCAGACTGGTTACAATAGTTTCTCATTGTTTTTATAATTGAGGTTGTGAAAACTTGGAAGTGAAGAAAACTGTTCATTGTGAACTCTGCAAGCAAGAGTTATTATTCTAGTACCATCCAGCAGAACTAATGTACCCTTGAATACTTGGAACTTGACCTTCAATGATTTATTGTTGGAACCCCAAGCTTGTGACTGGATGCATCTGAGGGGCAGGAATCCACCTTTGGTCGCAGACGTGCAAGAGTATCTGCTTCTAGTTGTACTCAACCTCTGCACATTCGCTTCCACTGCAGCCAACAGAACTAAATGTGCCAACATGGGGCACTGCTGCTGACATTTCCCAAATAAATGTAGTTTGAAGTTATTTTCTACCAGTGGGAGAGATTAAATGATGAATCCCCCACTAAATAGAAACCAGCAAGGAACCACTAAATAAAATTACTCCAGTCAACATTTTACAAATAACACCTGGGATAAAGATGTTGTGTCTTTTTCATAACTTCACTTTGAATTTGTATTAGCACCTCTTTGTTCATCTCTATATAACAAAAAGTATTTGTCTTGTTTGTGTGTATGTGTGCCAATCTGGTTAATTCCAATCTTCTTCCAAACGCTAAGTCACAGCCTTCCCATTTTCACACACCCTATTCCCATGTTTCCCCTGGTGGCGCTAAACATCTTCCCGTCGCATTTCCACCTACATTTCCAAAGTTATTAATCTTTGAAATTTAAAAAACAGCCAAAACCCCCTTCTTGCAGACAGCTTCCAGCCTTCTCACAGTGATGATGTCACAATGCCTCTCCCAGTGGACCAATCACAATGGGCTCTCAAGCTGGCTGCCAACTGCCAGAATGACATCACAATGGGACGTTGCCAACAGTAACAATGGGCTCTCAAGCTGGCTGTCGACTGCCACAATTACATCACAATGGGACATTGAAAACGGTAACGAGGTTCCTGCCCCTCTACCAATATCTGAAGGGGCTGCTCATCAAGTTCTGGTTGCATTTTGGTCCCACGATCCTGGTGTTTTGGCACAAGGCAGGGAGTGGGGAGGGCTGATCGGAGGAGGGGGGAGGAACTCTCATCGCCCCCCCCCCCCCCAAAACCCCCCAACCCCTATCCCCCACTACCCCCCCCCCCCCCCCCCCCGCCCCCGCCCCCCCCGCCCCCCCCCCCCCCCCCCCCCCCCCCCCCCCCCCCCCCCCCCCCCCCCCCCCCCCCCCCCCCCACCCCCCCCCCGCGCCCCCCCCCCCCCCCCCCCCCCCCCCCCGCGCGCATTGGGGGACGGGACTTAATGGGTCCCACTTGGTCTAGTATACACTATAATGAAGGTGTGCACTTAAGAGCAACAATTGAATACAAAACAGTATAAATTGGTGAAGGAATCACTTCTAGCACAAAATTTGTTAATGGCACTAACCATTCAGGATACCATAAGTGATAGGAACTCATATAGGTTAAACCTTACAAAATACTGCACCACTTTACAAAGGCATGTTTAAGCAATTCTGTGGTTCAAATGCTACATAGCTGTTGAATTAACTCTTGTTTCACTTAAAGCTGGGAATGTCTTGAGATCTTTTTTCTCATTCTCTAAAATGGCTGGATTATCATAAGCCTCCAAAGATCTGGCCTGCTTTTCCTTTTTATCACCATTTTCATCATCACTCTTCTTGCAGCAACCACACTTACGAAAACACCGATTGGAACAACATATTGTAGCATGCTGTACCACTCCGTCCCATGGTCTTAAAGAATGAAACCAAATTGGAAGGAAGTTCCATGTTTGCAAAACCTTTGGCAAGTACCTTGGACATTTTGCTTGCATAACGTTGATAACAATAATAACAATTACAAACACCAGAATAGGAACACCTACTCCAGCCAGAACCTGCCAACCAGCAACAGACAGCCCAAATATAATTAGAGGGAGCAGCAGGAAACACAAAATCAAGTAGGTAACAGCAAACCACCTATAGCTGGATGTATAAGTGCCCAAGGCTTTGGCTAGACGAATGGGCACGCGCATGAATGGCAGAGGGTACCAAATGAGGATCCCAGAGATATTAAAAAAGAAATGACACAAAGCAATCTATAAAAATAAAAAACAACTTTTAGTATACATTTAAAGTCTATTTTTCAAAATTAAAAAATTATAATTGAATATTGATTAAATACTTATGTTATCATTAGAACTATTAATAATTATGTACATATAGATTCTTACTTCAGATAGCTATTCATGTATAGAACAGCAAAACATGACCATTAATGTTATTATTCAGTCCTTCCTCTACAGTTCAGAACAATTAAGACCATATTTGATGTCCCAAATTGGATGTTTTGATGAGTTATGAGTTTCAGCAACATAGAACTAAAAGATCTTTGACTTCATTTCTTGCTACACATCATAACCTGTACAGTGCAATGGTGCTGCAGGTAGAGACCAGTCTTCCAGCTCTAGCAATTTGGGATAAATTCTGACCTTTGGTGATGGAGTTTGCACATTTCCTCTCTGACTGTGTTGTTTTCCCTGGGTACCCTTGTTCCACCCCACTTCCCAAAGACATGCTAGTTTGTGGGAAAATTAATAATGGTAAATGTGGCTGAAGGAAATCAAGGGGTTTTCTATCGTTGTATGTGATCTCGATTTTTTTGGGGAAATAAGTGAACCAGTATGAACCTGATGATCCAAATGACACCTTCTTGAAAAAAGTATTTTCGCAATCCCACTACCACCTCCCTGCTCTCTCCACAAAGCTGCAAATTTAAGTTTCTCCTTCTGAAGTATTTTTAAAGTCACTAATAATTCTGGTTTTACCACCATCCAAATGTCAAACAAAAACATCTTACTTCCTCATAGAGTCAAAGTCATGCAGCGTGGAAACAGGCCCTTCAGCCCAACTTGTCCAAATCGACCAACATGTCCTATCTATACTATTTCCACCTGCCTGCATTTGGCCCATATCCCTCTAAACCTGTCTAATTATGTCTTAAACATTGCAACAGTCCTGCCTCAACTACCTCCTGTGGCAGCTTGTTCCATACACCCACCACCCTTGGTGTGAAAAAGGTACCCCTCAGATTCCTATTAAATCTTTCCCCCCTTCACCTTAAGCCTATGTACCTATGGTTCTGGAGTCCCCTACTCTGGGCAAGAGACCCTGTGTGTCTACCTGATTTATTCCTCTCATGATTTTATACACTTCTATAAAATCACCCCTCATCTTCCTGCACTCCTCGGAATAGAGTCCCAGCCTACTCAACTTCTCCTTATAACTCAGACCCTCGAGTCCAAGCAACATCCTTGTAAATTGTCTCTGTTCCCTTTCCTACTTGAAAACATCCTGAGTACTTTTGCAACATATCTCAAATATGATTATCAACTCTCCCATCAGATGGTTAAAATTCCCTAAATTTTCAATCAAAAACATTTATATTCTTGATCTTGGTTAACTATGGGAAAGAGGCAACTGCACCTGGTACAATTGACAGGCAATTATAGTCGGGGTGAAAACATCAGCCAGGATTATTGCGTTTGATCACTCTTGAGCCAATCACTCTCAGAGCAAAGGATAAATAAATCCAGTGATCAAAATGACACATGGGGAAAATATTACCCATTTGAACAAAAGACTGGATCTAATCCTGGAATGGTTCATTGTTGTCATTTGCCACATTTAGTAAAGGATGTTTACAAGAAAGATATGTTCTCTGATTATCAATTCAGGCCTCTGGATTGTCGGACTATACCACTGAACGATCTGCCAAGTATATAAAATAACAATTACTAAAGCAGACTGGTTGTTTGTGCTCACCTGTAAAGAATCAGCTAAGGTTTCTCCTGGACTGGCAAGTGCAGCTATAATAGCAGTAGTGGTTGTACCAATATTGGAACCCAGTGTAAGGGGATAGACTCGCTCAATACTGATCACACCAATTCCTGACAAGAGGGGAAAAAATACAAACATGATACATAAAACACAAAAGAAGGGAAATATTAGAACATTTTAACCACTGATTTCCCCATAAATGTTTTCCTCAAAACTTACCAACCAATGGTGTAAGAGCAGAGGTGAAAATAGAACTGCTTTGAACAATAAAAGTCATTCCAGCACCCACGAGAATGGCAATATATCCTGTCACCCAACCAAATGGATATTTGAAATCTGCAAAAAGATTAGGATTTAATTCAATACGGATTATTTTGCCTGTCAGAAATGACAACATGTAAATTATGGTAAAATAACTAATATATGTTTTGATATTATTGCATGTACATTCGACATTGACATACAGATTAATTGTGTTACATGTATTCAAATGATTAAAGGTCACAATGGCAATTAAATTACATCAATGTACAATAGAGATCAACTCCAACTGCTTTGAAATTTTCCTTTTTAATATTTAAAAAATATTTTAAAAGTTTTGTCTTTTTACGACAATGGTCTTTGCCAGATCCTTCCTATTTATTGTACATTTTTTGCAATATGTTTGAAAGGGATACAATAAAATTGTATTGATCCAAGATTGTAAAATATATTTATATCTTACATGAAGGAAACAATATATCTAAAACTATTGTAAAACCCAATAGTGTCTCTATTTAACATGCCATCATTTTAACAATAATCTCTTTTTATATTGGAATTTTACAGCATATGTGTTACATCAAATTTTTAAAAATCACAATATCAATTGAGATAACTTTCAACCATCTTTGCCCTAGCAGTAACCTAGAAGAGAGTATTGTTGTCCGAGGCCATAGTCTAAGAATGTTTAACATTTATACTCCTTTTATTTCATTGATTTCAGTGGCAGACTACAATCAGGAATTGTAAATTGCAGGAATCCACTCCACTATATTAATTCCCAAACTAAAAAGATTCACATTTCTGCAGCTTCTTATAGATTTTTAAATACATTTGTATTTTAAAACATATTTTAATAATCTCAAAAAGAATAACTCCGGTTGATAAATACCTAGAATGCCCAGAAGTGTTTACAGTTCACAATCTTCAATGTCCAAATGTCTCACAGTGCAAAATATAATAAATTATTTAAGATAATCACAAACTATATAGTATGCAGGTGAAGTGCGAAGAAAAATATACATTTTATCCTAGATATTTAAAGTTTATTTTTTCCGTTTACCTGTATTAATAATTTTTTTGATAACAGCGGCGACCTGTCCTTTTAACATGGAGTTGAGAAGTTTGACAATGAATATCAAGCAGCTGCACAGAATAATCAAGGAGCCTGCAAGAAGGATGAGGCCAATTCCTAGATCTGATATGGAGGCATTCACAAATAAATGGTGACCTAAAATCAAAAAGGTAAACCAGAAACAACATCTCGATTAATTAATCTAATGTATATACTGAAATGCTTCTAAATACCCTTATGTTCAGGAATAATGTTTTATATCGCAGAGTACAGCATCCATACTTTGAAACTGCTTTTGATATTTAGCAAATAATGGGACATGGATGGGTAGACAATTTCATTTACATCACATAAAAACATCTCAATGTGCTTTACACATAAGTAATTAGATAAAAATTGCCAACAAGCCAAAAGTTGACAGAGAGTTAAAGAAGAGATGTAAGCTCAACAATTTTTAAAGAGTGTCTTCTTTCATTTATTCATATCTACCAGTATTCTTCACTGTGCCAAACATGTATTTATACAAACATGACAAAAACCTCTTTCATTTTTTGCTTTTGTTCTTAAATAATATCAAAATAATCGAATGAAACATTCACTTACATTTTTGAATATATATTGTTTCTGATATATTTTTCAGAGTCAAAGTATTATTGCCATCTATCCAACAAAATTCGGGTGATGTGCAATTGAGTGAATTTGGGACAGTCACGTTTTTTTCAACCTACAAGAGAGGAACAACCATTTCAATCATTTTCAGTCACCTTTTCCGTAGCAAATGCTGTCTGAAACTCTACACAATTACATCGGCAGTACCAGATGTTCCCTAACCATTAAAGTACATTAAAGTACATGTAAAGTACTTTTTTTCTATCAACCTTAGAACTATTTCAGTCCTCTTTCTTTAAATTAATATTTATTGCCAATTTTCCATGATAATAATCTTTTATTTTCTTTCTGCTTTGGCATTCATTTATATATAGCAACAACATTCATATCTTTCTCAGCATCTGCACAGATTTTCATTCTTGTTATCTTATTTTCTTCTATATCTTCCTCCTCACAGTTTTTAACCTGTACTTTTTTCATTGGT
The DNA here is from genome assembly GCF_028641065.1 of Leucoraja erinaceus. Classification (NCBI taxonomy): domain Eukaryota; kingdom Metazoa; phylum Chordata; class Chondrichthyes; order Rajiformes; family Rajidae; genus Leucoraja; species Leucoraja erinaceus. Next base: position 83,154,480 of record NC_073377.1, read on the forward strand.
CGATTTATTTCTTTTGACACTCCTTAATTACTCCTTATTATTGCATAACTTTTGTCTCTCTGTCATCCATTAAATGCCCTTTCAGGTGACTCCGTGATGTGAGGGCAGAATCTCTGAATAAGAAGGTGCCACAATTAAGATAAGGGTAGATTTCTTCTCTCAATGGTCCTTGAGCCTTTGTTCCAGTACATTGTGAAGGCCGAATCCTTGAATTTATTCAACCCTGAAATAAGATTTTTAATCAATAAGGTAATCAAGACTTCTGGGGGCAAGAGCAGGAAAGTGGACCTGAATGTGTTGGATCATTCAGAATTATATTGATTGGTGGAGCAGGCTCAAACTCCTTCCCTGCTTCTTATGGTCTTATAAGTCCACACTAACATATCGCCACCTGCATTTATTCAAAAAGAGCTACAATTTACTATAAAAGAGATAAATCAATCTCAAACGGTGTTTGCAAATGGCTGAATTTTATAAAGCATAAAAAGACAAATAGCATACATGTAGCTATGGGCTGGGTACCTTGAAGAACTCAACTATAGCATGTACATAACTGGTATATTGTGGTACCCAGTCACAAGTGTTGATTAGCTGAGAGTCACTGTTGTTTATACAGGATATGTTGTTTACTTGTTTGTATGGGCCGCAATAAGTTTATTTGGCCTTCCATCACAGCAATGTGATGGATGTTTATGTAAATTATGTTGTGTCTTGGGTCTATGTGTTTGTAATGTATGGCTGCAGAAACGGCATTTCGTTTGGACCTCAAGGGGTCCAAATGACAATTAAATGTATCTTGTATCTTGTATGTAACACAAAAAGCCCTACAGACATTACACCTGCCTTTAACCAGGTTTAAATACTATCTGATCCAATGCCACTATCATTCAATATTTATATTTTTCAAGCTAGCAACAAATGGAGGTAGAAGAGTTGGAGGTGGGGGCAGGGGAGGGATAGGTTAAAATTGCCCAAAAGCTGGAAATGCAGTGGGCAAGTCTTCTGTAAGCTCTGATGTAAATCCTGTGCACAATTCTAGGGAAAGAGTATTTAAAGCCCAATGCTACAGCACTCCCATTCTGACTGGGCACTGGAATTTGAAAGCAACTACTCAGCAGCTACATTGGAGGAAGGCAAGCAATTGGCAAAGGTACACTGGTTAAAGTTACCAAAGTTTTTGAAAGGACTTTTCAAAGGACTTGCATCACTTATTATTAGATTTATTATTGCAAGCTCAAAGACAACGATTGTGTATCAAACACTCCTCCACTGTGACTGTGTCTTGGCCTGAGCAGAGGCAGCTTGGTTTCTGGAGGAGTTCTGTCACCCAAAAAGACATCACACCCGTAACCTTTCAACAAAATATATCACATCTCTCCTCCCTGTCACCCAAAACCCTTCTCCTGTCTGAATCTTCTTGCCAGAAAAAAACAAAGAGAGCCCAAAATTTCTTTCTCACACAGAGATTCCACAAATTGTATCTGGGCCACAGTAACAAAGGTGGCAGCTTTTAAAAGTTTCTATAGTTTGCTTATACCACTCGACTATTATTCAATAACAAATTGTGCTCATTTTCATGATCATGTATCATATATAAGCAGTCACTGAACCAGACTGACAAAGTTGGCATGAGGTAACTACATTTTTTGTTCACTTGCCATTTCATTTGTGGTCTTGCACCATTCTTTGATGAGGCTTCGGTTTGCTGCTGCTGGATTTCCTGTTGCTATATCATTTATTACAGATTTGTCCAACTGAAATGAAGTAATTATTTTATGATTTAGACATGTCAGAAAATACCAAGTCATCGATTTTTCACTGAATATGGAATTCATGCTTTAGGGAAATGAACACAGGCCTTGGGACACAGACTGACAAAGCTCATTGTTGGTTATTCATGGACAAAGCTTATTTGTGGATCTTTTGGTGTTTTCCTGTAGTTTTTTATAGTTGGAGTACTTAATAAGCCTCGTTAGAAGGCACCCTTGTTAGTCTGACAAAAGAGTCGGGTGAGGTAAGGACTTCAGGCCTTGATCCCCAAGACACACACTTAATGTACACCAGCATTGACAGAGGTTCAACAGCTTCAAGTTGACTTTTACAAATATCATTTTTTTATTTCAAAGCTGAATTACAGTTCCATTGTGGAATATGAACTCGTGTTCCCATATTTACTGCCATGTATTTGCATATTGTATATGGTGTAGTGAAAAACAAAATCTCAATATCCTTCCAAGGATCATTATCAAGTAGGATCGGATCAAGACTCTGAGATAGTAAAGAGATAGCAGTTCAGGTTGCCAAAGGTTTAATGTTGGTTTAGAGCAAGAGTTAGGGATGTGGGGGCAGGGGTATAGAAGGTGAGAATTTTAGGGAGAATAATTGAAAAATATAACCATGACAACAACCATATCCAACTTTTCACTATAAACTCCAATCTATCATGGTTTCCATTCAAAATGTTGACAGAGGATAAGGAAGAATAACAATTTAAATTAATAAATCAGCATTCCAGATTTCATGATGGTGTTAATATGCAAATGTTCTCCTTTCAGAGTGAACAATTATAATTGCAGTAGTGAAAGGACTGCAGTTCAAAATATGCTCAACATGCAGAAGAATGCATTCTGCATAAAATAAAATGATGCAATACTGGAATAATAAAGCCTAATTGTGAAACAATGAAGTGTTGCAGTACTACACAGAAGGAAGTCACAACCCATCATATTCATGTCAACAGAATAATCCCATCACTCCCCTGACCCTCCTCCTGTTTGTCCTTGCTGCCCTGTGATGTATCCTCACATATATGACCGCCACTTCCCTTTGATTGCTTTGCCAATTACAGGCACTAAAGGTGTAGATTGCAGTAGGTAATTAACTCTCCATCATGTGTTTGGGATAATGGAATAATCTGGAGCACCCTGTAGAATTTCATCTCGTAACAGTGAAAACATGCAAACTGTATACAGAACACACACAAGATCTGGACCCCAGGTCAGTGGAACGGTGAGGCAGCAACATTAACTGTGCTGGCACAGTGGTCCAGCAGTTAACATGACTGCTTCACAGGTCCAGAGACCCTGATATATCTGTGGTTGTGTCGCTGCATGTAACTGTGTGGATTTCTGCTGGGTGCTTTGGTTCCACCCCACATTCCCTATATGTACTGAGAAGTTGAGTAGCTGTTGTGAATTACCCTGTCAATAGCAAAAGGAATCAAGGAGGAGTCAATGGGCAAGTGAGAAAGGATAAGGTACAGGGCTACAGGGAAATCAGTAGAGGGGCAATGGTACTAATGGGATTATTCTTCTGGGAGGTATCATGGACCCAATGAATTGGATGGCCTCTTTTTGTGTAAAAGTAAGAAGGAACTGATGCAAAAGTTGAACTATTCCTCACTTAATCTCCAAATTGTATAGTATAGTATACAATTTCTTTCACAGAGTTAAGTCAAAGAGAAACATTTATTCCTCACCAAAAAACAATATAAAGCTGCCCCTTGATATATCTCTTCGGCCCAAGTTCACGCTGGAAATATTTGTCCTACTCAACCGGACTATCAGTTCAACGACACTGCGATGCGGGGAATCAAAAAGTTTCCTTTTTGTTTTTACAGATTTTACGATTTTCTTCAAAAATTCTAATGGACAGTATGATGACAATTAACTGTATAAATTAACCATGTATTTATAAAGGAAGTTCAGTTTAAACACTCATCCAGAAGTGGCCCAAATCTCAATACAATGCTCTTTCAGCGCTAAACTACAACGTCTGCCCAATAAAATGCTTGTCCCAATAACACAGTTGGAAACTATAGAATTTTAAATTACACGCTAACACTGATCCTTGGAGTGATCTTATTTATCTTAATGATATAAAGCATTATGATTTATCCGTCAAATAATTGATAACTTTCACTAATATTCTTTATTAGATTCAGTTGCACAATAACTATTTCACACCTTGTGTACTGTAACCTGTAGGAACCTATCAAGGCGATAAAGTAGGAAGAAAAATTGTTTAAAAGGACACAAAATGCTGGAGTAACTCAGCAGGTCAGGCAGCATCTATGGAGAACATGGATAGGTGACGTTTCGAGTTACTCCAATACTTTGCGTCCATTCGTGAATTAATCAGCATCTGCAGTTCTTTGCTTCTACAATAAAAATATTTTCATAGTTTTATTTGATAATATTAGTGTGAATTCTTCATCATCATAGTGGGTGTCATGGAAAGCATAGATGGTGCCCTGTTAAATCAGGCCCACTCAGGGGATATGAGATGTGGACATTTATGACTTACCCACCGTAGTTACACCAATATTCCCCTGAAACGAAGAAACAAGGAAGTTGCCGATGCTGGTTTACAAAAGGAGACACAGAGTGCTGGAGTAAGTCAGTGGATCAGGCAGCATCACATGATAACATGGATTGGCAACATTTCAAGACAGGGCCCTTCTTCAGACTGAAGACTATCCATCTTCTCCTGAGATGCTTCTCCTGGTCCACTGAGCTACCCCAGTCTTCTTACTCTATAAATGATATAGTTAGGGTTTACACTGGGATCCTTGGGTTTGAAGAGGTGAAGGGAGAAAGGAAAGAGGTCTGGATGAAGTCTGGAGAGAAGTTGGAAGTCAAGTAATTAAGGTGCAAACTTTTCCCAACCAGACCTTTGGTTCAAGATCTCCAGGGTATCAGCAGCACCCAAAATATCCCTCCATATTTGTGGCCAGCACAGAACTGAGGCTCGGCAGCCACTGTCTTGCGCTTGACTCTCTGACACACCACAAGGTTCTGGAGAGCTCGGTCTGGCAGTTAGATACTCAGTGTTTCTTCCCACGGCACCTATCCACAGAGAATCTATCCTGGTTTAATATGAATCCACAGCACATGGCTTACCTGCACAATAAGTTTGGTGAGGGGATTGGTAATAACTTTTAACATATCTGGAGCATCTTCACCACTCTGGATATCAAATGACTTGACAATAATTTCAGTGAGATAGTATAGATAGCCAGAGGCTGCTTCTATCGGCAGTAGGATTATCACCGAGAGCCAATTAAAGAAATCATGTACAGTTGCACCTGCAAAGGCTCTAGGAAGGAAATAAATATGATTAGCACATTCACAATCTTTATCATTTTTTACAAGATTGACCCTGGCATCACAACCCAGGCCCCCACCATTCTCTGTGCAATGAAACCTGCCCTGCACATCTCCTTTAAACTTGACCATCCTGTGAAAAGGTTCTGACTGTCTATCCTATCTATGCCTCTCAATCTTATGTACTTCTATTCTATTCACTTGGACCATCTCTGACATTTCTAGATCTCACCGTCTCCATCACAGGTAACAGACTATTGACCGACATCTACTACAAACCTACTGACTCCCATAGCTATCTTGACTACACTTCTTCCCACCCTGCTTCCTGTAAAGTTTCTATCCCTTACTCCCAATTCCTCGGTCTATGCCGCATCTGCGCCCAGGATGAGGTGTACCATACCAGGGCATCGGATATGTCCTCTTTCTTTAGGAAACGGGGGTTCCCCTCTTCCATTATAGATGAGGCTCTCACTAGGGTCTCCTCGATATCCTGCAGCTCGCTCTTACTCCCCCTCCCCCCATTTTTAACAAGGACAGAGGCCTCCTTGTCTCCACCTTCCAACCCATCAGCCGTCGCATACAGCATATAATCTTCCAACATTTTTGCCTCCTCCAACGGGATCGCAATACTGGCCTCATCTTCCCATCTCCACCCCTTTCTGCTTTCTGCAGAGACTGTTCCCCCCCAAAACTCTGGTCAACTCAACCCTTCCCACCCAAACCACCCCCTCCCCAGGTTCTTTCCCCAGCAACCGCAGGAGATACAACACTGTACCTTTATCCCCCCCCCCCCTCTCTACTCCATCCAAAGACCCAGTATTTCCAGGTGAGGCAGAGGTTCATTTGCACCTCCTCCAAACTCATCTACTGTATCCGCTGTTCCAGGTGTCAACTTTTCTACATCGGCAAGACCAAGCACAGGCTCGGCGATCGTTTTGCTGAACACCTCCGCTCAGCCAGTCTTAACCTACCTGATCTTGCCTGTGTTTGTGAGGAAAGGTCTTCATCAAGGCCCCTGCAATCTCCTCAATAACCTGGCATAGACTATGAGGTCCTGGGAGTTGCCACCTTAATGACCCACAAGAGCCCCACCACCACTCTGATCTCACTATCCTCTCTGCCCTTCTCATTAATGAAAACTGATGCAAGGTACTTGTTTGGTATCACGCCTACATCCTCTGAGTCCAAGCATAAATTCCCTCCTTTTTCCTTGAATAGTAATGTGCATGACTTTTTCTTTCTTGTTTTCTCTTGTGAAGCACCTCTACTCACCAATCCTTCTGCCAACGGAACCAGTTTCCCCTGATTTAGTTCATCAAAATCACATGTAATTTGAAACACCATTATCATGTCACGGCTGAAAGGGGAACTCCAATTTCCTTGCACAACTGTAGGTTAGTTCATCTTTGGTTTCATTCTGGTAAATCTGCACAACGCCCCAGTTTAATACTGAACTGCCTTCTCAAATTGGCCTGTTACAGTCCACATCTCAGGTAGACTCCAGCCTCTTTACATATATGCCAATTAGTTTCTACTTTCTCTCCTCCTTCAAGATCAATCACTTTAAAACTCTCTGTATAAATCTAATCTGCACATTCTTTACCAGCCTCTTTGGGCAGTGAACTTCCCAACGGCCGTACAAAACATTCGTGGACTGCCTGCCTAAAAGAATAGGACTTCTGCCCTTTCCTCCCCTCCCCTCCTAAACTGCTTTGTTCGGATGCTGTTAGCTCAGAACTTAAAAACAAGAGTCCACCCGGGGAAGGCATACCTTCTGAATTCAGTTCGGTCTCCAGATTGCATCAGAGCCACGATGGTGTTGGTCACCGAGGTACCGATGTTGGTTCCCATTATCACAGGAATGGCTGATCGCACTCCTAACACTGAGGGGGGGGGGGGGGGGGGGGGTAAATAGGAAAAGTGAGATGAGCGGGAGATTGAAAGTTGGAAGGTGTCTGTCGCTGCCACACCTCTCCAACATTAAAATTGTTTTTTCAAACAACAAACTCAGCGCCAGCGTGGTGGATCTGAGAACACAGTGTACTCACAGCCAGAGGACACCATGCTGACCACGATAGAAGACGATGTGCTGGAGCTTTGAACTAGAACTGTGACCAAGATGCCGATCACCAGGCCGGCCACGGGATTTGACAGAACCGCGTTATCTTTGAAAATATCTCCCGCGGCTTTACCTGCAGAGCAGCAAATAGCAACAGACATTAAAACAAAATGCAGACCATTCTTTCGTGCAGCTGTAAGTGCAGATGAGAGGGAGCACCTTCCGACCCTGTACCCGTGTGGACGAGCAACAAGTGTCCTGCTAACATGGGAAGCCCAATCTGCAAAGTGTTTCTCTCCTAACCTACCATGCAAAGCTGAGCCTGTTTCTCGCCTGTCATTAGCCATTTCCTACCCCTGGTTCTGATTCGATAACAGGGCATAAAATGTTCAGTCGAGAACCCCAGATATCTCACCTCCAACAAGTTGGAAGGCCGAGCTGAGGATGTCCAGCGAGCAGACGAAGAGGTAAAGCAATCCAAACAGTGAAGCGATCTTCAACACTGTGATCAGCACTCGAAACACCTTCATCTTGGTGTTCAGTTCTGTCAACGAGAATGATTATTTAAAGGGTTATTAAATCATTTAAATGATTATTTAAAGAGTCAGGGATCAGTGTTTTCTGCCAGAGAATAAACGCGGACATTGGCTGGGCATTGTACAGGGACAGATAGATACCTGACCACTTGACGCCGGTAGCCTCGAGTTTAGGCAGTGCCCATGGATCCTCAGGCTCATTCTCCGTCAGGGTGATGGTAGAGTTAGCAGGGTGCAAAGTGGTCTCTCCGATTCCTAGAAGATCAAAGATTGATGAGTGAAAGAGTCAATACCAGCACGCTGTGGTCACAACATAAAGATCTGGATACACAAGAAACTGCAGATGCTGATTTTTAAAATCAAAACATGAGGTACTGGGGGAACTCAGCGGGCCAGGCACCATCTCTGGAGGGAATTGATAGATGACCTTTCGGGTCTGGACCCTTTTGACTGAGGTGGGGCGGGGGAGAAAGCTGGAAAAGAGAGGTCGGGAGGGATGAGCAAACCAAGGAGTTGTGGAGGGATCCATTCATCCCTTCCCACCCAACCCATACGCCCCCCAGGTACATTTTCCTGCAATTGCAGATGTAACAGCTGACCCGACACGTCCTTCCTCAGTTCCATCCAGGGATCACAGCTGCGATTCCAGGTGAGACAGAGGTTCACGTTCACCTCTTCAAATCTCATCTACTTAATTCGGTGTTCCCAATGTATAACGTGGCCCCCTTTATATCGACGAGATCAAGTATAGACTAGACGCCCATTGTGCAGAACACTTGCGCTGTGTTTGCCGCTTATTGCCAGGTTTCCCACTCTAACTAACCATTGTAACTCCCTTTCCCATTCTCAAACCAACGTTTCTGCCCTTGGCCTCCTCCGTTGCCAGAGTGAGCCCACAAGCAAACTGGAGGAACCTTGCCTCATATTCCGCTTGGGTAGCTTACAATCCAACGGTATTAATGTCGGATTCTCCAACGATAAATTATACCCCCTACTCTCTTTTTCCCCCCAACCCATCCCCACACCAATATGCCCCATGAACCACTCCCCCAATCCCACCCCAGTCCTGCTTCATTCTCCTCCTTCCAACAGTCTCCTATCTCCAGTTTATTTCCTCTCTTTCCCCTCTGCTACCCACTCCACCCCATGGCTATACTTCACTCCCTGTCTTACACCCCCTTTTTCATCTCCAGCCTTTGTCCACGCATCTACCAATTTAACCCCACTCACCTGTATCCATCTGTCACTTGACAAGCTTTGCCTGCCTCTATCTCTCTTTACCACCTTTCTCTGCTCATCCACCCAGTCCCTTCTACCCCCACCCCTCCCACATCTCCCTCTCTCCATCGTTGTGAAGAGGGGGGGGGGGGGGGGGGGGGGGTCCGGACGCCGCGAAGCATCGTCTGTCGATTCATCCACAGATGCTGACTGACCGCTCCAGCGTTGTGTTTTCCATAAGGAGCGGGTGGGTGCGTGGAGCCCCGACTCACCGTTCATCCTCGGCTTGCAGTCATCGTCGGGCTCCGCGGTATCTGACCTGCCCTGCGAGCCCTCCAGCCCAGCCTGTGACTCCATGGTCGCCTGCAAGGAGCAGTGGTCAGATGTTAGTTCGATTCCAGACGGAGCCTGTTGGAATTTAATATTAGCCCGCTTTTCCCTTCTATTCCTGCAAATTCTCTCAGATAATATTCACCCCGCGAGAAACTCCGCATTAACTTTCTGCTCAATAGAATAGGCAAGGAAAGTCAAGGGAGAAGATAACTCGTATTTGAAAGTCAACGACAGCACAAAGACACAAGAGCTTTGAACGCGCTCTATCTAATATATTAAAATTAATTTAAAAAAACGAATGAGTTTGAAAGCAAAATAGTAAAATAAAGTTATTTTAAATTGATAAATAGTAAACTATTAAGTGTCAATTCCGTGGGGTCTGTCGTTTACATCGTCTGCTCACCGATTCTTGCTGGCAGAAGTTAAAGAAAATCCTTCAATATTGGTTATGAGATCTTTCCCTCGCACCCTGGGCACAGTTTATATATAGTTTGCGAGGGAGCGAACAGAATGACGACGAATCATGTGATGTACTTCCTGAAGAATTACCTGACTGGCCTTTTAACCTAACCTGCAAAGTGAAATATAGCAAGTATATTGCTTTGGAGATAGCGCCAGGTCGGCGTACACTTAAATCTATGCAGCTCTTCAAGATAGCTGTAACTTATTAACAACAGTGATTAATTCTTAGTTTCACAATCAGATCTGTCCACCTGTCAGATGCAGATCCAAAGTTAAAACTTCCATAGGTTATCTATGTTTTGGATAGTTAGAACGTTAGGAAGGCAGAAATTAATGGCACAGAAGAAGGAGATTTTGTCAAGACCTGTCCATTACTGCTTTAAAACTTCCTATTTCTCATCCATTGCACTGTGTACAGTGGTACAGCAAGTGCTCATCTGAGTACTTCTTAAATACCCTGAAAGATTCTGTCTTCGGGCAGTGCGGTCCAGACCCATGCCATCCTATAGCTGATCAATTCTTTACTGACCTGCCCTCTGGTCCTTCTTTACTCTATGTCCCCAACTTATTGACCTATCCACTGAGAATAATATGTCCTTCCCATTCATAGAACAATACAACACAGGAACAGGCCCCTTGGCCCACTATGTCTGTGCTAAACATGATTCCTAGTTAAACTAATCTCCTTCACCTTCATATGATCCATACCCCTCTATTCTCTACATATCCATGTGCCTATCTGAAAGCCTCTTAAATGTCATTATTGTTTTTGCTTCCACCACCAACTCTGTCAACTTAATCCAGGCACCTAAGTCTCTGAAAAAAACTTGCCCTCAAACTTCTGTCTGCAACATGTCTGTAATGTAATGAAACAGTCTGAAGAAGGGTCTCGATCCGAAACGTCACGAATTTCGTCTCTCCAGAGATGCTGCCTGTGCCACTGAGTTATTCCAGCATGTTGTGTCTACCTTGCTCTAAGCGCAGCCACTCTCACCTTAAGGTTATGCCCTGTAGTTTTTAACAATTCCCATCCTGGGAAAAAGGTTCTGACCATATGTCCTATCAGTTAATTTATATGCCCTATCTCATAATTTTATATACTTCTATCAGCTCTCCCGTCAACCTCTGATGCTCCAGGGAAAATAATCCAGGTAGACATAAGGAACTGCAGATGCTGGATAAAAATAACCCACCAAGTGTGGGAGTGACTCAGCGAATTAGGCAGCATCTCGGGAGAACATGGGTAGATTTTGTTTAGTTTGGTTTATTGTCGAGGCACAGTGAAAAGATGTTGTTGCATGCTAACCAGTCAGCGGAAAGACCATACGTGATTACAATTGAGCCATTCACAGTGGACAGATACCTGATAAAGGGAATAATGTGTACAACGTTTAGTGCCAGATAAAGCCATTAAAGTCTGATCAAAGATAGTCTGATGGTCTCCAATAAGGTAGATAGTAGTTCAGGACTGCTTTTGTGGTAAGATGGATCAGTTGCCTGATAACAGCTGGGAAGAAACTGTTCCTGAATCTGGAGGTGTGCATTTTCACACTTCTATACCTTTTGCCGGATAGGAGAAGGGAGAAGAGGGATTGGCCAGGGTGCGACCCATCCTTGATTAGGCTGGTGACCTTGCCAAGGCAATGTGAGGAACAAATGGGAGTCAATGGAATGGAGTTTAGTTTGTGTGATAGTCTGGGCGACGTCCACAATTCTCTACAAATTCTTGTGGTCTTGGATGGAGCTGTTCCCAAACAAAGTTTTGATGCATCTTGATAAAATGCTTTCTAGGCGCATCTGGTGGAGATGTTGGGGTCAACACAATGACCCTTCGCCTAGGGACCCCACAGGAAATGTCACCTATCCATTTTCACCAGAGATGATGCCTGACCCACTGTTATACTCCAGACTTTGTGTCTTTTTTTCAAATTTAAATCACCATCCTAATCTTCTGGATTAGTTTACCATAGGGACTTTATCAAATGCCTTACTAAAATCCATGTAGATAACATTCACTGCCTTACCCTCGCCAACCACCATCATCATCTCCTCAAAAACTAATCTTATCACATTCATCCTAACCTGGCCTCTCATAATGTTAAACACCTCAATTACATTACCCTTCCATGGCAATAATCCCAGCCTAGATTGGTTTTACTTCATATCTAAAACTCTCCAGCTCTGGATATATCATAGTAAATCTCATCTGCAATCTCTGCCATGCAATTACAACCTGTAACATGGTAGCTAGAACTGTTTGCTTTACTGATAATTTATACAGCTCCTCTGTGATTTTCTTATTCTTTTTGCAAGGCCTGCCAATAAAATAAGTATCCTGTCATGCTTTCTTAATCATCTTATCTACATACCCTTCAGGTACATAGAGACAAAGTTTGTTTTGGATTTCTACATTTCTGTTCCCTGCCATTTATTATGTAGGGTCTCTTCAAATGCATAGCTTCATACACACTGGAGTGAGTTGCATTTACTCCTGATCTAGTCCATTGACAACTCCTTAAAGTCTGCAGCATTATTCCCACTCAGCCAATTTTTGATTAATCTACAACAACCTTAATCATGGCTCCCACCTTTTTATGTTTGAATCATTGGCATAAACACAATGCAAGCAGCATTCCAGTGATTAAAACACCCTTTAACCATTACCCTTTGCTCCCAGGCATTAAACCAATTTGGATCTAAATTCCATCAACCCTTCCCCAGCCCACCTGGCCAATCGATCCAGATTTTGCTGCAATCTTTCACAACCATCTTCACTATATGCAAAGCCGCCCACTTTTGTATCATCAGCAAACATGCCAATTTTGCCCTGTATGTTTTTATCCAAATCATTGATGTAGATGACAAACAGTAACGGGCCCAGCACCGAACCCTGAGGCACACCACTAGTCACAGGCCTCCATTCCGAGAAGCAACCTTCCATCATCACCATCTGCTTCCTTCCATGGAGCCAATTTGCTATCCATTCAGCTATCTCTCCTAGGATCCCATGCGATCTAACCTTCCAGAGCAGCCTACCATGCGGAACCTTGTCGAACGCCTTACTGAAATCCATGTACACAACATCTACAGCTCTGCCCTTATTGACCTCTTTGGTCACGGCTTCAAAAAACTCAATCAGATTTGTGAGACACGACCTCCCATGTACAAAACCTATCCCTAATCAGCCCTTGTCCATCCAAATGCCTGTATAACCTATCCCACAGAATACTCTCTAGTAACTTTCCAACTATAGATGTTATGCTCACCAGCCTATAGTTCCCAACATTTCCCCTGCAGTCCTTCTTGAAAAGAAGCATAACATTTGCCACCCTCCAGTCTTCTGGCACCTCTCCTGTATTTAAGGATGACTCGTAAGTTTTGAACATTAGCTAAAGATCCCATGATATTGTCCTGCCCTTTCAAGCTGTGATGCACTTGGCTTGTAAAGCTTGCATATGTGTGTTTCCTAGAACTAGGTCCAATTTTCTTTTTAGGCTGTCCTCAGGGTTGAAAATTACACACGTCCATTCTGATTTTGTAGGTTCTCATGTGGATAATGAGACCATTGTGGGAACCACAAACTCTTCAACAGATGGAGCAGAAGCTAACCAGCAAAGATGGGTAACTTGTGAAGTGCAGATTTCCCAATGCATGACCTTGAAGTCAATCCCATTTGATATGTTCATTCTCTACTAACTCACTATCCCTTTTGGGATAAATAAAGTTCTATCATATCGTATCATATCATACCATATAACCATATATAACCACATAACAATTACAGCATGGAAACAGGCCATCTCGGCTCTTCGTGTCTGTGTCGAACACTTACTCTCACCCAGTCCCTTCTACCTGCACTCAGACCATAACCCTCCATTCCTTTCCCGTCCATATACCTATCCAATTTATTTTTAAATGATAAAAACAAACCTGCCTTCATCACTTCCACTGGAAGCTCATTCCACACAGCTACCACTCTCTGAGTAAAGAAGTTCCCCCTCATGTTGCCCCTAAACTTTTGCCCCTTAATTCTCAAATCATGTCCTCTTGTTTGAATCTTCCCTACTCTCAATGGAAAAAGCTTATCCACGTCAAGTCTGTCTATCTCTCTCATCATTTTAAAGACCTCTATCAAGTCCCCCCTTAACCTTCTGCGCTCCAAAGAATAAAGACCTATCTTGTTCAACCTTTCTCTGTAACTTAGGTGCTGAAACCCAGGCAACATTCTAGTAAATCTCTTCTGTATTCTCTCTATTTTGTTGACATCTTTCCTATAATTTGGCGACCAGAATTGTACACCATATTCCAGAATTGGCCTCACCAATGCCTTGTACAATTTTAACATTACATCCCAACTTCTATACTCAATGCTCTGATTTATAAATGCCAGCACACCAAAAGCTTTCTTTACCACCCTATCTACATGAGATTCCACCTTCAGGGAACTAGGCACGGTTATTCCTAGATCCCTCTGTTCTACTGCATTCCTCAATTCGCTACCATTTACCATGTACATCCTATTTTGACTTGTCCTGCCAAGATGTAGCACCTCACACTTATCAGCATTAAACTCCATCTGCCATCTTTCAGCCCACTCTTCCAAATGGCCTAAATCTCTCTGTAGACTTTGAAAATCTACTTCATTATCCGCAACACCACCTATCTTAGTATCATCTGCATATTTACTAATCCAATTTGCCACACCATCATCCAGATCATTGATGTATATGACAAACAACAGTGGGCCTAACACAGATCCCTGAGGCACCTGACAAACAGTTATCCACCATTACTCTCTGGTATCTCCCATTCAGCCACTGTTGAATCCATCTTGCTACTCCACTATTAATACCCAACAATTGAACCTTCTTAACCAACCTTCCATGTGGAACCTTGTCAAAGGCCTTACTGAAATCCATATAAACAACATCCACCGCTTTACCCTCATCAATTTCCCTAGTGCCCTAACCAGGGGCAATCATGGGCAAGACATTCCCTGCGTCAGTGGGCATGTTGCTTTGCCCAAGTGCTTAGAGCACATTTTTGAATATTTTCTCTATCCTCCCGGTAATCACCTCCCATAACAGAACTCAGGATAGAATAGTCTCAGACAGGCAAATGACATAGCCAGAGATGTCACAGAATGCTGGAGCACCTCAGCAAGTCTGAGCTACCCCAGCAGTCTGTATCTTCTTTTGTAAACCAGCATCTGCTGTTTCTTGTTTCTAAATGGCGTACCTAGCCTGACATAGATGTTAGAGAATAAATAGGGCTTTGATACCGAGGATGATATTCTGGAAGAGAATGCTGACATTCGTTCACTTGCCCCTCCATTAAGTTTGGAGGATTTTGAAATTAGAGTCTTGGTGTATTCTTCTGGTGCCTTGAGATATCTGCTGTGAATTGTCCAGACCTCAGCAGCAGATAGGAGGCTAGGAAACCCCCTCTCACTGAAGTCTTTGACTTTGTACAATGATATCAATCACTACATATGACCTTTATTATCATAAGGTATGTTGTAAAATATACTTGGCTAATAAAGTAGGATCATTATTATGATTATGAACTATAGTTCTCCAGTTCTGCCATCATCCTTGTAAATCTCCTCTGCAACATCACTACTGCTGAACCTAATGACTGAAGTAAAGTAATTGATGAAACAACTGCTGATGGTTGGGCCTGGATAACTTCCCTGAGGAATGCCTAGTCAGCCTGTGATGATTGACCTTCACTGACCACAACTGTGTTCCTTTATCTATATAACTAAAAGTCTGATCTTGACCGCTTTTGGCTCGCTGTGGTGCGATATCCGAGAGATCGTCGCCACCTACGGCCGTCATTTTTGGCCACCTCGCTCAGAGCCCCCCTCCGCCTTCCGGGATCGGAGGATTATTCCCATTGATGAAAAATCAGAGAGATATTAATATTTTTTAAAAAAATCCCCATTCTCTCTGCTGCCCACGCTAGCGGCGGGGGGGGGGGGGGGGGGGGGGGGGGGGGGGGGGGGGGGGGGGGGGAATATAAAACCCGAAAGTGTAGTCCCTCACTCAATCTCTGCCAGTCTGCCAGACCCAGGAAGCGAGAGGGTCACGGCTCTCTGAGCTGCGAATAACACTGAACGCAGGTCTACTCCACGGTGAGTCCCCTCGATGCGACTGTAAGGTAGCTGCTGCCCAATTGTTTGCCTCGCCTTTTTAACAAGTTTGTGTTCACAAAATGAATTTTGGTTGTCATGTGGCTGCAGCCCAATTGTTTGCCTCGCCTTTTTTTTAAAGTTTATGTTCACAAAAAGAATTTTGGTTGTCAGGTGGCTGTAGCCCAATTGTTTGCCTTGGCTTGGCTTTTAATATCGTTGCAACAGTTGGATGCCAGCCCAAGAATCCATTTGGCCCACAATGTCTACACTAGCCCTCTGGAAACCAGTACCTTCGGCCAGCAACTCCCATACTAGCGCAACAGACAGCCCCCCCCCCACTGGCGAGCAATATTGGAATTGGTGGAGAGGTGGAATATTGTGTTGGTGACCAGCCCTCCCTTGTGATGCTGAGACCCAACGGGTCCCACTTAGTCTAGTACAGGATATAACTCCAACCATTGGATTATTTCCCCTCAGATGCAGTGCTGTTGTCCAAAAATGAATAAAGGGATGTATTAAGTAATATCCATATGGCATTCAGTCTAACACCAATGTCAGGGATTATTCAGGAGTTATGGAATTATGTGGATAGCAGGTACTAATATAAACACAAAAAACATCTGTTCAAATGTAGACTACATTCAATAATTAGCTTTGAAATAAAAATGACAGCAGGGTAAGCAAACAGTACTGTCTACAGAGTGCAGGCTAGTGACCCACAGCAGAACACTACTCAGTAAATATAGTTTGAAATAGACATGACCATGAAACGTTCTTGTATGCATCAGTCAGATGTAAGACAATGAGGGTATAAACTTCCTTTATACAAGTTATGGGCCTATGGGTGATTTTTTTTAGGCAACTACGGGTGACTAGCAGTGGTGGCCGGTAGTACTCTCCTCAATCGCGCAAAAAGTCGAAGTGTCTTTCTGGTCGCCGCTAAATTTTCAACATGTTGAAAATTTTTCGCCGATAGTGGGTTTGACGCCAATGAGCGTAGCTTGACTTCTCCTGAAGTTGGTGCTGTCATCTGTTGTCACCAGGATGACGTAGGTTGTCACAGTTTTTACGGCGACCTGCTACGACTATGACATTCGCCGGCAGTTGCCTAAAAAATCGGCAAGTGGGACAGGCCCATTAGACAAGTTATTGGTCATCAATGCAACAATTCATGTGGAGGAAGCATAGATATGACTTGAAACAACCGATCTGGCAAGTTTGAATTGGATATAGCATCAAGCTAATTAAATAAAATGTTTTCAACCTATATTTGGGATCCTGGCCCAAACATCTGTAGTTGTTTCATTAATTATCAGATCATTAGGTCAGCAGTGTGGATGTTCAGGAATTCCATTCACAGTTTTTTAAACAAGTGAATCAGCCTAGCCTGCATGCAGCAACATTCAGACAAGGCTGATCAGTGGAAATAACTTTCAAGGAATATATTTCTTATATAACAAGGCTTGGAGGATATTTGAAGCAAAGGAATTTCTTTTGTGGGTTCGTGAATCTACAGTATATTTTTAAGCAAACTAGTTAATATTCTGTGTGGAGGGAGAAACATTCCCAGTAAAGGTTTACTAAGAACTCTGGCAAAACATTCCCAGTAAAGTTTTACTAAGAAACTCCGTCTCTGGTATAAAAGTACTTTAGAAGTAATTTACTATTAATTGAGTTATCTATTAAGACGCAGCTGATTATAAAAGCTGCTATCCACAATCTTTGCTGATTGGTTCAGTCACAACCTTGTTTTGCCTAAGTGTAGATAAACTCTCAGTGTCTAAAAATTAAAATTCTTATTTTATCTTCAAATTCTTACATGGCCACACAATCCTATCTCTTTAACCACCATCTGCACCACCTGCACCACTATCATCCATTCCTTTCCCATCCTGAAACTCCAGTCCCCTGACTCCAATCTATTGCAATCCCCTCCCTTTCTTCATCCCAGCATTGGCTAACCATCCATTTGATCATCTGGACCTCACATTCAGGATCTTTCCCCCTTAGCTCGTCCAATTTTTTCTGCTCCTTTTATGAACTTCTTCAGGTTCCATCCACTTGTCCCAACATTGTTTGCTCTTGCCAATATATTTCTCACTTTTGTACTTTGTGTCAGAATATTCATTTGGTTACTGACATTTTATATAACACTACTAAATAAATGCTAATTGTTGTTGTTTGGCATTTGTTGTTTGAAACAAAACAAATATCAATGATTCAATGGTTCATTGGTACTTTATTTGTCATATATACCAAGGTACAGTGAAATTCAGTTTTAGAAATTATAGTAGGCATTCGGCCCTTCGAGCCTGCACATTTCAGTATCATGTCATCCAACTCAGACCCGTTTTCTCTCCATACCCCCTGATAGCCACAAGGGCACTTAAATATACATCTAAACCCTCTGTGGCAGAGAGTTCCAAGATTCATCTCGTGAAATACATCTGTAAGGATGTATATCCTTAAGCTGTGAGTCCTGGATAACTCGGGAACAATCAGTATAACAAATCGCAGTTTCTACAAGATCCCTCTCAATCTTCTAAATTCTAGGCAAGTCTATCCATCTTTCCTCATAAGGTCCCAGTTTGTAAGTCTCTGCACTCCCTCTATGGCACTACTTTCAGTACATATGACTTTACTGACCATGAAGGCCCATTGTCCTGGCGTAGTTGCGGGGTCGACCTGGCCAAGCATAGCATAAATACTAATCTCTTCAAATGGTATCATCATTACCTACTAAGTATAATATGAAATGAGTAGTGTTGCATTGCAATGATGTCTTAATAGTCTTAATAGTGTGATGTGCAATACTTCACCCATAAATATTCACAGAGCAGCTATGTATTGGTGGATATTTGTGCATTTAATTGAATAATGAATGCTGTAAATGTAACTCATCACACAAACATAGAAACATAGAAAATAGGAGCAGGAGTAGGTCATTCGGCCCTTCGAGCCTGCACCGCCATTCAATATGATCATGGCTGATCATCCAACTCAGTATCCTGTACCTGCCTTCTCTCCATACCCCCTGATCCCCTTAGCCACAAAGGACACATCTAACTCTTTCTTAAATATAGCCAATGAACTGGCCTCAACTACCTTCTGTGGCATGGCTGATATCATTAGTGAAGTTGGCAACATAGGTGCTATAAAAAAAAAACATACCTCAATGGTCTGTTAATTCATTGATTGTGTTTTACCCCAAATCATTCACATTTATTTGTTTGGCAATTTACCAAAGTTGTTACTACAATTAATTGTAAAACAAACCGTCACAAACAATATTATGAAAAATTGGCTGATTATTGCACATGCACCATTTACTGCTGAATTTACAACTGAAACTGACACCATTTGAACATTTTGAAAAATATGATAGAATTTATGTGAAATGACGTGAAGCAAATTTGCTATGAGCTATCTTTCACAGTTAAAGAATAATTAATCTATCAACAGTTATTAAAGATTGCTACTGTCAAAGATATGCCTCGGATGGACTTTCATATGGTTTCATACAGCCAGCAGTTTCAAATAATTATGTAATTGTTCTTTTTTATAGCACCTATGTCGCCAACCACTAATGATATCAGCCAATGCCATTAACCTGATTTTTTATTCAGCACTGTACAATATAGGTGTGCTTAGATACAAGTTGGATTAAACATTAACTGTGTGGTAACTTAATGGAAGAGACTGTCGAAAGGGTAGCAAGAACCTCGCCGGTGCGACGTGGAGGTGAGTAAGCCCAGTGCGGTGGCGAGGTGAGTAGACCCGGTGCGGCGCGGAGGTGGGTAAGCCCGGTGCGGCGGCGAGGTTCGGCGGGGGAAACAGGTTAAATAAACTACATACCTTTTGCTTTGTCCTGCACTTCCAAGGATCTTTGGAGCAAATTCCTCTCCACAACGAATATAAACCTCACCACCAAAGCCTCCGGAATTGCAAGCGATGGTAGGTTTTGTAACAACGCCACTATCGCACAGTGCCACTGATGGTAGGTTTTGTAACAACGCCACTATCGCACAGTGCCACTGATGGTAGGTTTTGTAACAACGCTACTATGTCAAAAGTTTTATACACCTTGGTGGAGCGAGCCGAGGGCCCCCTAGATCTCGAGGCCCTAGGCTTAAGCTTGTCTACCTTATACATAAATCTGGATCTGCTGATCATCCCCAATCAGTACCACATTCTGCCTTCTCCCCATATCCCCTGACTCTGCTATCTTTAAGAGCCCTATCTAGCTCTCACTTGAAAGTATCCAGAGAACCAGCCTCCACCACCCTCTGAGGCGGAGAATTCCACAGCCTCACAACTCTCTGTGTGAAAAGGTGTTTCATCATCTCCGTTCTAAATCGTTTAAGCCTTATTCTTGAACTGTGGTCCCTGGTCCTGGACTCCCCCAACATCGGGAACAAATTTCCGGCCTCTAGCGTGTCCAAGCCCTTAATAATCTTATATGTTTCAATAAGGTACCATCTCATCCTTCTAAATTCCAGAGTATACAAGCCCAGTCGCTCCATTCTCTCAGCATATGACAGTCCCGCCATCCCGGGAATTAACCCTGTAAACCTATGCCGCACTCCCTCAATAGCAAGAATATCCTTCCACAAATTAGGGGACCAAAACTGCACACAATAGTCCAGGTGTGGTCTTACTAGGGCCCTGTACAACTGCAGAACGACCTCTTTGCTCTACTCCTCTTGTTATGAATGCCAACATGCCATTCGCTTTCTTCACTGCCTGCTGTACCTGCATGCTTACTTTCATTGACTGATGAACAAGGACCCCCAGATCCCGTTGCACTTCCCCTTTTCCCAACTTGATACCATTTATATAATAATCTGGCTTCCTGTTTTTGCTACCAAAGTGGATAACCTCACATTTATCCACAATAAACTGCATCTGCCATGCATCTTCCCACTCACCCAACTGCCCACTCACCCAAGTCACCCTGTATTCTCATAGCATCCTCCTCACAGTTCACACTGCCACCCAGCTTTGTGTCATCTGCAAATCTGTTAATGTTACTTTGAATCCCTTCATTTAAATCTTTGATGTATATTGTAAATAGCTGCGGTACCAGCACCGAGCCTTGCAGTACCTTCCTAGTCACTGCCTGCCATTCTGAAAGGGACCCGTTAATCCCTACTTTTTGTTTCCTGTCTGCCAACCATTTCTCTATCCATGTCAGCACTCTACCCCCAATTTCATGTGCCCTAATTTTGCCCACTAATCTCCTATGTGGGACCTTATCAAATGCTTTCTGAAAGTCCAGGTACACTACATCCAATGGCTCTCCCTTGTCCATTTTCCTAGTTACATCCTCAAAAAATTCCAGAATATTAGGCAAGCATGATTTCCCCTTTGTAAATCCATGCTGACTAGGACCGACCCTGTTACTGCTATCCAAATGTGCCGCTATTTCGTCTGTTATGATTGATTCCAGCATCTTCCCCACCATGTCAGGCTAACTGGTCTATAATTCCCTGTTTTCTCTCTCCCACCTTTTTTAAAAAGTGGGATAACATTAGCTACCCTCCAATCCACAGGAACTGATCCTGAATCTATAGAACATTGGAAAATGATCACCAATGCGTCCACAATTTCTAGAGCCACTTCCCTAAGTACCCTGGAATGCAGACCATCAGACCCTGGGGATTTATCAGCCTCCAGTCCCATCAGTCTACCCAACACCATTTCCTGCCTAATGTGGATTTCCTTCAGTTCTTCCGTCAGTTTCACCGAATGATCGTTGAGGAGGTAGCGAACATAGAACAGTACAGCACAGAAATAGGCCCTTTGGCCCACAATATTTATGCTGAACATGGTTATATTAAACTAATCCCCTCTGCCTGCACTTAATCTATATCTCTCCATTCCCTGCATATTCATGTACCTACGTATCTAACAGTTTCTTCAATGGCACTGTCATATCTACTTCCACCACCATCCCTGACAGCATGTTGGTTCTAAAGCTTGCAAAAAAATGTCTATTGATTCTAAAGCTTGCAAAAAAATGTCTCTATTGGTTCTAAAGCTTGCAAAAAAAGTCTATTGGTTCTAAAGCTTGCAAAAAATGTCTATTGGTTCTAAAGCTTGCAAAAAAATGTCTATTGGTTCTAAAGCTTGCAATAAAATGTCTATTGGTTCTAAAGCTTGCAAAAAAATGTCTATTGGTTCTAAAGCTTGCAATAAAAATGTCTATTGGTTCTAAAGCTTGCAAAAAAAAATGTGTATTGGTTCTCAAGCTTGCAAAAAATGTCTATTGGTTCTCAAGCTTGCAAAAAATGTCTCTATTGGTTCTAAAGCTTGCAAAACAATGTCTATATGATTCTAAAGCTGCAAAACAATGTACTATTTGCTCTAAAAAAGCACATACCCTCGCTCCCCTCCCCCCCCCCCCCCCTCCCCTCCCCTCCCCTCCCCTCGTTGGCTTGGCTTGGGTGTGAAGTTGAAAGCCACTACTCACTGCAAATGGTGGCTTGGGTGTGGCTTGAAGTTGAAAGACACCACTTACTGCAAATGGTGGCATGAAGTTGAAAGGCACTACTTACTGCAAATGGTGGATTGGTTGCTTTGGCTTGAAGTTGAAAGGCACTACGTACTGCAAATGGTGGCTTGGTTGCTTTGACTTGAAGTTGAAAGGCGCTACTTACTGCAAATGGTGGCATGGGTGTGGCTTGAAGTTGAAAGGCACTACTTACTGCAAATGATGGCTTGGGTGTGGCTTGAAGTTGAAAGGCACTACTTGCTGCAACCGGTGGCATGAAATCGAAAGGCACTACTTACTGCAAATGGTGGCTTGGGTGCTTTGGCTTGAAGTTAAAAGGCACTACTTACTGCAAATGATGGCTTGGATGTGGCTTGAAGTTGAAAGCCACTACTTACTGTAAATGGTGGCTTGGATGCAATGGCTTGAAGTTAAAAGGCATTACTTACTGCAGATGGTGGCTTGGAAGCTTTGGTTTGAAGTTGAAAGCCACTATTACTGCAAATGGTGGCTTCGTTGCTTTGGCTTGAAGTTGAAAGGCACCACTTACTGCAAATGGTGGCATGAAGTTGAAAGCCACTACTTTCTGCAAATGGTGGCATGGGTGCTTAGCTTGAAGTTAAAAGGCACTACTGTAAATGCACTTTCTTCCTGTTTGCACTGTATATTGATTTTAGATAAAACGCTACCACTTACGGCTGTGATTTCCGGCCATCTTACTCAGTCCCCCTCCGCTGAGCAGGTGCAGAGAATTCTTCCCATCAATGAAAAATAAAAGTGTTATTAGTTTAACAAAAAAATGTTGAGAATCTCTCTCCTGTCAATCACTCCATGAAAGCCACACTTTTTCCGGTGGGGGTGAGGGGGGGAGGGGTTATAAAACCTGGAAATGTGGGTGTGGCTCAGTCTCTACAAGATGGAGGAGGGAGAGGTCACAACTCGCTGTCTTTAGTGGCTTTGCACCCTACTTCAAATGGTATGAAACTGCACTTGAATTTGGTGGCCTTGCACCCTGCTAGAAGTGGTAAGACACTGCACTTGAATTTGGTGGCCTTATACCCTGCTTGAAATAGAATTTCAAGGATTAGCCGTGAGTCAACTACCAGCCCACCAGCCATGAGTGAGTGAGTTGCCAGCACAACAGGCTTGATTGACTGAGACGCCAGCCCAAGAATCCATGTGGTGCACAATTTGCATACTAGTCCTCTGGAAACCAATCCCTTCAGCCCACAACACCCATACTAGCGCTCCAGAAAGCCCCCCCCCCCAACTGGCCACCAATATTAACATTGGTGGAGAAGTGGAATATTGCGTTGGATGACCAGCCCTCCTGTGTGATGCTGGAACCCAACGGGTCCCACTTAGTCTAGTCTCCTTTAAAATTTGCCCCTCTCAGCTTATAGCTATGACATCTAATATTTGACATTTCTAATATTTGACATTGGCAAAAAGGCATCCTCTCAATGCCCCATTATGGCTCCCTTTACAAACCTGACTTCTTAACCAACAGAAAATGTATTAATTTCTTAAGCTGATATCGGAGTATCAGGAGAATAATTTCTTGAAGGTAAAGGTCACATTTCTAGGCAGGTCCGCGCCTCCTTCATCTTGAGGGAGTCTGCCCTGATGGATGTTTCCATCAGCAAACATTGTCTTTGTTGACTGACTCTAGGGAACAAGAGCAACAAGAGCATTTTCTACCTTAGTGAATAGTACCCATTGAGTCGAATGTGTTTAATGTGTTCAATTACACCTGCAGAGTAGAGATCCTTAAAAGAGCAGATATGTTGTTGGTAAGACTGTGCAGCACGCAGCACACAACTTAGGGAGTGAATATGTTTTCTGTTGGTAATAAAAGTAAATTCCCAGGTGCCTATACTCACAGGAAGTTTGAATGAGGAAATACTGGAGACACTCAGCAGGTCAGAAAGTTCATCATGATGAGTTTTCATTGGCTGCATCAGTCTGGCATATATGCCAAGACTCGGTCAACGTTGGACATAATGAGTGACTATACACTATTTAAAAAATCAGCTACTGTAAGAGCAGAGGAAACCATAATATATTGATCTGATTGGCATGTAATGAAATGAATTGAGGTGCTAACTCTTCAAGATTATTACATCCATTCACAATCAGTGATGAGAATGTTTTTATGGTACTCCAACTGAATTGATTTTAAGGAACCGCGCCAAATAACCATTCAAAGATACATGGATGAGAATAACTTATGGCATCTCAATTAATGGAAGCTCAAAATTACACTCAGAACAGTTGGATGGATGTGGTCAATGTAAACATAGAGTAATTACTTTTGATTAATGTTTTTATTCCTGCTACTGTGGTGGGTGTGGGTGTGGGTTGGATAGGGAGCTCCTGGAGAATTGGCATCTTTGGGAAGATGCTTACTTCCACCATGGAGCATTGTTCGTACCTCTCTGGCTTTTGCCCAGATCCCTCTCATAAGGTCGCTATTACTATGGTTGAGTGGTCACAACAATGGGGCATGCAGTTCAATCCTTCCAAATGTGAAACCATGCGTGTCACCAGGAAGAGGAATCCAGGCGAAACATCTTACAATATCCTTGGGGCCACCCTCGAAGAATCCAAACAGACCAAGTATCTAGGCATCAAATTACAGAACGATCTACGTTGGAATGGTCAGACTCATCATGTAACGGTGAAAGCAACAGCTGTCCTAAACTTTCTGAGGTGCAACTTTCATCATCGTTCAACTTCTATCAAGGAGAAGTTATAATTCACCCTTGTTAGACCACATTTGGACTACGCAGTTGCAGCATGGGATCCATACACAAACAGAAACATTTCTTCCATCGAACGGGTCCAAAGGCAGGCAGCTCGATTTGTTACAAATACCTACGAGAGAGAAGCAAGTGTTACCAAACGTCTGAATTCACTGGGGTGGAACACTGTCCGAGACAGACGTAAACCTCACCGTTTGACCTGTTTTACAAATTGTTAAATGGTCAGCTCGACATAGTTTAGCAAACCTACACCAAACACAAACCGATTAGGAGCAGATGAGGGCATTCGATCCAATTTGAGATACCAGGCACCAAAGATATGTACAGCAATTAATTCTTATCCGGCACAATTAAAGTCTTCACCCTACCATAGTTACTCAACCAGACGCAACTAAATTTAAGGTAGCTCTTCTTCTCTAAGAATCATTTTTTGCTTAAGTCCACCCTCCGCCACCTCCAGTTTAAATTCCATTTGGAATATTTTGGAGGACCAAGAACTGAACCAAGAACCAAGAAAAGTATTGCAAAAGCATAGAAACATAAAAAATAGTAGTAGGAGTAGAAATAACAGGATTAGGCCATTCAGCCAGCACTGCCATTCAATGTGTTCATGGCTGATCATCCACAATCAGTATCCCGTTCCTGCCTTCTCCCGATATCCCTAACTCTCCTAACTCTCTTTTGAATGCATCCAGTGAATAAACCTCCATTGCCTTATGAGGCAGAGAATTCCACAAATTCACAACTCTCTGGGTGAAAAAGTTTTTCCTCATCTCAGTTCTAAATGGCCTATCCCTTATTCTTAAACTGTGGCCCCTGGTTCTGGATTCCCCCAACATTGGGAACAAGCTTCCTGCATCTAGCGCGTCCAAACCCTTAATAATTTTATATGTTTCTATAAGATCCCTTCCCATCCTCCTAATTTCCAGTGAATATAAGCCCATACGGTCCATTCTTTCATCGTATGACAGTCCCGCCATCCCAGGAATTAACCTCGTGAACCTACTCTGCACTCTCTCAACAGCAAGAATGTCCCTCAAATTAGGAGCCCTAAACTGCACGCAATACTCCAGGTCGGGTCTCGCCAGCACCCTGTACAACTGCAGAAGGACCTCTTTGCTCCTATACTCAAATCCTCTTGTTATGAAGGCCAACATGCCATTAGCTTTCTTCACTGCCTGCTGTACCTGCATGCTTATTTTCAGTGCCCTGTGTTCTTGGACACCCAGGTCTCATTGTACCTCCCCATTTCCTAATCTGACACCATTCAGATAATAATCTGCCTTCTTGTTCTTGCCACCAAAGTGAATAACCTCACATTTATCCACATTATACTGCATCTGCCATGCATCTGCCCACTCATCCAACCTATCCAAATCACCCTGCAACCTCATAGCATCCTCTTTACAGTTCACACTGCCACCCAGCTTTGTGTCATCTGCAAACTTGCTAATGTTACTTTTAATTCCTTCATATAAATCATTAATCTATATTACTAAAAGTCTATAAAAGTTCTTGACCGGTTTTGGCGATCTGTGTGGCGATTTCCAAGAGAACGCCGCCACATACGGCCGTCATATTTGGCCACCTTGCTCAGAGCTCCCCTCCGCCGTATGTGTGCCGAGGGTTTTTCCCATCGATTAAAAATGACAGAGATATTAATGATTTTATAAAATTCCCCATTCTCTCTGCTGCCCCTGTTGGCGGCAGGGGGGAGGGACTATAAAACCAGGAAGTGGTGTGCCTCAATCAGTGGCTGCAAGCTAGAGGAAGGCAGAGGGTCACATTTTTCTGAGCTGTGAATAACATTGAACACATGTCTACTCAAATGTAAGTGTCCTTAGTGGTTCTAAAACGCTTGCAGAATGTGTCTATTGGTTCTAAAAGTTTTGCAAAAAGTGTTTATTGGTTCTAAAATGTTTGCAAAAAGTGTCTCTTTTGGTTCTACAATGCTTGCAGAATGTGTTTTTTTGGTTCTAAAATGTTTTTTAGGTTCTCCCCTCCCCTTTTCCTGCTCCCCCCCCCTTTACTTTCCTCTCCCCCCCCCCCTCTCCTCCTCTCCCCCCCCCCCCTCTCCCTCCCTTCCCTCTCCTCTTCCCCCCTCTCCTCTCCTCTCCCCCCCTCTCCCCCCCTATCCTCTCCCCCCCCCCTCCTCCCCCCCTCCTCTACCCCTCTCCTCAACCCCCCCCTCTCCTCTCCCCCTCCCCCCCTCTCCTCTCCCCCCCCTCTCCTCTCCCCCCCCCCTTTCCCCTCCTCCTCCCCTCCCCCTCTCTCTCCCCCTTTTTCTCCCCCCCCCCCCCTCCATCCCCTCCCCCACCATTCCTTCCTCCCCTAAACCCCCTCCCCTCCACACATCCCTACCCCTTTCCCTCCCCCTCCCTGCTCCCCACCTCTCCCCCTCCCCCCTCTCCTCCACTCTCCCACCCTCATCCCCTCTCTCCCCTCTCTCCCCCCCCCCCTCTCCCCCCCCTCCCCCTCCTCCCTCTCTCCCCCCCCCCCCCCTCTCCCCCCCCCCCTCCTCCCCTCCATCCCCTCCCCCACCCTCCCCTAAACCCCCTCCCCTCCCCAAACCCCCTCCCCTCCACACCCCCTCCCCTCTTCCCTCCACCCTCCCTTCCCCTCCCTGCTCCCCACTTCACCCCCCTCAGCACACCCTCTCTCTCCCCCTTACTCTCACCCTCTCTCTCTCCTCCCCTCCTCCCCCACCTTTCCCCCCTCACCCACCATCCCTCTTCTCCTCCTCTCCACCCCCCTATCCCTCTTGCCCCTCTCTCTGTGTCTCTGTCTCTCTCTCTGCCTCTGCCCCTTCTCTCTCTGCCCTCACTCTCTACCCCCCCCCCCCCCCCGCCCCTCTAGATGTGACTGCAATTTGGGGGCTATGCGTCAGTAGATAGGGTGATTATGGGGTAAAAGGAGCAAATTAATAATATTAATATAATATCAAGTGGGTAATTAGCATGAGTGCGGGGGGGTGGGGGGATAGTTAGTGTGTGTGACGCTGCGTGCTGCCTCCCGCCCCCCCCCCCACAACCGCACGTTGGGGGAACAGACCCAACGGGTCTGCACTTGGTCTAGTATATATTGTAAATAGCTGCAGTCCCAGCACCGAGCCTTGCGGCAACCCACTAGTCACTGCCTGCTATTCTGAAAGGGACCCATTAATTCCCACTCTGTTTCCTGTCTGCCAACCAATTTTCTATCCATGTCAATACTCCACCCTCAATACCACGTGCTCTAATTTTGCACACTAATCTCCTGTGTGGGACCTCATTAAAGGATTTCTGAAAGTCCAGATACACTACATCCACTGGCTCTTCCTTATCCATTTTACTCATTACATCCTCAAACAATTCCAGAAGATTAGTCAAGCAAGATTTCTGCCCTAATAAATCCATGCAGACATGGACCAATCCTGTTATTGCTTTCCAAATGCGCCGCTATTACATCTTTAATAATTGACTCCAGCATCTTCTCCACCACCGATGTCAGGCTAACTGGTCTATTATTCCCTGTTTTCTCTCTCCCTCCTTTCTTAAAAAGTGTGATATCATTAGCTATCCTCCAATACACAGGAACTGATCCAGAATCTATAAAACATCAGAAAAATAGGTGCAGGAGTAGGACATTCGACCCTTCAAGCCATTCATTGTGATCATGGCTGATCATCCACAATCAGTACCCGTTCCTGCCTTCTCCCCATATCCCTTGATTCCACTAGCCCCGAGCACTCTTTTAACTCTCTTTTGAATGCATCCAATGAATCGGCCTCCACTGCCTTCTAAGGTAGAGAATTCCACAAACTCTCTGGGTGAAAAAGGCTTTCCTCATCTCAGTTCTAAATGGCCTACCCCTTATTCTTAAACTGTTACCCCTGGTTCTGGATTCCCCCAACATCGGGAACATGTTTCCTGCACATAGCATGTCCAATCCCTTAATAATTTTATGTTTCTACAAGATGCCCTCTCATCCTTCTAAATTCCAGTGAATACAAGCCCAGTCGTTCCATTCTATCATCATATGACAATCCCACCATTCCGGGAATTAACCCCGTGAACCTATGCTGATCACCAATGTGTTCACGATTTCTTGAGCCACCTCCTTTAATACCCTGGGATGCAGACCGTCAGACCCAGGGGATTTATCAGCCTTCAGTCACATCAGTCTACCCAACACTATTTCCTGACTAATGTGAATTTCCTTCAGTTCCTCCCAAAGCAGACCAAGTGTTAAGAATCCTGAGATGAAAATCTATGTCATATTGCAAATCGTAATAATTTCCAAAGTAACATGGCAACTGTGACATGAGTCGTATCCCTCTGCTCAATGACATCAATGGCTCAATGGTGACATATTGATGATCTTGAATATCTTCAAGCCATTCGAAAGAAGCTGTTCTGAAGAATATTCCAGTATGAGGAAGGGTTCTCACTCACCTATTCCTATATCTTTTCTCCAGAGATATTGCCTGACCCGACGAGTTATTCCAGCATTTTGTGTCTAGATTTAAGCTATTCCTGTATGACACAGATCTCTAATTAAATCAGAATGGTGACTACCAAACAGTAGGATGTCTTGTAGCTTCTATCTGAGACAGTTGTTTTTATGTCAGCAGTGCTTTGTTTGTGACAGTGTTCCAGCCATGGAACTGGTATGGTATCCAATTTCTTGTACTTTATTGAAGCTGCACTCAACCAGGCAAGTGGGGAGTTTTCCATCCCACCTCTGACTTGAGACTTGTAGATGGTTTACGGGCTTTGGCGAATTTCGAATTTAGTTACTCGCTGCAGGATTCCAAGCCTCTGAACAGCTCTTGTAGCCACCAGGTGTATATGACTACTACTTACAGCTTTTTATCTATTGCAACCTTCACCTGGTCCACCCTGTTTTGACGAATGCAATCAACTTGGCGTGCACAATAAAACAAGATCAAATAGAACAAGTTGTCCTACAACTTTAGGCTGTGCATGCCATACGCAAGAAGAAGATCGATGGCAACCCCTCTGGTATTGGAAGTGGGGGATTCAGTGATGGTAATGCCATTGAATGTCAGGGGCAATTGCTGGATTTTCTCTTGTTGGATATCGTTATTGCCTGGCAATTGAGTGATGCGAGTGTTACTTGCCACCTGTCAGACTAGACATGGATATTGCCTGGGTTCTGCTACATTTACACAGGGTTTAGGGTATAGGAAACAGAATTTCACAGTTTGGAAAATAGCCAATAGTAAATTTTCTATGAACACAACCCTTCTGTTGCACTTGGGTCACCGATATAGATGTATTTACGAAGAGACGAGAAGGATTTAAGGGATAAAGGAATAGAGAGCTGTATTGATAGCTTTTGTAGAATAAATTAGGAAAAAGTGTCAGGTTAAATGTTGGCAAGGATGCATTGGTCAAATGGATGCATTGGTCAAATCCTTATCATAAATACTATGTATTGGTGTATAAAATACAAAATACTGGAGTAACTCAGTGGATCAGGCAGCATCTCTGGAGGTCATGGATAGGCGATATTTCAGTTCGAGACCCGATTTCAATTTGAAACATCGCCTAATCCACTGAGTTACTCTAGCATTTTGTGCTTTACTCAGGGTTCCAGCATCTGCAGTTCCTTTTGTCTCTATAATTGTATGTACTTTGTGAATCATGCATAACAAAATCACAAACCTGTTTATTAATGATAAACTC
This sequence comes from Leucoraja erinaceus, assembly GCF_028641065.1. NCBI lineage: Eukaryota > Metazoa > Chordata > Chondrichthyes > Rajiformes > Rajidae > Leucoraja > Leucoraja erinaceus. The sequence continues at coordinate 83,185,280 of NC_073377.1, forward strand.
GCTCTATCAAGATTTTCAGGCAACCTAATTTATATTCACTTAATTCTTATCACAAATTTGCATACAAATTATGCCTATTCATTTGCAGTATTTTTACAAAAAAATTGTTGCCAGTTATATTCTTTGCAAAATTATACATTTCTTTTTCTGTGACCAACACATTTGCATGATTTAACTTTTACATTTCACTTCCTAATTGCATTTCCTCACTGAATTTCAGAGAGATTGATGGAAAGGAACAGCATGGAGGTAGGAATGGGGAGCAGGATACAGTGATGGGTGAGTGAATGTGAGTGGGTTTAAAAATCTTATAAATCTTTTTGGCATCATTTTGCATCCACAAATTAATTGAACCATCAAATAATCTTTCCTTTTCAAGTTTAAGAAAGAACTGCAGATGCTGGAAGGGACTCTATCCCTACTCCCAATTCCTCCGTCTACGCCGCATCTGCACCCAGGACGAGGTGTTCCAAACCAGGGCATTGGAGATGTCCTCATTCTTTTCGGAATGGGAAATCCCCTCTTCGTCTATAGACGAGGCTCTCACCAGGGTCTCCTCTATATCCTGGAGCTCTGCTCTCACTCCCCATCCCCCCACTTGTCCTCACCTTCCACCCTACCAGCCGTTGCATACAACATATAATCCTGCAACATTTTCGCCACCTCCAACGGGATCCCAACACTGGCCACATCTTCCCATCTCCTCCCCTTTCTGCTTTCCACAGAGACCGTTCCCTCTGTAACTCCCTGGTCAATTTGTCATTTTTCACCCAAACCACCCCCTCCCCTGGTGCTTTCCCTTGTAACCGCAAGAAATGCTACACTTGTCGTTTTACCTCACCCCTCGACTCCATCCAAGGACCCAAGCATTCTTTCCAGATGAGGCAGAGGAGGTTCACCTGCACCTCCTCCATCCTCATCTATTGCATCCGCTGTGCCAGGTCTCAACTGCTCTACATCGGTGAGACCAAGCGCAGGTTTTGCCCAACACCTCCGCTCAGTTTGCAATAACCAACCTGATCTCCCAGTGGATCAGCACTTCAACTCCCCCTCCCATTCTGAATCTGACCTTTCTGTCCTTGGTCTCCTCCATGGCCAGAGTAAGTCCCACTGCAAATTGGAGGAGCAGCACCTCATATTTCGCTTGGGTAGATTACACCCCAGCGGTATGAACATTGACTTCTCCAATTTCAGGTAGTCCTTGCTTTCTCCCTCCCTCCCCTCCCCTTCCCAGCTCTCCCACAGCCTATTGTCTCCTCTTCTTCCTTTCTTTTTCCCGCCCCCCGACATCAGTCTGAAGAAGGGTCTTGACCCGAAACATCGATTATTCCTTTGCTCCAAAGATGCTACCTCACCCGCTAAGTTTCTCCAGCATTTTTATTTTCCCTTTCATGTGGTTGTTAAAAGGAAATATCCATTAATAAATGTCAGTTTCTGCTCCTTGACCTTGTCTATTAGTTTTAAGGTTAGTTTATTGTCCCGTACACCGAAGTACAGTGAAAAGTTTTTGTTGCGTGCTAACCAGTCAGTGGAAAGACAATCCATGATTACAATCAATCCATTCACAGTGTACAGATGCATGATAAAGGGAATATTGTGAATAACGTTTAGTACAAGATAAAGCCAATAAGGTCTGGTCAAAGATAGTCCGAGGGTCTCCAATAAGGTAAGTAATAGTTCAGGATTGCTTTCTAGTTGTTGGTAGGATAATTTAGTTGCCTGATAACTGAATTCCTATTAATTGCTATACATCTTATTGATCCATACTATTCAATTATATGGTCTCCCAAATGGCTGTTCACTTTCCCTTTTTGAGTTAATTACCTACGCTGTTTTGTTTTTTTTTGTTAAGCCCTGCTCTGGTGACATAGTAATTCTTGTCGTTTGGCATGGATAGGTGTATGGGACTGGGATATCATAGCAATTACAGAAACATGGTGGAGGGAGAGACTGGACATTGTTCCAGGTTACAAATGCTACAGGAGAGATAGAGATGGAGGTGTAAGAGGAGGAGGAGTTATTTATTTGATGAGTGAGAAAATCATGGCAGTACTTAAAGGAGATATTCCTGGTTCAGTGAAGCTATATGGGGGGAACTAAGATGGAGCGTGATCACTTTGAGGAGATTTTACGATAAGCCCTCCAATAGTTCATGGGAAATAGAGGAAATATGTTGGGAGCTCACAGACAGCTGTAAGAACAATAGGGTTATAATGAAGGATTTTAACTTTCCAAATGTTGAGTGGAACTGCCTTAGTGCTAAGGGCTCTTTGGGGTGGAATGGGGTGAAATTTGTTCAGTGTGTTCAGGCAAAGCCCAATCTTCTCTGGGAAATAAGGCAGAGCAGGTTACTGAAGAAGTAGTCATGAATTGAAATTGACCCAGAAAATTGATGAGTGCAGACTGGTAGGCTGCATGGATCTGAGCAAGGGTTTTGACAAGGTACAGCATGGTAGGCTGGTCTAGAAGGTCAGATCACAGGCAATCCAGTGTGAGCTACCCAAATGGAGAATAGGAAACTGAAGGATGACCTTTATAGAGGTTTATAAAATCGTGAGATGCGCAGGTAAGGTTAATAACCACATACGTTTCCCCAGGATAGAGTCTAAAAAACTACAGGGAATAGATTTAAGGTGAGAGGTAAAATATTTAAATGGGACAACTCTTCCACATAGCAAAGGTGCATATATGGAATGAACTACCAGCGGACGTGGTAGAGGCAGGTACTATTACGTGATGCAAAGATAGGGTAGATTGTGGTGATATTTTTAGTGCCTGTTAATCCAACTGGGGACATGTTGTAAAAGACAAATAAAACTGCAGAGGTTGAGATCAGAAACGTAAGCAAAAATGTTTGAAGAGTTCAGCGAGTTGGATAGTATCTGGGAAAAGAGAAACCAGGCAATATTTAATGTTGATGACAGTTCATTAGAACAGGAAGTGCCTTGTGCTATCTGATCAGGAGAAGAAGCTGGGCCTCTTATAATGGTAGATAAGGCTGGTTCAGAGTTCGCAAGATAAAGCAAGCAAAACTGAACTCCATCCTGACTCAAAATGATCAAGTGATACGGTTCACAGGGTGGACTTTTTGAATGAACAAAGATTAGTGAATTTAAGGCACAGATAGGTCATAAAACCTGTGCCGCACACATTTGGCAGGATTTTTGTTCTTTATAGGACATCAATTTGCTTAATTTAGAAAGTTGTTCACCTAAATTAGTCCAAATGCTTGAGCTGCCCATACACAGTACCATCTTATTTCAGGAGTGGGAATTGGGAAGATCAGGGAAAAGGACGTAAGCCATATTTGAGAGAGCAATGAAAATGTCAGATTTAATTATTTTGTAAAACCTATGGCACAAAGAATACATTGGGTAGCATCTACTTTCATTTCCAGATGTATTTTAATGACCTTCTGCCACTTGTCTTTGTATCATCTGCATAGGTGAGGGGTAAAGATTATATAAGAGTCCGAGGAGTAACTTTTTCACACAAAGGGTGGTGGGTGTATGGAACAAGCTGCCAGAGCAGGTGTTTGAGGCTGGGACTATCGCATTGTTTAAGAAACAGTTAGACCGGTACATGGATCGGACAGGTTTGGAGGGATATGGGAGGGATATGGGCCAATCCACAACAATGGATTCAGCGCATGCTGAATATGCATCATCAGTGAGTGATCAAATCATGCTCGGGTGATGTACAGGAATTCCCAGGGCATTGTGCTGACTCCTTTTATAGCTTATGATTTTTTTTAATGGTCTCAATAAGGGTATTTAAACACTTCTTTTCAGTTTGTTGATATGTTTTGGCAACAGATTGCGTGTTGAATTAGATAAGATAAAAGAATGTGGTCATAAACAGCAAACAACACCAAAAGAAAACATTTATGAGCTGCACACATGCAAAACTTCAGGACTAGAATATGTGCTTATCTATGCAAGGATGATGCTCCCTAATTTATTGAATAGAGTCATAGAGTCACAGCGTGATACAGTGTGGAAACTGACCCTTTGGCCCAACTTGCACACACCAGCCAACCAGTCCCAGCTACACTAGTTCCACTTGTCTGCGCTTGGTCCATATCCCTCCAAACCTGTCCGATCCATGCACCTGTTTCTTAAACGATGCGATAGTCCCAGCCTCAACTACCTGCTTGTTCCATACACCCACCCATATGTGAAAAGGTTACTCCTCGGACTCCTATATTATCTTTTCCCCCTCACCTATGCGGATGATACAAAGACAAATGGAGAGGCAGGTAGTGTTGAGGAAGCAAGGAGTCTGCAGAGAGACTTGGATAGGTTTTTGAGAGTGGGTAAAGAAATGGCAAATGGACTACAGTGCACCAATGTGTATAGTCTTGCACTTTGATAGAAGGAATAAAGGCATAGACTACTTTCTGAATGGGGTTAGGATTCAGAAATCGGAGGTGCAAAAGGACTTGGGATTGCTGATGCAGGATTCCCAAAAGGTTCATTTGCAGGTTGAGTCGGCAGTAAGGAAGGCAAATGCAATGCTAGCATTCATTTTGAGTGGACTAGAATATAAAAGCAGGGATGTAATGCTGAGGCTATATCGGCACTGGTGAGGCCACATTTGGAATATAGTGAGAAGTTTTGGGCCCCAAATCTGAGGAAGGATGTGCTGGCATTTGAGAGGGTCCAGAGGAGGTTTACGAGAATGATCCCAGGTATGATTGGGTTAACATATGAGAAACGCTTGATGGCTCTGGGCCTGTACTCGTTGGAGTTTAGAAAGATGAGGGGGTCTCTCATTGAAACCTACCTGATAATGAAACTCCTCATTAGAGTGGACAGGGAAAGGTTGTTTAAGTAATAGGAGAGTATAGAACAAGGGGACAAAAACTCAGAATAAAAGGATATACCTTTAGAATGGAGATGAGGAGAAATTTCTTTAGCCAGTGGGTGGTGAATCTGTAGAAATCATTACCACAGACAGCTGTGGAAGCCAAATTAGGTATTTTTAAAGTGGAGATTGATAATTTCTTGATTAGTAACAGCGTTAAAGGTTACAGGGAGAAGGCAGGAAAATGGAGTTGAGTGGGAAAATAGATCAGCCATGACTAAATGGCAGAATAGACTCGATGGGTCGAATGGCCTGATTCTGCTCCTATGTCTGGACAGAGCAACATAATTAATGTAGAGACACTAGAGACTGCACATGCTGGAACCTTAAGCCAAAAACAGAGCATCTGAAGAAGGCTCTTGACTTCAAACATCGTCTCTCCATTTCTCTCCGTAGATGCCGCCCGATATGCCGTGTTCCTCCAGCATTTTTTTTTTTTTTTTAATGTTTCAGGTTAATTACTTTTTTTCAGTCCTGCATAATTTCAGCGTTTTCCGTATTATTTTGGAAGGTTTTGGAGTGGAATTAGGGGTGTTCATTAATCTCTGTGATAAAGGCATTAATTTTGTTGGAGTTTTTTTAAATTGCAAAATAATCAAACAAAACTGCCAGAATTGTGACATCAGGCACAAAGACAGTGAACTGGCGACGTGGAGATGAATGGGGGCGAGAGCTAGCAGAGAGAATTGGTGAAGCTTGAGCTATTCAGTTACAATTAAAGATTCACTCTGCATCGGTCGGCGGGGGCGCTGCGAGCCGACAGCCCTGCCAGCAGCGTGTTTGTTTTTCTACTTTTTTTGTTTTTTTAGCGTGTCTTAATGCATGTTTTTAATGTCTCTTGGTCTGTCTTGTGTGGGGGGGTAAGGGGGAAACCGTTTTGGTCGGCTCCTCCACGGAGAGGCGACTTTTTCCATGTCGCCTCCCCCGTGGCCTAACATAGAGGATCGGTGCGGCCTTTCCCGGAGACGTGCCCGGGGCTTCAGCTGCGGGCGCAGCGAGGACACTTTGATCATGGAACGGGCGAGCCCTCGCTGGGGGTCGCCGGAGGGGAGTGCTCCGTTCGCTGGCTCGCGGCAGCCTGAAGCCGCGGTCTGCAGAGTGCCAGCTGGCGGCGTTGGGGACCCGGGAGGAGAAGAGCTCCGACCGCCGGCCCGCGGCCTACTTCTACCGCGGCGCGGCGGGGACTTACCGTCCGGACCGGGGTCCGTCGCCGGGGATCTCTGGAGAGCAGCTCCGATCGCTGGCCCTGCGGTCTGCGGTGCTTCTTGCTGCAGCGCTGCGGGGACTTTAGATCTTCGACCGCCGGCCTGCACCAACTTGAAGCCGATTCAGGACTTACCTTGTCTGAACATCTGGATGCCCACAGCGGCGACTACGGAGGGTTGAGGTCCCGACCACGGGGGAAAATGGAGTACTACTGACCAAATTTTGTGCCTTCCACCACAATGATGAATGCTGTGGTGGATGTTTGTATTAAATTTTTATTGTGTATTGTGTGTTCTTTTTTATTGTACCGCTGCTGGCAAATTCAGTTCAACATGTTGAAAAATGTCCACGAAAGCCCCGAGTACCTACGAGCAGCTATTACCATAATTCTCGGAGTTAGAATCAGGGGAAACTCGGGAGAGCTCTTGAATTAGCTCGTACAGTGGGACAGCCCCTTTAGTGACAACAGTGTCACTTAAATACATATTTAAAGTGTAAATGAAATTCAATTTTGTTTTCTGAAGTTAAATCTGATTAATTTTCTAATCACTTGTTTGTGAAAAACAGATCAAAAGGGATACATATCTTATATAACAAGGTTTGGAGGATTAGTTCAATTTGATATAAAGTTTCCTTTGTTGGTTCATGAATCTACGGTATATTTTTGAAGCAAAATATTTAATATTCTGTGTGGAGGTAGAAACTATCCCAGTAAAGTTTCACTAAGAACTCTGGCAAAGTGCCTAAAGATTAAAAATGGCTGATTTGAAGGGCAATAATTGATCCAGTCTACTGTGCAAAACCATGGTCTCTGGTATAAAAGTGCTTTAGAAGCATTTACAGCTACTATTAATTGAGTTCAAGGTCTAATATTAATTCATGTAATATATTACAAGTAGAAATGGTTCAATCTCGGAAGATCTTTCCTGGTCCGAGAACACTAACACAATTATCAAAAAAGCTCATCAGCGCCTCTACTTCCTGAGAAGATTACGGAGAGTCGGATTGTCAAGGAAGACTCTCCCTAACTTCTACAGGTGCACAGTAGAGAGCATGCTGACCGGTTGCATCGCAATTTGAGCGCCCTGGAGAGGAAAATACTACAAAAAGTAGTAAACACTGCCCAGTCCATCATCGGCTCTGACCTTCCTTCCATCGAGGGGATTTATCGCATTCGCTGCCTCAAAAAGGCTGGCAGTATCATCAAAGACCCACACCATCCTGGCCACACACTCATCTCCCTGCTACCTTCAGGTAGAAGGTACAGGAGCCTGAAGACTGCAACAACCAGGTTCAGGAATAACTACTTCCCCACAGCCATCAGGCTATTAAACCTGGCTCGGACAAAACTCTGATTATTAATAACCACTTTGTTATTTGCACTTTACCAGTTTATTTATTCATGTGTGTATATATTTATATCATGGTATATGGACACATTTATCTGTTTTGTAGTAAATGCCTACTATTTTGTTCTGGGTGCTTAAGCAAAGCAAGAATTTCATTGTCCTATACAGGGACACATGACAACAAACTCACTTGAACTTGAACCTTATCTTTACTCTTTAGACATTCTAGCTGCTCTCCTGAAAAATGATTGCTTTGGAGCATCTATATTCCAGAAAGCTTGTTACTTTTACCATCAGTTATCATATTAAATCTTCCTTGAATTCATATTATTGAATTCATAGTATTTGTTTGCTGACCTTTTGCAGCATCTTCACTGAGGTTAAGCTGTGTGTTTGGAGTGGTGGGAAAATTGACGCAGATTATTTTCATTGAAGAAAAGAACCCAGAGACCATTGTTGCATTCCAAGATTATCATGGAATAACAGACAGTTCAGACAGCGTAGTATATATCCTAACAAATAACTCACTCAATTTTCCACAATCGGTGTTCAATTCTGAGTTCCTCATTTTTAGGGGAATAGGGACGTGGACCAAACACAGAGAGAATGACCAATAATGAAAGAACCTCAATGGAGACAAGGACATCAGAGGTGAAAATGAGAGCATGAATGAGCACTGTGATAACCAACGAGAAAAGTAAGAAACAATATATCCTTTTTGGATATATATTTTCTTGACTCCTAGGTGATGAATACTGATTTGCTTTTTTGTCACCTCAACCTATCAATAATTAATGTGAACCTTAAACGCAAGATTTTGAACCTTTGCAACTAGTGGCATTATAAGAGAGCTCAGACTCAAAGTCCCTACTTTACATTAGCACAGATTACGGATGAAACCCTACACTTTCTCAGGACACATTTATCTGTTTTGTAGTAAATGCCTACTGTTTTGTAGTAAATGCCCAAGTCTCAGCTAAATAAAAAAATATTGATCTCTTGGTGTAGCTTGAATTGCCATTACCAACAATTTTATGCTGAAAGTAGTAGACAAAAACTACTGTGTAATCACAAGATAACCAAATGAGGTAGAATTCAGATCAATAGTACACGGCAGCACCTTCAAGAAGGGAGTGTGAAAGAGGTAATTGGTTCATGAGTCTGATAGTTGTTCTTAAGGTTGTCTGTCTGGACTTTTAGGCTCCTATATCTTCACCCAGATGGGAGAAGACAGAAATGGAATAGCCAGGTTAAGGCATCTTTGATAATACATCCAGACTTCCTAATGCAATGCATCATGAAGATGAATTGGATGGAGAAGCATTTGATAGATTGAGCAGTCTTCACCAGTATCTGCAGGTTCAGGTGGTTAGGAGCAGAGTAGTTGCCATACCAGGCTGAGAGGCATCCCATCAATATAGTCTCTATGGTGCATCTGTAAAACATATGGTATAATCGGCAAACTTAATGATCGTTGACACTGTACTCAGCCATACAGTCATGAATGGGAGCAGGGGATTGAGCAACAGCACATGTGTTCCTTTCTACTTCCTCTGGCATCTTATTCCATGTACCCACCACCATCTGTATGAAGAAGTTGCTCATCAGGTTCCCATTAAATCTTTCACCTTAAACCCAAGTCCGCTGGTGCTTGATTACCCTACTCTGGGAAAAAGACTCAATGCATTCACCCATCTATTCCAATCATGATTTTATACTCCTTTAGTGTGGCACAACACTAGTAGAGTTGCTGCCTTACAGCTCTAGAGACCCAGGTATGATCCTGATCACGGGTGCTGTACATATGGAGTTTGTATGTTCTCCTTGTGACTGTCTGAATTTCCTCCCACATTCCAATGACATGCAGGTATGTACGTTAATTGGCTTCTGTAAACTGCCCCTGGTGTGCAGAATGTGAAGCTGGGATAATGTAGAACTGGTGTATACTGTAAGTGATTGTTGGTAGGTTCGGACTTGGGCCAAAAGTCCTGATTCCATGCTACATCTCTATATTAAACAAAACTAAAAGACCATTCCTCAGCCTTTTGCACCAGGGAATAAAGGCCTAGCCTGCCAAACCTCTCCCTATAGCTCAGGCCGTCGAGTCCTTGCACCATTCTTTTATATCTTCTCAGCACTCCTTCCATCTTAAGAAAGCTAATGCTGGCGATGCTGCCTGATCTGCTGAGTGCTTCTTTATTTTAGTTTTAGATTTTCAGCATTTGCTGTTTTTTGTTCACAAAGTCATTGATGTTAACTGACGTTGAGGCTATTTACGGGGAGAAATCAATTCTCTCCCGTTAGAATTTTTCCCAAAAGAAAGAAATGTATCTCCACTGTGCTGTATCTCACAGTGGTACTGCTTCCATCACAAATCCAAGTACCTTTCCCTTACACAAATGTACCCACAGACACCCTTTAATCCAGTAAATTGGCAGGCAGGCATGCTTGATACAAATGTATTGGACTTCATGGTGTTTCATTTGTGAGAACATACCAATAATACACTTGTATAAATATTTAATTAACATTTTGAAGAAAAATGTTCAAAGAGTGAAATGTTGTTGAACTGTCCATAATAGGGGATTACACTATTTAGTACACTAGTTGCACTAGTACACTATTTAGGATGAGCAACACTTGTAAAAACAACAGCAAGTAGATTTTGTTAATGTTTTACTTGTGAACCAAATTATGTCAGAAGATTTATAACAAAAATGGTTGTTTAACCATAAATAGTATCAGAGATGTTGTTAATTAGAGAAAATTATTATCCTTTCTATATAATTTTGTTATTAACTCTGTTAACGTTAAGTCACACCACCGCGAGTTATAATATGTATGGCATTGGAAACCATAATGGACTTTGTGAAAGTACTTTATTCATGTAGAATCATAGAATTATTACAGCACAGAAGGAGGCTCATCAAATCCATGCAGCCCCCCTAAAGAGTATCCCATCCCTTAACTTTCCCATAGCTCTTCATCGCCTGCTAGGTTGTGAATTAGATAGGTAGAGCTCTGAGGACTAGCGGAATCAAGGAGTATGGGGAGAAGACAGGAACAGGGTATTGATTGTGGATGATCAGCCATGGTCACATTGAATGACGGTGCTGGCTCAAAGGGCCGGAAGGCCTACTCCTGCACCTATTGTCTATGTATCGATGTATGTAATTCCAGATCTTAACCAATCACTGTTAATATTAATCCTGACAGTGATAATTGTACGCACACAAGAAGCACACAAAGTATGACAATGTGGAGGAAAAGAGGCTTTCAATTTACTATAGTTAATAGATGCAAAGGAAAATTATTTCATTAATTAGAAAAAAAAGTCCATCTTTTAAATTACAAAAAAATGCTTTCATAGAAAGGTCTCTAGTTTGGATTCAGCAGTACCACTCGCTGCATTGCTTAACTTAGTCTACCCATGGGTCTAAAACCTACTGATTTGCCACAGTGGATTTCTCTGCAAAGCCCTCTTCTCAGTTCACATAGGCCTTTAATGAGCAATGTTCCAAGTGAGTTTGTGCAGGGAAACACAGTGAAAATTCAGCTTTGATGTTGCAAACTCACAAATCTGAAGAGAGGTTGCAGAAGGAGATCAGGAACACCATGAAAACCATTACCAGATAAAAGTTCTAAATGTTGTACATGTCTAAATTTCTAAATCTCATTGTTGGTGATCAGAGTGGTGCATTCTCCACTCTGTGGCAGGTCACGGGAATATACTATTTTGTATAATAGTGGTAGGGGTTTGTTTAGATGTAGTGGTTTATTTCACGAGGCAGAGAATGGGGAATCCTTGGAATTCTCTACTCCAGTGGGCAAGCACTTACTGGGCAAGGTTTTCTAACCATTACTCGCTATATATACATATATATTACAGCACCTTCATGAAGGCTTGACAGGTGTGAAGAGGCAGTGCCCGCAGAAAGTGCAAGTGGGGAGAGTGGCCTGCTTAACATGTTTGGGCACACTTCCAGAGGACAGTACATCTGGCAGACACTGGCAGCCACAATAGACAATAGACAATAGGTGCAGGAGTAGGCCATTCGGCCCTTCGAGCCAGCACTGCCATTCAATGTGATCATGGCTGATCATCCCCAATCAGTACCCCATTCCTGCCTTCACCCCATATCCCCTATCTTTAAGAGCCCTATCTAGCTCTCTCTTGAAAGTATCCAGAGAACCAGCCTCCACTGCCCTCTGAGGCAGAGAATTCCACAGACTCACAGCTCTCTGTGAGAAAAAGTGTTTCCTCATGTCCGTTCTAAATGGCTTACCCCTTATTCTTAAACTGTGGCCTCTGGTTCTGGAGACATTACAGCACAGGCATGATACAGTAATGGAGGAGGGAGTAAGAAAATTGTTGCAGTTAACTTGCTCAAAAGCACCTTGTACCATTAAGTGTCCCGAGCATTAAAATTTGCTTATCAGCCAGTTGCTTAGATACACATTATTCCAAATCAATATTTCACATAGCTTTGCTGATGTCACTGCGTATATAATATGTCTTATCTCAATAGTTAGGAAGTGATTTTCATTGAAAGCCACATCACTGTTTAAGTGATAAGCTACTGAAATACAACTGAACTGTTTAGCACTCAGTCACTTCCAGACATGCAGAGGCCCGCAGGCTTGATGTGTGTTGCTGTAACCTGTGGCATTTAAAAATGTTTTTTTTCACAGCTGGAAACAATAACATTATCATCATGTAAAAAGGCTTCCAGATCACAAACCCTCTCTCGCTGCAGAGGTTAACCTGAATATTTCTTGAATTTCAGCAATTAGAAAGCGTAGGAAGTGATGAAAATTATTGCCAACCATAAAACTCAGGCCCAGGATTGTTACATCTCATGTCTTTCTCACTCATTCTCCCATAGACTTTCCAGAGCCTACGATCAATTAATCTGTCAGCATTGCATCAATGACACAATGACTTAAGGGGCTGTCCCACTTGGGCGACCTAATTGGCGAGTTTAGGAGAGTTTGAAAAAAATGACCACCTTTGACTTCCTTCGACTATGTTGAAGACCAGCTTCGACTAGCTACGACTAACTTCGGGAAAATTGGACACCGAATAGTGGAGACTGAAGACTACCTCCTTCGACCCCCCTTCGACCTCCCTTCGACTATGATGAAGACTATCTACGACTACCTTTGACTGCCTTTGATTACCTTTGACTACCCTCGATTACCCATGAATAACATGATGACCTATTACGAGCTACTACGACTAAACCTACGAGTAAAAAAAGTATCGATTTTTTCCATGGCGACCTTTTTTTACTCGCAGGCATTTTTTAACATATTGAAAAAACCACGGTGACCTAGCTGAGGCCTCGAGTACGCGGAGACCACTCTTGAGCATGAAGGGGAGTTATGAAGACCTATAACCTTGTGTCCACCATGCTGCGAGTATAAGTCGGGGCCAAACTCGCCAGAACTCGCGGATTTAAGTCACCCAAGTGGGACAGGCCCTTTACAGATCAAAAATGGCATCAGTTGTGCAAGTCCAACTTGGTTGAAGAGCAGGAAGGGAGTAAAGTTGAAGATATATTGTCACTGAATTTAAAGTTTTAAGTCAGGAGCTCAGGTGCTGACTTAGAATCAACATTATGATCATAAAGAATAAATGTTTATAAGGAGCCTGCATCCAGATGATGGGGAAAAACAGCACAGGTCTCAGCGGCCCAGAAGTTGTGGTTGCTCAGAGATTCTACCTTCAGATGTGGGTTTTAATGCAACAATCTTTGGGGGAAGGTAATGCATATGAAGAGTGAAATACAAAAGGCAGACTTTTGTCAGAGACTTAGAGACCCAAATGTCCTTTGATGGTCAACTCCTTCAATGCAATCATGAACCAGAGCATTAATCCAAGGCTGATGTTAAAAGACTCGGTTGACTTTGCATCATCACCAGACTTTAGTAAACAAACTACTGTTCTCTTGGAAAGTCCGTTTGTTACCTTGGACGCTGAGACTATTGCCAACATGACAGTGAGTTTATACATTAAAGGGGTTTGCTGGATAGGTAATTACTCTTGTTCAGGCAATTTGAATGGAGTAAGCCTGAAATCACAGCGGCAGACAGGCAGAACAAATATGAAATTTTGAAAGGATTTGGCTGGGGTGATAATGGAAAGTTGCTTGCCTTAGTTGGAGAGCCAGGACTATGCAGCAGATCAAGGATCAGGCATTTTGGACCAAGGTAAACTAAAATGTCTTCACTCCGAGGATGTGAATCCTTGAAATTATCTGTTCTGGGGGTTCGGATAGCTTTCTGAGAATACTCAAGTTTTAAACCAATAGATTCTTGCATACCATACAAATGCTCTGATAGGACATGGGGGTCACTAAGGTAGAAGAATCATCACAATCTTTCTGAATGTGAGGCAAATCTATCTGCCCTCTTATTTCTTACATTCTTAACATTGGTTTGCTTGTGTTTGCAATATGGGATTACTTTAGTTGTAACATTCAGATTCAATTTTAATTTTAATTGTCATTGTCAGTGTACAGTACAGAGACAACGAAATGCATTAGAGACAACGAAATGCATTGGAGACAACGAAATGCATTGGAGACAACGAAATACATTGAGGTATTCAGAGGTTCAGTGGATGAATCAATTCCCAAAGCATTATTTTGAATAAAACTAACAAATCATTGTTGACAAATAGAAATAAAAATTGGGTGGGTGCATCGTACATAAGAAATGAAAGCAAGTCTAAGCCAAAGGAGCCATGAACCTGACAGTGCTTATGCATTGTCATCTTATGCATCTTATGCATCTTAATCAAAGTTAAATGTTATATTTGTTTTCATAAAGTGGAGTTATAACCCCACTTCCCGACCCTCAAGGAGGGAATGGCATGTCCCAGTCCACACCCATCAACTTTTTCCGCTCATGAAACAATGAATTTAAGTTTATAAAAGTTCACATTGAGTTTTCTTAAAGAACATTTAAAACAAAGAACTACCTTCGGTCTCGGATGTTTCTCTTTGCAACTGTATTTATACATCTCTGGAATTTGCTTATGATTCATTATTGTATCACTTCCATTGGTTTCATATCCATCCGTTAATCCAGGGGAGAAAATTGGCAGAGCTCTTGTGCATAATCTCAAAAGTTTTATATTCTAGCTATCAAACCAAGCAGTCCATTTGCACTTCTAAGGAAGCTTCTACTTGTATTATAATCTTTAGGTACATGCTTTTATACTCATTTGTGAATGGTTCAAAATGAAACCGGTGATGACTGGATCATGCCAAGGTTGCTAATAAAGATCAAATTATTTTAATCTGAATACTGTGATGAAAGGACTCTCATGCCAGACAGCTAACCTTTGTAAAGTATTCCCTTCAATAAAGAGACAATTTCTGACGCCTTCAAAGGAAGTTATTACGTTTAATATTTAAATGTAATAATCATAAATCAATATCGAAATGTTATCAAATATCAGGATAGAACTCGGAAGCTTACAGTATGAAATGATTTTGAGTAATAAATTAACATAATTTTAAAATGTTCAATTCTTTTGAGTTCAGACAATGTCTTCCTATTGAACAAAATATGTGACATTTAATCCCAGGTCCAATACTTTTTAGCTATCTAGGACTTTTGTATGACTATCTTTAAACATGAACATCCTTTAAATAGTCAGTTACCATTTACCATTAACTAGTCATCGGTTACCATTGAAAAATATTCTTTCCCTCCTGGACATGTAACAAAAAAATCTATCTGTTATTGTCCACTATAACCGAGCAAGGGAATCCCTCCAACCACCTAGTGGTCTCTCCGTGAAGCAACAAGTTGTTTTCACATACAAAGTTATTTTAACTAACTAAAAATCTATTTTTGTTACTGTAAGCTAAAAATACTAAAGGCTTAATAGAGAATCATTGCACAAGTGGCGATTAAAGCAATTTCTTGTCAATTTCATTCACCTCCTGCAGTGTAATTGGCATCCTATGTTCTTAAAGAGATAGTGGCATCTGATTACTGTGGGGCCACTCCATCTGCTATAACTGAAATCCATTATAAAGAGGCCTACAATAACAAGGGTAGACTCTACAGTGTGTACTACGAACCCTCTATCTGTTGCAACTAAAAGGACCATTGTTAACTTTTGCTCATTGATTACTTCAGCAGATGTATTGACTTTAACTTCTACTTTAAATTCAAGTGTTGCAATTTCATAACCTGCATCATTTTGCCCCAAATATAAGCAAAGCCACCTTACTCTCCATCACATGAACCTTTATGCTCAGAGAAATTTATGCAATACTGCCTAATAGGCCTGTCCCACTTAGACGATTTTTTAGGCAACCGCCGGTGACTGCCAAGTTGCCGGCAGTCGCCAAAAGACCGGCAACTGCAACGGCGACTGTCAGAGTGGAATCCACACATACATCGCTTCCTTCACCAGCCCGTTATGCAGGCGGGAGACAGGGCAAGTGGGGGGAGCGTGATACAGACACATACTGCGATGAACAAGAAGGTTAGCGCTGTAATTAAGAAGCTAAAAAGCACAGGGTACGGTAAACCTTAAAAAGAGGGAGGGGGAGAGAGGGAGAGAGGGTAGAAGGAGTGGAGACAACTTTTAAGAAGCCAGAGATACACGGCTGTGAAGCTCAGCGGACATTAACATTACCGGTCGGTTATCCTTGGTTCTTAAAACTACTGCTTACGGTTTTTTTCCCCCCAATGAGCCAATGAAATTCACCGGTCAGCACCGGCTACAACCTATGAGAACCTAAGAAAACCTTTGACCTCCTGACAACCCACAAGGACCTCCTGGCGACCCACCTGTGGCACAACAATTCTCGCTACTCTCCACGGCGGCTTCATTCTAGTCACCACCATAATGAGACCACGACTAGTTCCCAGAATGCGGTTACTCCTCACGACCATGAAGGTGACACCCCGGCAACCACCCGCGAACATGTGGCGACCATGTGGCGACTGCATAGTCTCCTGCAGTCACCTAAAAAGTTGTCTAAATGGGACAGGCCCATAAGACACCAGCAAAGTTTGGGTAGCAAATAAATGCGGGCCTGAAGGCTTTATTTAACAGAAAATAGTGTCTTAACTTCAAAACTTTCCACATAGGTAGTTCAAGTTTTCATGAAAGCAATCTTGGAGAAATGTATTTTCCATTTATAATCGGAGAAAGTTCAATACCTGGTAAGCTTCTGAACTCTAGATAGTTCAATACCTGGTAAGCTTCTGAACCTGTCAGCTGCAATCGATTTTGTTATTGCTTTACAATATTACAGGTTTAAAGGTGGTTCAGACTTATTAACCTATTGCACCATTCATCAGCAGTGTATGGTTATATATCATGTTTATGGTTGCATAAATCATTTTAGCATTTTTGACCTTTTGAAATCTTAATGTTATCAATTATTATTGATTGTGGATTTGTAATAAATTAATTATTCACGTAACGTCTGAAGGGATGGCGTATGGTGCTCTTAATTGAAGATGCATTGGCTTAAGATGTCCTTGGAATGTGGGGAATCACACTACACTTTAAAATAGATATTTTTGTAAAGCATTGGGACGCTGCTACATAATGCTGGTCTTATTATTTTGTTAAGGTAACCTCTCTTCACTGCACCACAGCTTAATGCCACAAAATCCGCTGTAAAATTTCCTGCAAGTTGATCTCTGTCCGATGGTAACCATAAACACGATAACACAGCTAGCCATGAACTTTGTCCATGTCGGCCAATTCAGTTTGAAGAAACTGTGATCAGCAAGGAATCAGGAAAAGAAGGGCAAGTGAAAACTAAGCAGAACAACAGAAAATAATTAAAGTTTGTGTTTAAAATTTGGGCAGTACTTTATGAAATTGTACACAAAACTCTGGACTACAAAGCTAAAGTAGAATATTTAAAGTCAATATAACATGAGACCTTTATCGGCTGCGTCACAACTTATGATTTTGTCCAGATGACTGGTTATCATCAGGAGCTTTACAGATAACTCAGCTTTGTAAGTTTTATTAACTTTCCACATAATAATAATAATAAATGGGATTTATATTGCGCCTTTCTAGATACTCAAGGCGCTTTACATCGCATTATTCATTCACTCCTCAGGCACACTCGGTGGTGGTGAGCTACTACTGTAGCCACAGCTGCCCTGGGGCAGACTGACGGAAGCGTGGCTGCTAATCTGCGCCTATGGCCCTTCCGACCACCACCACACACTCACACACATTTACACACATTCACACACATTCACACGCAGGCAAAGGTGGGTGAAGTGTCTTGCCCAAGGACACAACGACAGTATGCACTGCAAGCGGGATTCAAACCGGCTACCTTCCGGTCGCCAGCCGAACACTTAGCCCATTGTGCCACCTGTCGCCCCATGTCACATGGCTTGCAACATTATTATTGCGTATTACTTCAAAATGCAAAGGTTTAATAGACTATAGAACTGTACATCACATAAGCAGGCCCTTCGGACCATGTCTGTGTTGACCATGATGCCACTTTAAACCACACATCTATCTGCATGTGATCTGTATCCCTTCATACACTCCTGCTCAGATGTCTGTCTAAATGCTTCTTAAAGGTTGCTATCGCAAATTCTCCTACCACTTCCCCCGGCAACATGTTCTAGACAACTACACCTATAACTTTCCTTATAAATCTCCTTTAAACTTTAATCCTCTCACCTTAAACCTATAAACCTACAAACTCTAGAATTTGACATTTCCACCCTGAGAAAAAGGCTGACTATCCACTGGATCAATATTTCACTTTTTCTTTTTATACCTCTACAGCTTTGCAGACGGCAGTACCGGGAACCCTCTTTTTTTAATTTTTTTTATTTTTATTTTTTTAAACTTTTTATTTATTCAATTATTAAAAAATAATATTTACACTACAATAAAACAAGCCAGAACCCACCACCATAAATCCAATACAAACATATATCCATAATAAACTATTATACAATTATGATACAATCCTTATTGAGGATACATTCAACACCCTGCGGAGCCCAGCGGTCCCGGAACTCCCTCAGGGTGCCCACAGACAGGGCGTATTCCCTTTCTAATCCCACCCGGGCACGGACGTAACCCCGGAAAAGGGGCAGGCAGCTGGCCCGGGTAGAGCCCTCCGCCGCCTGGCGCCGTGACTCGCGGATGGCCAGCTTGGCCAGGCCCAGGAGCAACCCAACCAGGACATCTTCAGCCCTACCCTCTCCCCTACGCACAGGGTGTCCAAAGATGAGGATGGTGGGTGAAAAATGCAGCCAGAAGGCAAGGAGCAGCCCCTTTAGATATTCAAACAGTGGCTGCAGCCTCACACACTCCATGTACACGTGGTACACAGACTCTTCCAGCCCGCAAAAGTGGCAGGCGGCTGGCGAGTCTGTGAACTGCGAGAGAAACAGGTTGCAGGGAACTCCTCGGTGCAATACCATCCACCCCAGGTCCCCAATGTAGAGGGGGAGAATCCCTGCATAGCGGGACCCCCAACCGGGAACCCTCTTGGAAGGATCGGATGGCTCGGTGTACTGCAGTATGTGTGGGAGTCGTTGGAAACATCAGATGCAATGAACAAGGGCCAGTAGGAGGATGAACCGAGGTAATGTTTAGTTTTGTTTAGTTCTGAGATACAGCATGTTAACAGGCCCTTTGGTCCACCGAGTCTGTGCCGACCAGTGATCCACATACACTAGCACTATCCTATACACTAGGGACAATTTACAATTCATACTGAAGCCAATTAAGCTACAAATCTGTACATCTTTCGAATATGGTGGAAAGACCATGTGGTCACAGGGGGATTCAGGGAGAGCTAGCTCATTAGATAGATCAAGTCAAGTCAAGTCACATTTATTTATATGGCACATTTTGTGAAGGTTAGGGAAGCAGGAACAAGACCACCATGCTTGGGCATCCCAATCAGTTTATCATGAAAGCAAACAACTGCCACCTGTATGGGATCCAGGGAGAGCTAGCTCATTAGATAGATCAAGTCATGTCAAGTCACATTTATTTATATAGCACATTTTTGTGAAGGTTAGGGAAGCAGGAACAAGACCACCATGCTTGGGCATCCCAATCAGTTTATCATGAAGCAAACAACGCCACCTCTTCGAGTTCCTAACATTGCCATCTGGTCTAAGTGGTGGATGGAAAACCCCTTGAGCTGGAGCACTATGTCCAGAGAATTTAAGGCAAGCCATGCCTTTGTGAAACAGAGAACACAGCAGTCTCTCATGTCCCCCTGATATAGCAGTCTTGCTCTTGGATATTTTTATCTTGTTTTCTAGTAATCGTACAAAAGGGGGGGGGGGGGGGGGGGGGGGGGGTTTAACATGCTCCTACACTTCAGTCAGTCTAATGATGCGCAGGCTAGTTTCATTTGGCTTCATCGTCAACACAGAGGTGGTAGACCTGGGCCTGTTCCTGCGCGGCACTGTTCTATATTATTTATGGTCAATGTTCTATGTTTAATATGAATGGATTCATATTAAACATAGAACTATGTTATGAGAAGGGTAAAAAGCTGTTGAGAAAAAATATTTTAATTCATCAGTCAGTCAGGTTTAACAGCAGCTTCAAATTCCTAGACATTAACATCATAGATGATCTGCCCTTGGCCCAGCACATTGACATTATCATAAAGAAGTCGCACCAGCACCTCCACTTTTTAAACAATTTTAAGAGATTCAGCATATCTCAGAATCCTCTAACAAACTTATGTACTGCAGAAGGTATCCTGACCAGTTGCATCATGGCATGGAATTGCAATTTCAAAGCACAGGGACACAGGAGACTGCAGGAAATGGCAGGCTTAGCCTGGTCCATCATGGGCACAGCCCTCCCCAACATCGAAAGTAATCTACATGAGGCGCTGTCTCAAGATGGAGCCATCCACAGTATCATCAAAAATCCCCACCATACAGACCATGCCCTCTTCTTGCAACCATCAGGAATAATTCAGGCAGAAGGTGCAGAAGCTCAAGTTCCACACCATGAGGTTCAGGGCCAACTACTTTCCTACAACCATCAGGTTCTTGAACCAACTTTCACAATCCCAATCTTACCTCAGGAACATTATGACACCACCATGAATTGTTTTCTAACTGCATTTTGCATTAATGGCTTGTTTTTATTACATAGTCCTTTCATTTCACTGTATTTTATGTCCAATATAAATGTTTCTGTGTTGTCTGAGTCTATGTGTGTCAATACATTCCAGGCATCTACCACAGTGTAAAAAATAAATTGCACACATATCTTTAAACTTTCCTCTCAACTTATGCCCTCTAGCCTTTGACATTTTCCACTCGAGGAAAATGATTCTGACGATCTACCCCATCTATGCCTTTCATGATTTCGTGTCACTTTTCAGTTTCTGATGCTTCAGAGAAGATAATCCCAGTTTGTCCAACCTCTTCATATTACTCTTCATAATACTCTCTAATCCATATAACATCCTAATGAATCTCTTCTGCGCCCCATATACTTCATGAAATGGAGTGACCAGACTGCACACAATGCTCCAAATGTGGTCTAATTAAAGTTTTATACACCACTTAAAACAACCTCCATGCCAAAACACTCCACTGCGGCAAGGCGCAACGACTTCCACCCAGTTGCACTTACTCCCATCATCACAAAGTGCTTCGAGAGGCTGGTCCTGGTACACCTCAAAGGCTGCCTACCCCCCACATTGGATCCCTATCAGTTTGCCTACCGCAAGAATAGGAGTACGGAGGATGCCATCTCAACGGCACTTCACTCCGCCGTCTCCCACCTCAACAACAGAGACACTTACGTAAGAATGCTGTTCATCGATTACAGCTCAGCATTCAACAACATTAT
The DNA here is from genome assembly GCF_028641065.1 of Leucoraja erinaceus. Taxonomy (NCBI): domain Eukaryota; kingdom Metazoa; phylum Chordata; class Chondrichthyes; order Rajiformes; family Rajidae; genus Leucoraja; species Leucoraja erinaceus. The sequence goes on from NC_073377.1 coordinate 83,206,568, forward strand.
ACCCTCTAAACTGATCACCAAACTCGGTAACCTGGGCATCAACCCCTCCCTCTGCAACTGGATACTGGACTTTCTAACCAACAGACCCCAGTCTGTGAGGTTAGACAAGCACACCTCTTCAACCCTCACCCTGAACACCGGCATTCCACAGGGCTGTGTGCTGAGCCCCCTCCTCTACTCCCTCTTCACCTATGACTGCACACCTGTACATGGTACTAACACCATCATCAAGTAGGCAGATGATACAACGGTGATTGGCCTCATCAGCAACAACGATGAGTCGGCCTATAGGGAGGAGGTCTAGCTCCTAGCAGCATGGTGCGCTGACAACAACCTGGCCCTTAACTCCATGAAGGCCAGGGAGCTCATTGTAGACTTCAGGAAGTCTAGGGGCATCACGCACACCCCCATCCACATTAACGGGATGGAGGTGGAACGTGTTTCCAGCTTCAGGCTCCTGGGGGTCAACATCTCCGATGACCTCTCTTGGGCCCACAATACCTCAACTCTGGTAAAGAAGGCTCACCAGCGTCTCTTCTTCCTGAGGAGACTGAAGAAGGTCCATCTGTCTCCTCAGATCCTGGTGAACATTTACCGCTGCACCATCGAGAGCATCCTTACCAACTGCATCACAGTATGGTATGGCAACTGCTCGGTCTCCAACCGGAAGGCATTGCAGAGGGTGGTGAAAATTGCCCAACGCATCACCGGTTCCACGCTCCCCTCCATTGAGTCTGTCCAAAGCAAGCGTTGTCTAGGGAGGGCGCTCAGCATCACCAAGGACTGCTCTCACCCCAACCATGGACTGTTTACCCTCCTACCCTCCGGGAGGCGCTACAGGTCTCTCCGTTGCCGGCACAGCAGGTCCAGGAACAGCTTCTTCCTTGCGGCTGTCACACTGCTGAACAATGTACCTCGGTGACTGCCAATCTCCCCACCCCCGGACACTCCTCCCACAGGAAAAAACACTATGTCTGTATATATGTAAATAGATTTATTTATTGAAATCATATTCTATGTCGCTCTTCCAGGGATACCTGCATTTCGTTGTCTCTGTACTGTACACTGACAATGACAATTAAAGTTAAATCTGAATCTGAATCTGATACAGCAGCAACACGACTTCACTGCTTTTATACTCAAAGGCCAGAACAATGATGATGAACATGCCGAACAACTCCTTAACACTCCTATAACTTATATTGCCACTTACAAGGAGTTAGGGTCTTGCATAAACTTCAATATGACTGGTAATGTCAAACAGGACAGCTAGGTGGCCAAACAGGCCACTTACATAACTGTCCATGGGGTCATTTCAGTGCCATCCCTCATGGGTTGACATTTTAGAAAGTACCTCAGATTGTGGGAGGAAACCCACACAGTCACAGGGGGAGCATGTAAATTTCACACAGACAGCACTGGATTGAACCCGGGTCACTGTGAGGCAGCAGCTCAACTAGCTGTGTCATTGTGCTATCCCACACCTCTGTTATGGGGTAATGTTTCCTCTGTTAACACCCCTCGTAAATTTGCATAACTCAATCTCCTGTTCTCCAAGGAAAACATCAGCATATCCAAACTTCCCTCATAGCTGAAATGCTCCATCCCATGCAGCATTGCCTTTGAAACCTCTTCAGCCCAATTGTGGATAACAAGGGAAATCAGGGATAGTATCAAAGCGAAGGATGATGCGTACAAATTAGCCAGAAAAAGCAGCATACCGGAGGACTGGGAGACATTCAAAGACCAGCAGAGGAGGACAAAGGGCTTAATTAGGAAAGGAAAATAGATTATGAAAGAAAACTGGCAGGGAACATAAAAACTGACTGCAAAAGTTTTTATAGATATGTGAAAAGAAAGAGATTAGTTAAAACAAATGTAGGTCCCTTGCAGTCAGAAACAGGTGAGTTGATCATGGGGAACAAGGATATGGTGGACCAATTGAATAACTACTTTGGTTCCTTCTTCACTAAAGAAGACATAAATAATTTGCCGGAAATAGCAGGGGATCGCGGGTCAAAGGAGTTGGAGGAATTGAGTGAAATCCAGGTTAGCCGGGAAGTGGTGTTGGGTAAATTGAATGGATTAAAGGCCGATAAATCCCCAGGGCCAGATAGGCTGCATCCCAGAGTACTTAAGGAAGTAGCTCCAGAAATAGTGGATGCATTAGTAATAATCTTTCAAAACTCTTTAGATTCTGGAGTAGTTCCTGAAGATTGGCGGGTAGCAAATGTAACCCCACTTTTTAAGAAGGGAGGGAGAGAGAAAATGGGGAATTACAGACCAGTTAGTCTAACATCGGTAGTGGGGAAACTGCTAGAGTCAGTTATTAAAGATGGGATAGCAGCACATTTGGAAAGTGGTGAAATCATTGGACAAAGTCAGCATGGATTTATGAAAGGTAAATCATGTCTGACGAATCTTATAGAATTTTTCGAGGATGTAACTAGTAGCGTGGATAGGGGAGAACCAGTGGATGTGGTGTATCTGGACTTCCAGAAGGCTTTCGACAAGGTCCCACATAAGAGATTAGTAAACAAACTTAAAGCACAAGGCATTGGGGGTTCAGTATTGATGTGGATAGAGAACTGGCTGGCAAACAAGAAGCAAAGAGTAGGAGTAAACGGGTCCTTTTCACAATGGCAGGCAGTGACTAGTGGGGTACCCCAAGGCTCAGTACTGGGACCCCAGCTATTTACAATATATATTAATGATTTGGATGAGGGAATTGAAGGCAATATCTCCAAGTTTGCGGATGACACTAAGCTGGGGGGCAGTGTTAGCTGTGAGGAGGATGCTAGGAGACTGCAAGGTGACTTGGATAGGCTGGGTGAGTGGGCAAATGTTTGGCAGATGCAGTATAATGTGGATAAATGTGAGGATATCCATTTTGATGGCAAAAACGGGAAAGCAGACTATTATCTAAATGGTGGCCGATTGGGAAAGGGGGAGATGCAGCGAGACCTGGGTGTCATGGTACACCAGTCATTGAAGGTAGGCATGCAGGTGCAGCAGGCAGTAAAGAAAGCGAATGGTAACATAGAAACATAGAAATTAGGTGCAGGAGTAGGCCATTCGGCCCTTCGAGCCTGCACCGCCATTCAATATGATCATGGCTGATCATCCAACTCAGTATCCCGTACCTGCCTTCTCTCCATACCCCCTGATCCCCTTAGCCACAAGGGCCACATCTAACTCCCTCTTAAATATAGCCAATGAAGTGGCCTCAACTACCCTCTGTGGCAGAGAGTTCCAGAGATTCACCACTCTCTGCGTGAAAAAAGTTCTTGTCATCTCGGTTTTAAAGGATTTCCCCTTTATCCTTAAGCTGTGACCCCTTGTCCTGGACTTCCCTAACATCGGGAACAATCTTCCTGCATCTAGCCTGTCCAACCCCTTAAGAATTTTGTAAGTTTCTATAAGATCCCCTCTCAATCTTCTAAATTCTAGAGAGTATAAACCAAGTCTATCCAGTCTTTCTTCATAAGACAGTCCTGACATCCCAGGAATCAGTCTGGTGAACCGTCTCTGCACTCCCTCTATGGCAATAATGTCCTTCCTCAGATTTGGAGACCAAAACTGTACACAATACTCCAGGTGTGGTCTCACCAAGACCCTGTACAACTGCAGTAGAACCTCTCTGCTCCTATACCCAAATCCTTTTGCAATGAAAGCTAACATACCATTCGCTTTCTTTACTGCCTGCTGCACCTGCATGCCTACCTTCAATGACTGGTGTACCATGACACCCAGGTCTCGCTGCATCTCCCCCTTTCCCAATCGGCCACCATTTAGATAATAGTCTGCTTTCCTGTTTTTGCCACCAAAATGGATAACCTCACATTTATCCACATTATACTGCATCTGCCAAACATTTGCCCACTCACCCAGCCTATCCAAGTCACCCTGCAGTCTCCTAGCATCCTCCTCACAGCTAACACTGCCCCCCAGCTTAGTGTCATCCGCAAACTTGGAGATATTGCCTTCAATTCCCTCATCCAGATCATTAATATATATTGTAAATAGCTGGGGTCCCAGTACTGAGCCTTGGGGTACCCCACTAGTCACTGCCTGCCATTGTGAAAAGGACCCGTTTACTCCTACTCTTTGCTTCCTGTTTGCCAGCCAGTTCTCTATCCACATCAATACTGAACCCCCAATGCCTTGTGCTTTAAGTTTGTATACTAATCTCTTATGTGGGACCTTGTCGAAAGCCTTCTGGAAGTCCAGATACACCACATCCACTGGTTCTCCCCTATCCACGCTACTAGTTACATCCTCGAAAAATTCTATAAGATTCGTCAGACATGATTTACCTTTCATAAATCCATGCTGACTTTGTCCAATGATTTCACCACTTTCCAAATGTGCTGCTATCCCATCTTTAATAACTGACTCTAGCAGTTTCCCCACTACCGATGTTAGACTAACTGGTCTGTAATTCCCCATTTTCTCTCTCCCTCCCTTCTTAAAAAGTGGGGTTACGTTTGCTACCCGCCAATCTTCAGGAACTACTCCAGAATCTAAAGAGTTTTGAAAGATTATTACTAATGCATCCACTATTTCTGGAGCTACTTCCTTAAGTACTCTGGGATGCAGCCTATCTGGCCCTGGGGATTTATCGGCCTTTAATCCATTCAATTTACCCAACACCACTTCCCGGCTAACCTGGATTTCTCTCAATTCCTCCAACTCCTTTGACCCGCGGTCCCCTGCTATTTCCGGCAAATTATTTATGTCTTCCTTAGTGAAGACGGAACCAAAGTAGTTATTCAATTGGTCAGCCATATCCTTGTTCCCCATGATCAACTCTCCTGTTTCTGACTGCAAGGGACCTACATTTGTTTTAACTAATCTCTTTCTTTTCACATATCTATAAAAACTTTTGCAGTCAGTTTTTTTATGTTCCCTGCCAGTTTTCTTTCATAATCTATTTTTCCTTTCCTAATTAAGCCCTTTGTCCTCCTCTGCTGGTCTTTGAATTTCTCCCAGTCCTCCGGTATGCTGCTTTTTCTGGCTAATTTGTACGCATCATCCTTCGCTTTGATACTATCCCTGATTTCCCTTGTTATCCATGGATGTACTACCTTCCCTGATTTATTCTTTTGCCAAACTGGGATGAACAATTTTTGTAGTTCATCCATGCAGTCTTTAAATGTCTTCCATTGCATATCCACCGTCAACCCTTTTAGAATTAATTGCCAGTCAATCTTGGCCAATTCACGTCTCATACCCTCAAAGTTACCTTTCTTTAAGTTCAGAACCATTGTTTCTGAATTAACAATGTCACTCTCCATCCTAATGAAGAACTCAACCATATTATGGTCACTCTTGCCCAAGGGGGTACGTACAACAAGATTGCTAACTAACCCTTCCTCATTACTCAATACCCAGTCTAAAATAGCCTGCTCTCTCGTTGGTTCCTCTACATGTTGATTTAGATAACTATCCCGCATACATTCCAAGAAATCCTCTTCCTCAGCACCCCTGCCAATTTGATTCACCCAATCTATATGTAGATTGAAGTCACCCATTATAACCGTTTTGCCTTTGTCGCACGCATTTCTAATTTCCTGTTTGATACCATCTCCAACTTCACTACTACTGTTAGGTGGCCTGTACACAACACCCACCAGCGTTTTCTGCCCCTTAGTGTTGTGCAGCTCTACCCATACCGATTCCACATCCTCCAAACTAATGTCCTTCCTTTCCATTGCATTAATCCCCTCTCTAATCAGTAACGCTACCCCACCTCCTTTTCCTTTCTGTCTATCCCTCCTGAATATTGAATATCCCTGGATGTTCAGCTCCCAGCCTTGGTCACCCTGGAGCCATGTCTCCGTGTTCCCAACTATATCATAGTCATTAATAGCTATCTGCACATTCAACTCATCCACCTTATTACGAATGCTCCTTGCATTGAGACACAAAGCCTTCAGGCTTGTTTTTACAACACTCTTACTCCTTACACAATTATGTTGAAAAGTGGCCCTTTTTGATTTTTGCCCTGGTTTTGTCTGCCTGCCACTTTTACTTTTCACCTTGCTACCTATTTCTTCTACCCTCATTTTACACCCTTCGGTCTCTACGCTCACACATTTAAGAAACCCTTTCCCTTTAACTCCATCCTCCACTGTCCCATTCAACACCCCACCCCCCTTATTCAGTTTAAAGCCACCCGTGTAGCAGTGGCAAACCTGCCTGCCAGAATGCTGGTCCCACACCTGTTAAGATGCAATCCGTCCCTTTTGTACAGTTCCCCCTTACCCCAAAACAGATCCCAGTGATCTAAGAATCTAAATCCCTGCCCCGTGCACCAGATCCTCAGCCACACGTTCAGGTCCCGTATCTCCCTGTTCCTGCTCTCGCCAGCACGGGGAACTGGAAGCAAACTGGAGATAACAACCCTGGAGGTCCTGCTTTTCAACATTTTTCCGAGCTCTCTAAAGTCACGTTGCAGAATATTCATCCCCTTCTTTCCGACATCGTTTGTGCCGACATGCACTACCACTTCCGGATGTTCACCTTCGCCCTTGAGGATTTTCTGCACTCTGTCCGTGACATCCTGGATCCTGGCACCGGGAAGGCAGCACACCATCCTCGCATCCCGTCTGTTGCCGCAGAAACCCCTGTCCGTACCTCTCACGATGGAGTCTCCCACTACAATGGCCTTGCCTGCCTTAGGCCTTTTTGGTTTTGGCTCAACAGCCCTATTCGCATCACAGGCCAGTCCACCGCTCACGTCTTCTGTCCCAACAGCTTCTAAGCGGATGAACCTGTTTACAAGAGGTACATCACCCGGGGACATTGGCATTCCATGCTTCCCTCCCTTTCTCACTGTCTCCCACCTTCTCTCTTCCAGTACCTTAGGTGTAACAATCGTACTGTAGGACTTGTCGAGGAACGACTCCGTTTCTCGTACGAACCGGAGGTCATCCACTTGCTTCTCCAGTTCCCCAACACGGCCCTTCAGGAGCTCTACCTGGATGCATTTTTCGCATTTGTAGCAGCCAGAGGCACCAGCGGTGTCCTTGACCTCCCACATACTGCAAGCATCGCACTGAATCAGCTTGCCTGACATCTCCTTCTTTCGTCTCCCTCTCAAGCGTATTGCGTGGTCTCCTCTCCTCAGCCTCCTCTCCGAAGACTCTCGAGCCAAAGACTCACACTTTTCTCACAGGGCACTCTCGAGCCAAAGACTCACACTTTTCTCACAGGGCACTCTCGAGCCAAAGACTCACACTTTTCTCACAGGGCACTTCCCTCACTAGGCCGCTCACTCACTGCCGCTCGCAAAGAGCTGTCCTGCTTAAATTGACTGATAAATTGCCTGATTTACCAATTTACACAGCCAATTCCTCAGTTTTCAACTGTTTTCACCCCTCTCCTCACACTTGGGCTAGAGCCAATCAGTGGTATCTCTTGCTAATCTGTTGCTGCTGTTGTTCCTCCCAAATCTACAGCAGTACTGGTATGTTAGCTTTCATTGCAAAAGGATTTGAGTATAGGAGCAGGGAGGTTCTACTGCAGTTGTACAGGGTCTTGGTGAGACCACACCTGGAGTATTGCGTACAGTTTGGTCTCCAAATCTGAGGAAGGACATTATTGCCATAGAGGGAGTGCAGAGACGGTTCACCAGACTGATTCCTGGGATGTCAGGACTGTCTTATGAAGAAAGACTGGATAGACTTGGTTTATACTCTCTAGAATTTAGAAGATTGAGAGGGGATCTTATAGAAACTTACAAAATTCTTAAGGGGTTGGACTGAAGGTGGCAGTCTAGATGCAGGAAGATTGTTCCCGATGTTGGGGAAGTCCAGGACAAGGGGTCACAGCTTAAGGATAAGGGGGAAATCCTTTAAAACCGAGATGAGAAGAACTTTTTTCACACAGACAGTGGTGAATCTCTGGAACTCTCTGCCACAGAGGGTAGTTGAGGCCAGTTCATTGGCTATATTTAAGAGGGAGTTAGATGTGGCCCTTGTGGCTAAGGGGATCAGGGGGTATGGAGAGAAGGCAGGTACGGGATACTGAGTTGGATGATCAGCCATGATCATATTGAATGGCGGTGCAGGCTCGAAGGGCCGAATGGCCTACTCCTGCACCTAATTTCTATGTTTTCTATGTTTCTATTGTCCTTCATATAGTATGGATCAGAATTGCAGACCATTTGTGACCTCACTAATGTTTGTATTCTTTGCCAGGGGATATTCTATTCCCTGGCAAATGAAGTATTCTCTATACCTTCTTCTCCATCTATCTATCTGCGTTGCCACCTTCAGGGATCCTTGGATCTTGTAGACCAAGATCCCATTGTTTCTCAGTTCTGCTATTCATTGTAGATGACCAAGCCTTATTAGCTTTCCCAAAATGCACCACCTTGCACCTACCTGGATTAAATTCTATCCGCCATTGATCTACCCTTCTTGCCTACTCAATAAATCATCATAAATCAGCCTGACTATCTGTCTCACTATCAACAATACCACCAACTTTCAAGTCTTCTGCATACTGATTATTCATATGTGCTATATTCATTTCCAAATAGATCATGTATGCAATAAACAGTAAATGTCCCAGCAACAATCCCTGTACACCAGTGGTCACAGTCATCCAATCACAAAAAGACTCTCCGTCCTCACTCTCGGCTTCCTATCACCAAGTTAAGTTTAGATTCAATTTTACCCCAGATTCCCATGTGGCCCCTAGTCAAGGATCTTACTGAAGGCCATGTAGACCACATCAACGACACTGCGATTAATAACCTTCACCACTCTCTCAGCCAGTACCAACTGATGAGTCAATTGGTCTGTCTTGCTGTCAAAGATAACAGAAACCCACTTTGTTCTCTTTGCCCCTCCCTCTTCTTTGCAATTTAAAACAAGCTAATTTCCTGATGTTTTGGAGCATTAATGAAGATCATAAACCTGAAATGTGAACTTTGTTTCTCTTTCCACAGGTGTTATCTGACCTCGGTATTTGTAATATTTCTGTCTAAACATACAGTATGTATGAAGCATTGGCTGAATGGTTTTCACAATTACATTTTCTGAAATGTTCTGCTGATAAGCATCCAAGAACACTTTAACTCTTGTGCAAGACAATTTTAAAAACGCCTTGTCTGTACTCATTTTTACTTATCTTGTGGTTTAATGTTTCAACCTCTGTGCTTTGTGGAATATTCTGATGTGTACAGTTCAAAGATCAAGCAGCCATAACAACTGTATATCTCATCAGGTGCGTTTTGGTTATTTCTGTCACATTTTAGACTACCATAATAATAAACTGTCCAAAGATCACATTTGATTTCAAATTGAAGGCTGGGATTTTCCCTCTGAAACAGACATTACACATTCACAAGTTACAGAGATAGTGTAAATATAGAAACATAAAATATATAGAATTCTCTAACTAATAGCCAGAGCAGATGCTATGTCGACTGTCCAGAATGGCCATGCAGAAAGTGAGAAAATACAAATATATGATAAGGCAAAATAAAGTGAAATATATTGTAGGTAGTTAGTTATGTTAGATGATTATGAAGCTCATGTTCCATATTAACAATTCAGAACCCGAGATTAAATCAACCTGTCCTCACTGGGGATTTTAAATTCAGTTAATAATTGAAACTGGAATTTAAAAACAATTCTTGCAATGTTGATTGTGTAACTCCTGGAATGTCATAAAAATCCATTGGTTCGCTCAACCCCAAATTAATTGTTATGCAAATTATTATCTCTTACGAGTTTAATGAAGGAAGATGTATCAGCCTCTGCCCAAACATTTTAGCAGGCCTCTCAGTGATATCAAACTCATATGGAAAAGTTTACAAAGCACAGAAAGACCACTCTGTTTTGGTGCAGGCAATTGATGGTATATCTGAGGTTACACAAAAAAGCTGGAGAAACTCAGCGGGTGCAGCAGCATCTATGGAGCGAAGGAAATAGGCAACGTTTCGGGCCGAAACCCTTCTTCAGACTGATCGGGGGCGGGGGTGGGTGGGGACAAGAAAGGGAAAAGGAGGAGGAGCCCGAAGGCTGGGGGATGGGAGGACAGTTGGAGGGCAGGAGGGATCACAGATGGGGGACAGTTAGAGAGGAGGTTGTGAAACTGTCTCCGGAGAGAAGAGGAGAACTTCTTCAAGGTAGGCATATCTTGAAGAGATAACGCAGTAGAGTATACACAGTGTTTAAGAGGGAACTGCAGATGCTGGAGAATCGAAGGTTACACAAAAAAGCTGGAGAAACTCAGCGGGTGCATAGATGCTGCTGCACCCACTGAGTTTCTCCAGCTTTTTTGTGTAACCTTCGATTCTCCAGCATCTGCAGTTCCCTCTTAAACACTGATGGTATATCTGACCCTGGCAAACAGATAACATCATTAATTAAGCTGTCTCAAAGTTAAGGACCAGGATCAGGTTCAACAATGACAACCCTGGTTTACAGCTCCGCCAGTCTAACGATGAGGCCTACAGGAGCGCGGATGCCGAACTCTACAGGCAGGCTAAGTACAAGCTGAGAAGAGGAATCAGAGCTGCCAAGGAAAGGTACTCTGAGAAGTTGAGGAGCAAGTTCTCAGCTAATGACTCTTCTCCAGTGTGGAAGGGCTTGCAAGAAATCACCAGTTACAAGAGGAAAACCCCCTGCTCCTTGGACAATCGTCAGCTGACCAATGACCTGAACGAGTTCTACTGCAGGTTCGATAGACAGAAACATAACCCCCACCCACTCCTCCCCATTTACCACTTCACACTACTTACAGCATGACCCCAGTCTGCAAAGACTGGACCCTTCCCCACACACTCTTTCCCAATCATCACATCATCCTCTACTCACCTCCTCCTTGCTGCCCAACATCAGCCTGGTCATGTCTCCATCACTAACAATTGAGGAGGTGGAAAAGTTATTCAGGAGACAGAAAAACTGGAAATCTCCAGGACAGATCTCCAGAAATCTCCAATGTTTCCCCCTCTACCCTGAAGCTCTGTGCCGAACAACTGGCACCAGTCTACACTGACATTTTCAATCGGTCCCTGCAAACCTGCCCTGCCCCTGCCTGCTTCAAAGTCTCCACCATTGTTCCCATACCCAAAAAGCTAAGGATTACTGGTCTTAATGACTACAAGACTGTCACACTGACCTCTGTAATCATGAAGACCTTTGAAAGACTTGTCCTGGCCCATCTGAAAAATATCACAAGCTGGATCCCCTGCAGTTTGCAAATAGATCAGTGGATGACGCAGTCAGCCTAGGCCTGCACTTCATCTTCCAGCACCTAGATCCCCAGGGGGCCAATGCAAAGATTTTGTTTGTTGATTTTAGCTCTGCATTCAACACCATTGTGCCGGAGCTACTACACTCCAAACTCTCCCAGTTGACTGTGCCTGAACCCCTCTGTCAGTGGATCATCAACTTCCTGACAGACAGGAAGCAGCATGTGAGGAGGCTGGGAAAGCACATCTTGGACCCACGGACCCTCAGCATAGGAGCACCGCAAGGCTGCGTACTCTCCCCTCTCCTCTACTCTCTCTACACCAACGACTGGTCCTCCACAGACACCTCTGTCAAGCTTCTCAAGTTTGCGGATGACACAACCCTGATTGGACTGATCCAGGATGTGGGGAGGAATCTGCCTACAGACAGAAAGTGACACAGCTGGCATCCTGGTGCCATCGCAACAGTCTGGAGCTCAGTGCTCTTAAGATGGTGGAATTGATTGTAGACTTTAGGAGAGGTATTCTTCCCCTCCCCTCCCCCCACTCACCATCAACAACACCACAGTCACATCTGTAGAGTCTTTTAAGTTCCTTGGAACCATCATTTCCAGGGACCTTAAATGGGAAGCCACCATCGACTCCACAGTCAAAAAGGCCCAACAGAGGGTGTACTTCCTGTGGCAGCTGAGAAAACACAATCTGCCACAGGCAATAATGATCCAGTTTTATATTGCCATCATAGAGTCTGTCCTCATGTTCACCATCATGGTCTGGTTTGGCTCAGCCACCACGCATGATATCCGGAGCCTGCAACGCATCGTTCGATCAGCCAAGAAGGTTGTTGGCTGCAACTATCCCCTCATCGATGAACTGTACACTGCGAGGGTCAGTAAGATCATCTCTGACCCTCTCACCCTGGCCACAAACTCTTTGAAGCACTTCCCTCTGGAAGGCGACTCCGGACGGTCAAAGCCGCCACAGCCAGACATAAAAACAGCTTTTTTCCAAGAGCATTAGGTCTACTCAACAGTCAAAAGTCTGTTGCCTTCTTTTGCTCTGGTATTTTATTTCATTCTTCACATGTTTAAATTATCTTTTATTTTTAATTGTCTACTGTGTACCGTGTTGTTACTTGTAAGCAAAGCACCAAGGCAAATTCCTTGTATGTATATATATTTGTATATATAAAAAAAAATATTCAATCCTATTCAATTCTAAATTAAGAGCTTTTGCATTGATGAGTCAAAAAATAGGCTGATATAAACCTACACACAGAATTGCACCATCCAACATATTTTATTACCAACCCTGGTAAGTCCTGTACCCCTGGTGGGCAGATCTATAAAAGACGGCAGCTCCATCCATCCATCAATCATCCACCCATCCATCCACCCATCCATCCACCCATCCATCAATTCATCCATCCATCCATCCATAAAACTCTGATCTTATCTTCCGGCTTGGCGGTCTTTCTATTTGCGCAAAAACGGTTTGCAATAGTGCTACGATTTTTCGCCAGTTCACTCAACATTTCCATCGTTTCCATTGCCAGACTATCAAGTTTCGTTCCGATCGGTTAAATGTCATAAAAGTTAGCGAGGTTTAAAATCTTAAAAACCGCACGTGAGCAGATCGATCTCTTCTCCTGCCAATCAGCGCTGCGCGGATTAGTCTCTTCCCCGTCGGTCTGTCCCTTCCTGCGCCATCGCGTCTGTACTGGAGATGAGGATAGCTGGCGGAGTTTTCCAACCAGACTTTCAGAGCGGCCAGAAGCAGCCCCGCCCCGCCCCAAGCAGCCCTGCCCCAAGCAGCCCCTGCCCCAAGCAGCAGCCCCACCCCAAAGCAGCAGCCCAGCGTTGGAGACCCGACCCAGCCCAGCGTGGGAGACCCAACCCAGCCCAGCCCAGAGTCAGATATGTCGCCAAACGGAAAGCGGAGACTCTGATCCCGGCGGAGGAGAACGACCAGCGACCAGCGCCTGCTGTGAGTCTCCATCGCACCGCCAATTCCAGCCACTACCCCTCTGGTCCCCCTCGCTGGCTATTCCACCCCTCCCCCGTGATGCCTCCTTCTTCCCCATGGCTCTTCCCCATGTTTTCTCCGAGCTCACTCCCCCCCGCCGACACACCCTTCTCCCCCCACTCCTCCCCCCACCCCACACCGACACACCCTTCTCCCCCCTCACCACCCACAACCTCCTCCCACCACACACCCCCCCCCCCCCCCCCCCCCCACCACCCACCCCCCCCCCCCCCCCTCTCCCACCCCAGAATATTGCGTTGGGGAATGGGTTGTGTTGGGGGACCTGGGCTCCCTTGTGACTGGGACCCAACGGATCCCGCAGTCTAGTACTTGGAACTGATAATCCTCAACATTGACTCGAGACTGGCTTGAGGCTGAACAAGGGTAGGACATTTCTTGCTGATTACCACCTACTGCTGTCCTCCATTTGATGAATTGGTACTCCACATTGAACAGTAATTTGAAAAGTAGCTAGGCAAATACTGATATAGAGTGTCCTCTAGGTGACAAGCTATTTATCTACCACCACACATAGTTCAGTAGCACCTCCATTGACTGAGGTGGCCCGAGTCCAGCACAGCTGGCGGCCTGGTGCCATCGCAACAACCTGGAGCTCAATGCTCTTAAGACAGTGGAATTGATTGTAGACTTTAGGAGAGCTCCCCCTCCCCTCGCCCCAGCCTCCATCAACACCACCACAGTCACATCTCTGCAGTCTGTTAAGTTACTGGGAACCATTATCTCCAAGGATCTTAAATGGGGGGCTACCATCGACTCCACAGTCAAAAAGGCTCAACAGAGGATGTTCTTCCTGTGGCAGCTGAGGAAGCACAATCTGCCACAAGCAATGATGGTCCAATTCTATACGGTCATCGTAGAATCTGTCCTCACCTTCTCCATCATGACCTGGTTTGGCTCAGCCATCATGCACGAAATCAGGAGGCTGCAGCAAATCGGCCGATCAGCTAAGAAGGTTATTGGCTGCAATCTTCCCTCCATTGATGAAATGTACAGTGCAAGGGCCAGGAAGCGTGCGGGTAATGGGGCTGTCCCACTGTATGAGCTAATTCAAGAGTTCTCCCGAGTTTCCCCTGATTCGAACTCGGAGAATTACGGTAATAGCCACTCGTAGGTACTCATGTTGAAAAATCTTCACGAGTCTTCCCAAGTTTACCGCGTTTCCCGAGTACCTGCTGTTAGCATTACGAGCCGCTAAGAGATGTCCTGAGCTCCGACGTACCCGCTACATACATTCTACGTGCTTACCTCGAGTTTGATTTTTTTTTTAACTTGGGAGAGCTCTTGAATTAGCTCGTATAGTGGGACAGCCCTTTAAGATCATCTCTGACCGCTCTCACCATGGCCACAAACTCTTTGAATCACTTCCCTCTGGAAGGTGACTCCGGACTGTCAAAGCTGCCACACCCAGACATAAAAACATTTTTTTTTCCATGAGTAATAGCTCTACTCAATAACCAAAAATCTGTAGCCTCCTTTTGCTCTGGTATTTTATTTAATTCACATGTTTAATCAATAATGTTTTATTATTAATGTTTAATGTTTTATGTGTCATTCCTAACTGTCTGTATGTTGTATGCGGGGCAGCAAGGCAAATTCCTTGTATGTGAATACTCGGCCAATAAACGTATTTATTCATTCATTATTCATTCAATGTTGCATGGCAGCTCTAAAGTGGTAAAAAGAATCTACCTACAGCAAGTGAAAAACCTTGCTGAACTCATTCTCACTAATCTACCTGACAATTAGGGTCGCCTTCAAATGTCTTACTCAATTCAGCAGATGTGCCTAAAAATGAGTTGCTTATCTGGTGATGCTACATATCTGGTGACGCTACATATCAGAATCAAAGCTGTCCAGTCCTGATATCCAGAAATGAATGCTGGTGTAGAATTAAACAGCTGGTGGGAGAGAAGGAGGTGACCTTTAACAACATCCCCAGTTTCAAAGTTGAAACTGGTGATATCCTGGTTGACAGACATTCTGTGCTGGTCCTCCTCCACTGTCAGAGTGAGACCATGCACAAATTGGAGGAACAACAACTCATATTTCGCTTAGGCAACCTACAACCCAGCGGTCTGAATATTGATTTATTTAAATTCAAGTTACCCTTGCATTCCCTCTCTCTCTCCAACCCTTTCCCCCCCTCCCTTCACCCTAGTCATCCTGATAGTTTCACAGATCGTATCCCTTCGTTATCACCTCCTCCACAGCCACCAATGGACCATTGTGGGCTCCTTGGCTGACTCTGATTCTATACCATTTCATACATCTAGTTTCCCTCTCCCCTGACTCTCAGTCTGAAGAGGGGTCTTTTTCAGAAAATCTACCGGTTATATGTTGTCTACAAAAAACAGGCTGTTCTTAATGCAACCTTCTGTTATCCCATCAGGCCATACACAATCACCAGTAAATTGATAGAACATCAGCAGTGCTTTCAAACAACATTAACTCACCGATAACTTGCTCACCTAGTTTTATTTGGGGTTTGTCAGTTTCACAGTTCTTGATTTAATTCTATCCTTCATTCAAACATGGACAAAAGAGTTGAATTCCAAATGAATAAAGATGAGGGTTACTAGCCTTTGCATCATGCAATCTTTGAGGTATTCCAGAAGTCCTAATAAAACAAAACCAATTGTGAATTAATGGGAAACCTGAGTTTTTGAGCGATCTGTGCAAGGAATTCATTGATGCTGGAATTCCACTATGGAAATTGGAAAACAAATCTCTTTTTTTAGAGAAATACACCGAGGAACATATACCGAGCGAGTCATCATTACAGAAAAATTATGTTGACAGCAACTTCAACATTGTTGTGCAGAAATTAGAGATGAAGTTGCATGAAGACAAAATATGGATCTCAATAGATGTGACAACCAATGCTGTGAGGAGATATGTTGCCAATGTGGTCATTGATACACTGGTAGCAGATCAACCATCAAACCAGTATTTGTTGAAATCGGAAGTATTGGAGAAGTCAAACAGCTCAATTATTGCTCAATTGTTTACATCTTCAATTGTTGTACTTTGGCCAGAAGGTATAAAACACGAGAATGTGTTTTTGTTTCTGTTTGTGACTGATGCAGCTTTGTACATGAAAAAAGCTGCTCATGCTCTTAAAGTTTTATTCCCCAAAATGTTGCATTTCACATGCTTAGCTCAAGGACTTCATAGAATTGCCAAGCACATACGTAGCTTGTTTCCAAATGTCGATGCCAAGATTCCAATGTCAAGAAAATCTTCCTCAAAGCACCGTCACTTGTGCAGTGTTCAAGGAAATGACACCCAAAATTCCGCTACCTCCTCAGCCCATTTTGACTAGGTGGGGTATATGGCTCTCTGCTGTACTCTACTATGCTGCAAATTTTGAAAAGATAAAATAAATCGTCAACTGTTTTGAAGAAGAAGATTCTGCTGCAGTCAGGATCGTCAGTGAAATCATGCAGAAAATCAAGCATCCCTCCACCGCATTCTTGTGTTTATTGCTTCCAATTTTGCAAACTTCCCACAAGCTATCACTTCCCTTGAGAAACGTTGCGAAACATTAGTAAATAAGTTGCAGGTTTTCAACAAAGTAACTGACGATATTCGTTAAGTTCCTGGCGATGTAGGTAAAGACATACAAGGATAATGTGAGAGAGTGATTTTCGGTCACAAAGATCTTGAAGAAATACAAAACATAGCTAAAGTTCTCAAAGGTAGTTGTTATGCACAAGATATCGACATGAATATAGAGTCTGTAGCTTGTTTCAGGTATACCAGTGACCTCAGCTGGGGTAGAAAGACGTTTTTCACAACTGAAGCATATTCTATCTGACAGACAGCATAGTTTAACACAAGATAATTTGAAAAAAAATGCTAGTAATTATGTGCAACCAGGCAACTTTTTTTTATATAAGTGTCAGGAAGTCATGATACAGCTCTGTAGGACTTTAGAGGCTGCAATAGAAATATATACAATTATAAAAAGACTGGACAAGCTAGATGCAGGAAAAATGTTCCCAATGATCAGCCATGATTTGGATGAGAACATGCAGGGAAAGATTAGCAAGTTTGCTGATGATACAAAAGTGGGTAGTTTTGCAGATTGTGAAGGTGATTGTGAAAAATTGCAGAGGATCTGGATCGATTGGCCAGAGAAATGTAAGGTGTTGCATTTTGGGAAATCTAACATGGGCACGGGCAGGGCCAACACAGTGAATGGTAGGCCTCTGTGCAGTGTTGTAGGACAGAGGGATCTAGGAGTACAGGAACATTGTTCATTGAAAGTGGCATCACAGGTAGATAAGGTGGTCAAAAAGGCTTTTGCCTCATTGGCCTTTATCAGTCAGAGTATCTATCTATATATTCCTAAAAGTCTGATCTTGACCGCTTTTGGCCCACTGTGCTGCGATTTCCGAGAGAACGCCGCCACCTACGGCCGTCATTATTGGCGAACTTACTCAGAGCCCCCGTCCGCCTTCCAGGACCTGAGGATTTTTCTCATCGATGAAAAATCAGAGAGATATTAATGTTTTTAAAAAAGTGCCATTCTCTCTGCTGCCTCCGCTGGCAGCAGGGGGGAGGAACTATAAAATCTGGAAGTGTAGTCCCTCGCTCAGTCTCTGCCGGACCCAGGAAGCGAGAGGGTCATGGCTCTCTGAGCTGCAAATAACACTGAACTCACATCTACCCCACGGTGAGTCCCTTCGATGCGGCTGTAAAGCGGCTGCAGCCCAATTGTTTGCCTCGCCTTTTTAACAAGTTTGTGTTCAAAAATTGAATTTTGGTCGTTAGGTGGCTGCAGCCTAATTGTTTGCCTCGCCTTTTTAACAAGTTTGTGTTCACAAAATGAATTTTGGTTGTCAGGTGGCTACAGCCCAATTGTTTGCCTTGGCTTGGCTTTTAAAATTGTTGTAACAGTTGGATGCCAGTCCAAGAATTCATTCAGCCCGCAATGTCTATACTAG
The DNA here is from genome assembly GCF_028641065.1 of Leucoraja erinaceus. Lineage (NCBI taxonomy): Eukaryota > Metazoa > Chordata > Chondrichthyes > Rajiformes > Rajidae > Leucoraja > Leucoraja erinaceus. The sequence continues at coordinate 83,224,775 of NC_073377.1, forward strand.
CCCTCTGGAAACCAGTACCTTCGGCCTGCAACACCCATATTAGCACAGCAGACAGACCCCCACTGGCGAGCAGTATTGGAATTGGTGGAGAGGTGGAATATTGCGTTGGTGACCAGCCCTCCCGTGTGATGCTGGGACCCAACATGTCCCACTTAGTCTAGTTGAATATAGAAGTTGGGCGGTCATGTTGCAGTTGTATAAGAAGTTGGTGAGGCCACATTTATAGTTTTGAGTTCAATTTTTGTCTTTATATTATAGGAAAGATGTTGTCAAGCTGGAAGGGCACATAGAAGATTTAAGAGGGTGGTGCCAGGACTAGAGGGAGAGTTTGTGTAGGCTAGGACTCTATTCCTTGGAACGCAGGAGGATGAGGGGTGATGAGGAAAATCATGAGAGGAATAGATCGGGTAGATGCACAGTCTTTTGCCCACTCCACCTTTTATTGTGGATAATAGACAATAGGTGCAGGAGTAGGCCATTTAGGCCCTAGCCAGCACCGCCATTCAATGTGATCATGGCTGATCATCCCCAATCAGTACCCCGTTCCTGCCTTCTCCCCATATCCCCTGACTCTGCTATTTTTAAGAGCCCTATCTAGCTCTCTCTTGAGAGCATCCAGAGAACCTGCCTCCACTGCCCTCTGAGGCAGAGAATTCCACAAACATTGCGTGTGGGAGAGATGCCTGATGTGTTTTTAAAAGCAGGTTATTTTTGTGATTGAAATTCAATTGTAGGTACATAGGTCCTAGAAAGTGGTGTCACGGGTAAACAGGGTGGTCAAGAAGGCTTTCGGTACATTGGCCTTCATCAGTCAGAGCATTAAGTATAGAGTATGGTGTTCAGTTTTGGTCACCGTATTATAGGGAAGATGTTGTTAAGCTGGAAAAGGTGAGCAAGGTGGGCCAAAGGGCCTCTTTCCATGCTTTATGACCCTAAAAAAGAACATTGACGAAATTGAAGAAATTGAATGTTATTTGCATTATGTTCAACACGGACATTGTGGGCCGAAGGGCCCGTTCCTCTGCTGGACTGTTCTATGCTCTATTCTATTCCATAACAAAGGCTATATTCTGCACCAAGATGCTATATTCTGTTCTATAATAACTATGATACTTATATTCTTATGCGTCAATATATATGTCACTAGACTAAGTGGGACCCATTGGGTCCCAGCATCACACGGGAGGGCTAGTCACCCAACGCAATATTCCACCAATCTCCGCCAATTCCAATATTGCTGGCCAGTGCATGGGGGGCGGGGGGGGGCTTTCTGTTGCACTAGTTCGTACTATTTGTTATTTGTTGATCACACATACCCTCCACCTTACACAGACACTCACACACAGACTCTCACTCAGAGCCGTGACCCTCTCGCTTCCTCTGTCTTGCAGAGACTGAGTGAGCCACAACACTTCCGGTCCCTCCCGCCTGCCGCCAGCGGGGGCAGCAGAGAGAATGGCGATATTTTTTAAAACATTAATATCTCTCTGATTTTTCAACGATGGGAAACATCCTCCAGTCCAGTCTGGCGGAGGGGGGCTCTGAGCAAGGTAGCCAAAAATGACGGCCGTAAGTGGCAGCGTTCTCTCGGAAATCACATCGCAGCGAGTCAAAAGCGGTCAAGATCTTACTTTTAGTAATATACATAAGTGATAGGAATAGAATCAGGCCATACGACCCATCATGTCTACACCGCCATTCAATCATTTCTGATCTATCTCTCCCCTCTAACCACATTCTCCTGCCTTCTCCCGATAACCCGACACCCGTACTAATCAAGAATCTATCTATCTCTGCCTTAGAAATATCCACTGATTTGGCCTCCACAACCTTCTGTGGCAATAAATACCACAGATTCACCACCCTCTGACTAAAGAGATTCCACCTCATCTCCTTCCTTAAAGAACGTCCTTGAATTCTGAGGCTATGACCACTAGTCCTCGATTCTCCCACTAGTGTAAACATCCTCTCCACATCCACTCTATCCAAGCCTTTCACTATTTTGTATGTTTCAATGAGGTCCCCCCTCATTGTTCTAAACTCCAGCGAGTACAGGCCCAGTGCCGACAAACGCTCATCATAGATCAATATATTAATTCCTGGGATCATCCTTGTAAACCTCCTCAGGACCCTCTCCAGAGCCAGTACATCCTTCCTTTGATATAGTGCCCACATTTGCTCAATATACTCCAAATGGAGCCTTACCAGCGCCTTACCGAGCCTGATTATATGATTGTATGTGCTGAAGTTCTATCTATGTGTGTAGCTGCTTTGCAGCAACAGGGTTTTATAGGCATGGCAATGTGTGGCAGAGGTTGGGCATATTTTAAAGATGTCATCATTTGTGGGGTTGTGGGTGGTGATGGTGTAATTGGCATTTATGATCCACCCCTAACTATCAAGGTGCAGATTTCACTGCTGAGGCTTAGCGTTATGTAAGTGTGAAAGCTGGAGGCTTTTTCCCCCGAACATCTTTACTGAACTTGCTGGGATTTGTAAAGTTTCCAGTAATTCAGTTCAGTTTCAATTTATGTGTAGGAATCAACTGCAGATGCTGGTTTAAACCGAAGATAGACACAAACTGCTGGAATAACACAGCGGGACAAGCAGAATCTCTGGATAGAAGGGATGGGTGTTGTTTTGGGGCGAGACCGTTCTTCAGACTCCTTTCTCTCCAGAGATGATGCCTTCTCTGGTTACTCCAGCATTTTGTAGCTATCTTCAGTGTCAGTTCAGTTCAGTTTATTGTCACGTGTACCGAGGTACAGTGAAAAGCTTTTGTTGGGTGTTAACCAGTCAACGGAAAGACAATACATGATTACAATCTAGCCATTTACAGTGTACAGATACATGATAAGGGGATAACGTTTATGGCAAGGTAAAGCTGGCAAAGACCGATCAAGGATAGCCCGAGGGTCACCAAAGTGGTAGAAAGTAGTTGAGCACTGATCTCTGGATGTATGATAACAATTGGGAAGAAACTGTCCCTGAATATGGAGGTGTGCGTTTCACACCTGTACTTTTTGCTCGATGGGAGAGGGGAGAAGAGGGAGTGGCCAAGGTGAGACTCATCCTTGCAGTGTGAGGTATAAAGGGGTTAGGAGGGAGAGATAGATCAGTCATGATTGTATGGCGGTGTAGGCGATGTAGACTTGATGGGCTGAATGGCTTATCTGCTCCTACTTGTGGGAGAGTCTAGGACTAGAGGTCATAGCCTCCGAATTAATAGACCTTAGGAATGAGATGAGGTGGAATTTCTTTAGTCAGAGGGTGGTGAATCTGTGGAATTCTTTGCCACAGATGGCTGTGGAGGCCAAGTCAGTGGATAAGGCAGAGATTTACGTAGTCTCTTAAATTTATGTTGAAGTCAGAGTCGAAGTCGGAGTCGGGACTTTTTTACTGACTCCGACAGCACTAAAATTGCTCCGACACCACAACTCCGACTCTGACTCCACAGCCCTGGTTATAAAACAACCCGCAAGTATTGGACGACCTTGTTTTAGAGTCATAGAGCAATACAGCATGGAAATAGGCCCTTCGGCCCAAATCGGCCATGCTGACCAAGTTACCTACCTGATCTAGTCCCACGTCTGCCCCTGCCCCCCATATCCTTACAAACCTTTCCTATCTATTTACGTCCAAGTGTGGTTTCAATGTAGTAATTCTACCCACCTCTAACACTTCCTCTGGCAGCTGGATCCATAGAAAAATAGAAAAATAGGTGCAGGAGTAGGCCATTCGGCCCTTTAAGCCAGCACCGCCATTCAATATGATCATGGCTGATCTTCTAAAATCAGTACCCCGTTCCTGCTTTTTTCCCCCATATCCCTTGATTCCTTTAGCCCTAAGAGCTAAATCTAACTCTCTTGAAAACATCCAGTGAATTGGCCTCCACTACCTTCTGTGGCAGAGAATTCCACAGACTCACAACTCTCTGGTTGGAATTTATTTTCCTCATCTTAATCCTAAATAGCCTACCCATTATTCTTAAACTGTGACCCCTGGTTCTGTAATCCCCCAACATCGGGAACATTTTACTTGCATCTAGCCTATCCAATCGCTTAAGAATTTTATATGTTTCTATAAGATCTCCTCTCATCCTAAATTCCAGTGAATATAAGCCCAATCGATCCATTCTTTCATCATATGTCAGTCCCGCCATCCTGGGAATTAACCTTGTGGATCTACGCTGCACTACCTCAATAGCAATAATGACCTTCCTCAAAGGTAGACACAAAATTCTGGAGTAACTCAGCGGGACAGGCAGCATCTCGATGTTCTTCCTCACATTAAGAGACCAAAATTGCACACAATACTCCAGGTGCAGTCTCATCAGGACCCTGTACAACTGCAGTAGGACCTCTTTGCTCCTAAACTCAAATCCTCTCATAATGAAGGCCAACATGCCATTAGCTTTCTTCACTGCCTGCTGTACCTGCATTTTACCTTCGAAATGCATTTCGTTGTCTCTGTACTGTACACTGACAATGACAATTAAAAAATTGAATCTGAATCTGATTTTCCAGCATCTGCAGTTCCTTCTTAAACAACATGCTTACTTTCAGTGACTGATGTATAAATATTCCAAGGTCTCTTTGCACCTCCCCTTTTCCTAATCTGACACCATTCAGATAATAATCTGCCTTCCTGTTCTTGCCACCAACGTGGATAACCTCACATGTATCCACATTATACTGCATCTGCCATGCATCCGCCCACTCACTCAACCTATCCAAGTCACCATGCAGTCTCTTAGCATACTTCTCACAGCTCACACTGCCACCCAGCTTTGTATCAAATTTGGAGATGTTACATCTAATTCCCTCATCTAAATTGTTAATATATATTGTAAATAACTCGTGTCCCAGCACCAAAATCCATAGGATTTCAAATAGAACAAGGAAGATCAGCTAGGAGCGAAATGAAATAATCAACCTTGGGAGAAAATACACAGATTTTTAGCAGTGAATGTCTTCTTATCGAGTCCACACACAAGATTAGAAGTTGTTCAGCCAGAGCTGAACATACTTCTCGGCATCTGCATACAATGGTCTGTCTTGCGCTTCTTGTGCTTCTTGTGAGTGGTGGTGGAAAGATTGGTGGAAACAGGGCTGCGACGTGAACGCTCTTTCCTTGACCCCAGCAGTGAACTTAGTGCACATAAATAACTGTCAGACTAAATACCTGTGATGATTAATAATCAAAATCATTTGTTAGATGAGCTGTTCTGTTATCACTTGTAGAGAAATTACAACATAGATTTGGTGGGTCTGAGATCAATTAAAGTGGGTTTGGTTCAATGGCAGGTACATATTAACCAATTTCTAGAAACCAAGTATATGCAGGGTACAGCAGTCCAAATTATATCATCTGCATTACTGATGATCTTGCAGAAAGTCTGAATATATATTACTCCAGCATTTTGTGTCCACCTTCGATTTAAACCAGCATCTGCAGTTCTTTCCTATACATTATAGGTGAATGTTTGTAATATATGGGTTAAAACTGGCTTTTCAGATAAAATGTAGTTGTTTGCTAACAGCTGGCATGCCACGCAAGTAGGCTTGCTTAGCGAAACAATTAGGTGCTTAGGAAAATAATTGGTCTCACTTGGAAGAACCTGATCAGCTGCATCTCACCTACTACTGCAACAGGTCCATGGCAGCACCTTCGCCATAGCCCTCCGTTCATCCTTGGAACACCTGGATAACAAAGATACCTATGTCAGACTCCTATTTATTGATAGGAGGAATTAGTGACGTTTTGGGTCGAGACCCTTCTTCAGACTGAGCGTCAGAGGAGAAGGTTACAGAGATATGGAAGTGTAAGAGATCAAAAGAGATGAAGGTCAATAAAAATGTAGAATAGACCATTAGGGGAAGAGTTGGAGAGCAGGAGGAATCACCAAGGGGGAGCAGCAAGAGAGGATGTTGCAGAACTCTCATCGGAGAGAGGAGGAGAACTTTTTCAAAATAGGCGTACCTTGAGCAGATATAGCAGTGGAGCACACAAAACATGTAGGAAGGAACTGCAGATGCTGGTTTACACTGAAGATAGACACAAAATGCTAGAATAACTCAGCGGGACAAACAGCATCACTGGATAGAAGGAATTGGTGATGTTTCTGATCAAAACCATTCTTGAGACTGAGGGTCAAGGGAGAGGGAGGTACAGAAATAAGGTCATAAGTGATAGAAGAATTAGGTTTTTCGGCCCATCATGTCTATTCTGCCATTCAATTATGGCTGACCTATCTTCCTCCTAACCCCATTTGCACTCCTTCTCCCCATAACCCCTGACATAACGAAATGTAAGAGGTCAAAAGAAATGTAAGAGACTTCCCCCCCCCCCCCCCCCCCCCCCCCCCCCCCCCCCCCCCCCCCCCCCCCCCCCCCCCCCCCCCCCCCCCCCCCCCCCCCCCCCCCCCCCTCGTGGCGGTCCCCCCATGCTGGGTCTATCATTGTTCATCCCCCACTGCACGGCGGTCCCCTCTCGCACCGGGTCTTCTTTTGTTTCTCCCCCCCGGCAGTGGTGTCCTCACTCCCGCGTGGTCCATCCTCATCCGTCGGCTGCTGCTGCACTGACCTCTCCACTATTGCTGCCGGGTCCGCTTCTGACGCCTCCATGGCGCCATCCCAGCCCCCAGCTGTGGGCTCCGTCGACCCAGGGTTCTGTCGGCCACGGGCTCCCTTGACTCGTGGGCCACTGGCTCTGACCCATGATGCACTGGCTCCGTCCCCCCAGGCTCCTTCGGCCCGCGAGGCTCCGGCTCTGACCTGTGAGGCCCCGGCTTCTCAGCAGCCTTCCGGCCTCGAGTAGGGAGGGATGGGAGATGCGCGCAAGAATGTGGGGAAAGGAACAGGGTGACAGGTGTGTGTGTGTGTGTGGGAGGGGGAAGACATGGGGTGGATAAGAAGCGGGGTCAGGAAGTTTACTTGAACTTGGAGAAATCAATGTTCATGCCATTGGGTGTATTCCAAGTGAAATATGAGGTGCTATTTTTTCAGTTTGTGTATGGCTTCACTCTCTCAATGGAGGAGGCTGAAGCCAGAAAGGTTGGTATAGGTATGGGAAGGAGAATTAAAATGGCCAACAAGTGGGAGATCTGGTAGGGATTGGCGGAAAGATCATGTTCAGCAAAATTATGCCTAATCTACACTTGGTCTTGCTCATGTAGACACCAGGAACACCAAATACAATAGACGAGGTTGGAAGAAGTGCACATGAACCTCTGTCTCACCGAGAAGAGCCACAGGAGGATGGACAGCCTGGCCTACAAAACTGACTGCACCAGAAAACAGGAAAGCAGGCAGCAAAGCATGTGTGTTCTTGTTTGTGTGAGAACCACATGAAATTGCGCTGCGAGCTCACCATAACAAGTTGGGCGTGCAGCCAGCATTACATGCATTGCACGTAAGCAAAATGCCTTCACCACTAGCTTTAAAGGCTGCTGTATCTTGTAAAACAAAGGTACGTTCCTGCTGTGTTAAACCAGGTACACTTCTGGAAAGGAAAATTCAGAGGAAGAAATGAATAAAAGAAGTGATAGTACTTAAAAAAGATGGGAAATATCTGAGGCAGCAGTAGCCCGACTCGCTGATGCGGCGTTCCAGCCCGGAGTTGAGACTGCGGGACTCGGAGCTGGGGCAGTGGGACTTGGAGCTGATGCAGCGGGACTTGGAGCTGATGCAGCGGGACTCGGAGCTGAGGCTGTGGCGGGCCGACTTGGAGCGGAGACGGCGTTCCGGCTTTCGGCAACGGCGACATCACCACGGAGGTCCGCTGGATTGGAGAGCAGCATCTTCGGCCTGGGTCACCTCAGCGCAGAGGGAGAACAAGGAGGGAAGAGACAGAGACTAAGACTTTTGCCTCCATCACAGTGAGGAGGTGTTTTGTGAACTCACTGTGGTGGATGTTAATTTGTGTTTATTGTATGTTTTGTTATTTATTGTTACTGTGTATGACTGCAGGCAATGTAATTTTGTTCAGACCGAAAGGCCTGAATGACAATAAAGGAATCAAATCAAATCAAGAGAGAAGAGAGAGAGAGGGGGGAGAGAAGAGGGGAGGAGGGAAGGAGAGGGGAGAGGATGGTAGGAGAGGGGGGTACAGGGAAGGGGAGAGGAGGGGAGGAAAGAGGGGAAGTAAGGGGAGGAGAGGGGGGGAGGGGGGGAGGTGAGGTGAGCGGTATCCCATTGTGATGTCATTGTGGCAGTCGGTAGGCAGCTTGAGAGCCCATTGTGAGAGGCATTGTGACATCATCAGTGGATGCTCTCTGAGAAAGCAGTGTTGGCTTTTTTTGAAACTTCAAATCATGAATAAGTTTTGATAAGGGAGGGAGAGGGAGGAGGGGGGAGGGAGAGGGAGGGGGGGAGGGGGGGGGGGGGGGAGGGAGGGGGGGAGGGGGGGGGGAGGGAGAGGGAGGGGGGGGCAGTAGAGAGGGGTGGGAGTGACGGTAGATAGGAAGCGGACATTTCACTCCTCCACCCCTCCCCATCTCCCTCGTCCACACCCCCTCCCCCATCTCCCTCCTCCTCCCCTCACTCCCATTCCCTACCCCAGGACCTACCCAGGTCGTAGAGCAGCGCCAGGGTCTGGAAGTCGGCCTGGTTCTCGTACTCAGCCCGGCTCTGGCTGCAGACTCCAGCCGTAAGCTCGGCCGCTGCCGGAGCTATAGTGCATGCTCCTACTTCATCTGCGGGCTCATCCCTGACCACGGACCCAGGCTCGTTCTTGGTTCCAGCGGCGGCTTCTTTCTCGACCCTAGTCTCGACTCTGGGTTTTTTCTGAAATGGATGAGTTTTCGGACCGTTTTTAAAACTTTAAACTATTAAAAAGTGCAGATATATAGGTGGGGAATACGACGGGAAGATGTTTATCGCCTCAACGGGAAAAATGTGAGTAGAATGTATGAAAATGGGAAGGCTGTGGCCTAGCACTTGGAAGAAAATAGGAATTAACCAGATTGTGCCCAGATGACACACACCCACACACACATATACAAACACACATGAAGAGTTTTAGCATAATAGATAAACAGGTAAGATCCCCTCTCATCTTAAATTCCAGTGAATACAAGCCCAGTCAATCCATTCCTTCATTTTATGTGAGTCCCGCCGTCCCTGGAATTAACCTGGTGAACCTACGCTGCACTCCCGCAATAGCAATAATGTCCTTCCTCAAATTAGGTGACCAAAATTGCACACAATACTCCAGGTGCGGTCTCACCAGGCTTGCAGAAGGACCTCCTTGCTCCTAAACTCAAATCCTCTTGCAATGAAGGTCAACATGCCATTAGCTTTCTTTACTGCCTGCTTTACCTGCATGCTTACTTTCAGTGGCTGATGTACAAGCACACCCAGGTCTCGTTGCATCTCCCCTTTTCTTAATCTGACACCATTCAGATAATAATCTGCCTTCCTGTTCTTGCCTCCAAAGTGGATAATCTCACTTTATCCACATTATACTGCATCTGCCCACTCACCCAACCTATCCAAGTCATCCTGCAGCCTCAATGTAACCTCATCGCAGCTCACACTGCCATCCAGCTTTGTGTCATCTGCAAACTTAGAGATGTCACATTTAATTCCCTTGTCTAAATCGTTCATATTGTAAATAACTGGGGTCCCAGCACCGTGCTTTGCGGCAGTCCACTGATCCCGAGTCGAGAGAACATTGGAAACTGAAATTACGATGCATCCACGATTTCTAGGGCCACCTCCTTGAGTACTCTGGGATGCAGACCATCAGGCCCTGGGGATTTATCTGCCTTCAGTCCCAACAGTTTACCTAACACCATCTCCTGACTAAAGTGAATTCCCTTCAGTTCCTCTCTCCCACTACATCCTCAGTTTCCTAGTATTTCTGAAGATTGTTTGTCTCTTCCTTAGTGATGACAGAATCAAAGTACAGGTGCACAACCTTTTATCCGAAAGCCTTGGGACCAGACACTTGTCGGATTTCGGACATTTTCGGATTTCAGAATGGAAGATTTTTAGCGTAGATTAGGTAGGTAGCGCGGGCGGCTTGAAAAGTCTGGAGCAGCTGCCTCCTCCCCGGAGACCGGGAGAATCATTGCATAAATGTTAGTCAGTTAGTTTGGAGGGATTTTATGTGGTGGTGGTGGTGTAGGGTGTAAAGAAGTCTCAACAACACTTTGTCTTAACTGTAGTTTTATTAACTGTTCACATTATTACTATCTTAGCTGTACGTGGTCTGTCACCGTAGCTAGAGAGAGAGACACCAGGGAGGGAGCATGCAATTATACACCTAATAAGGGGAGTGGTTAAGGGTAGTGAGGTCACTATGTTAAAGGCACATGCACTAGCCATCTACATCCTTTCTCTTCAAACAAAGCAATATAATGGTGACTGGGCGACCACGTCTCATGCGCTACAAGCAGGCATATAATGATTACAGAGCTAAACGAAATCCCCATATCGGACAGGCGGCTTGACCAGCCTGCCAGACCGGGTGCGATGCTCGCCACCTCCTCCCCCTGCAGGAACAAGAGCAGCCGGAGCCGGGGCAGGTGAGCGAACCGGGGAACCAGGTGGAGAAGCGGTAGGGGAAGGCACTGGAGCGGGCAGGGACACAGCCGCCGGCGGGGAGGAGGGAGAACGAGGGCTGGGAGGAGGAGACGGCGGCTTAATCAACGGAGAAGGGAGGGATCGAGGCAACCGCGGAACGGCAGGAGCTGAATCGGAAAGCGGAGGGGAGAAGGGAGCAGCAGGCGGAGGTGGGGGCTCGTTAACGAGCAGCAGATGCTGGCGGGAGCGGCGGTAGATGACGCCGTTGTGGTTAACCAGGTAAGACCGTGGCGAGCCGGCATCGCCGACCACCGTGGCGAGTTTGGAGTGGCCAGAGGCCGTCTGCATCCGGACGATCTGGCCGGGAAACAGACGTGGCAGGGGGCGGCAGGAGTGGTCGTGGGAGCGCTTCTGCGAGTCGTGCTTGGCGTCAATACGCTCCTGGACAGTAGCGGGCGGGAGAACCGAGGGGGCAAGGGCTTGCTGGGCAACAGGGAGTGGGGGGCGAGTTCTGCGAGCCAGCAGGCGCTGTGCCGGCGAGCCCAGGGCAGGGTCGCGGGAGATGTTGCGGAGATTGAGGAGGGCCAGGTGGAAGTCAGAATTGGACAGACGACAGTGCTCCAGCAAACCCTTAGCACTGCGGACGGCACGCTCCGCCAAGCCGTTGCTTTGCGGGTACTCAGGGCTGCTGGTAAAATGTTTAAAGTTCCACTGAGAAGCGAAACGCTGGAACTCGGCGCTGGTAAACTGGCTGCCGTTGTCAGATTGGAGGCGAGCAGGGGAGCCAAACGTGGCAAAGTGGCGACGCAGCCTCCCGATGACAGCCGAGGAGGAGAGAGAGTGGAGTTGGTCGACCTCATACCAGTTAGAATAGGAGTCGACGAGGACCAGGAAGTGTTTCCCACGCCACTCGAAAATGTCAGTAGCGACCGCCGTCCATGGGAGATCAGGGGCAGGTTGTTGCAGCAGCGGCTGACGTTGTTGATGTGGAGCCAGGCTGTTGCAAGAAGGGCAAGCAGAGACCCACTCCCGGATGTCGTTGGCCATGCTGGGCCAGTAGAACTGACCCTGGGCGCTGGACAGAGTGGCCTCGGCTCCAGGATGACCGTTGTGGGCAGACTTAAAATAGGCGGCCCGCAGAGCTACGGGCACCACGACCTTGTGCCCCTTAACCACCACGCCGTCGTGCAGGACGAGCTCATCGCGGACCAGGAAATACGGGACTACACTGGCCGGCAAGGAGGAGCGGCGTTCAGGCCAACCCTGGACGATTATGTCGGACAGTAGCTGCAGGGCAGGGTCCTTGGCAGTGTGGGAAATGAGGGACTGCATCTGCTTTGAAGGTACAAAGTTGACATTTAGTACCATTAGGTCCGACGACTCGTAAGGGTGGCGGGCAGAGGATGGCAGTGGGGCGCGGGACAGAGTGTCGGCCACGAACATGTCTTTGCCTTTTCGGTATACGATGGTAAAGGTGAACCGTTGCAGTTGTAACATCATACGCTGCAGCCTGGAGGAAGCAGCGTGGATCGGTTTGTTAAGAATAGTTACTAGCGGCTGGTGATCGGTCTCAATCGTGAAGGTGTTGCCCAGAATGTAATCCTTGAACCTCGAGCAGGCAAACACCACAGCGAGGAGTTATTTTTCAATTTGTGCATATCGCTGCTCAGCCGGGGTCATGATGCGGGACGCGTAAGACACGGGCAGCTGCCGGCCGTCGTGGAGCTGCAGGCAAGCGGCACCTAAACCAAACTTGGAAGCGTCGCAGGTGAGAACGATGGGGTGCTTCAGGTCAAAAAACTTGAGTGTGGGGGTGCTGATCAGCCGGGACTTCAGGACGTCAAAGGCGCGTTGGTGTTGCGGGAACCAATCCCAGGCAGTGTCCTTTTTGATGAGCTCCCTCGGGCGCGCTCAGCTCACTGTGGTCAGGGATAAACTTCCCCAGGTAGTTAACCATGCCCAGGAAACGCTGTAAAGCGGGCACATCGGTGGGAGGGGACATTCCAGAGACAGCAGCAGTTTTCTCCGGGTCGGGCTTCAGCCCCGAGGCGGTGAAGACGTGGCCCACGTAAGTGACTTCTTTAACGCAGAATCGGCATTTCTTCGGGTTCAGTTTCAGGTTGATGTCCCGGGCACGATCCAGGACTTTGCGGAGGTTCTGGTCGTGTTCAGCCACGTCCTTGCCATAGACCAGGATGTCGTCGACTATTATGGCACACGGCAGGCCGGCGAACAGCTGCTCCATGGTCCGCTGGAACACCTCGCTGGCAGAGTTGATGCCGAATGGCATCCGCAGGAACCGAAACCTGCCGAAAGGCGTGCTGAAGGTCGTCAGGTAGGAAGAACGTTCATCTAACGGTATCTGCCAGAAAGAGCTCTTGGCATCGAGGACGGAAAAGACAGTGGCCGGGCCAACCTGTGCAGCGACGTCCTCTACTGTGCGCATCGGGTAGTGCGGGCGCTTGATGGCCAGGTTCAGGTCCTTAGGGTTAATACAGATGCGAATCTCAGATTTGTCCTTCTTCGCCGCCACCACCATGGTGGAGACCCACCGGGTGGGCTCGCTCACCTCTTTCAGGATGCCCATGGAGACCATGTTCATTAACGCAGACTTCACCTTGTCCTTCATGGCGAAGGAGACGCGGTGTGGCGGGCGGATCACAGGCTCTACGCTGGAGTCAACAGCAATCTTGTAGCAGCTGGGCAGCTTGCCCAGCCTGTCATCGAAACGGTCAGGGTATTCACGGAGGGGGTCCATGAGGGTCTGCACCTGATGGATGTCACGGTGAAAGGAGACCAAACCGAGGTCCTGGCACGCTCGGGCGCCCAGCAGGGTCACGTTGTTGGAATCTAGCAGGTAGAAAGTGAGGGGCCGAGTGGCCTCCAGGACTTTGCAGTGCAGGGTTGTCTTTCCCACGGGAACGAGTACGGCTCCCCCATAGGCATGTAGGCGGGAGTGGGCAGCAGACACTTTCTCACCAGACCTTATCTGACGAAACAGGCTTGTTGACATAACATTCGTAAAAGCGCCTGTGTCTAACTTCGCTGAGAATGAAGTACCATTGACGGTCACACGGACAGAGGGGTTTGCAACCAAAGCATGAGAGTCTAGGAGCGAAAACACGCTAGCCTCCCCTTCGGAGGAACTGATATCAGAGAGGGTGAGATCATCAGGCAGGTGCTCGGAACCAGGCACGCTATCAGCTTGAGCAAGGTTGACTGGCACTCTCCGAAAGGGGGGGGCTGTATTCCCGCGGGCTCGGCAGGCTGCAGAAAGATGGTTCAGCTTTCTGCAGAAATTGCAGGTCTGCCCCAGGGCAGGGCACACGTTGAATTGATGGGTAGCAAAGTTGCAGTTGGGGCAGCGGCGAGCGACGCCGGACTTGGGTGGGAGTGGACCCTGTTGCCGCCGCGGGGCAACGTCCCGCCGCCGGCCGGCGGCAGAGGCGAAGTTGACAGGATGGTCCTCGGGAGGCAAGGTAGAGGCGACAGCCTCAGCCATGAGTGCGGCGTGTAGAGCCTCATCTAGTGAAAGATCGGGCTTTCTGAGAAGTTCGGCTCTCAGTTTTGCATCGCGGAGGCCATATACCAGGATATCACGAGTCACCTGCTCGGGGTTCAGGGCATCAAGTCGGCAACGCCGAGCCAGGTGCCTCAACGCGGCGATGTAGTTACCGACGGACTCGTCAGCGTTTTGCCGACGGCTAAACATTTTGAAACGCTCCAAAATACAGTTGGTGGGAACGTCACACAAGGCAGTGAACTTAGCAATGAGACATACCGGGTCGAAGACATTCTCACCAGCAGCAAACACAAACGACTCGGACCGTTCCAGGGCGTCGGGACCGGCCAAGTTGAGGAGCAGAGATGCTCGCGTCTCAGCAGTGGCAGCAGGGTGGGCGATGGTAACATAATGCTGAAAATCACGTCGGAAGACATCCCAGCGATGGGCAATGTCATCGTCAAATACAAGCGGGTCGGGCTTGCGGCACGAGTTGGCCATGGCACAAGAGAAGGAATCAGGGTAAGGGTACTGGGGTATAAAATAAAAGAAAACCGGCAAACAGGACGCGCGGGGTCACAGCTCTGACACCATGTAAAGAAGTCTCAACAACACTTTGTCTTAACTGTAGTTTTATTAACTGTTCACATTATTACTATCTTAGCTGTACGTGGTCTGTCACCGTAGCTAGAGAGAGAGACACCAGGGAGGGAGCATGCAATTATACACCTAATAAGGGGAGTGGTTAAGGGTAGTGAGGTCTCTATGTTAAAGGCACATGCACTAGCCATCTACATAGGGGTGAAGGGGGAAACTTTAATTCTTAGTCCCCTACCTACCTGGTCGGCGACTCCCAACCTCGCGGAGCTGGGGGCTCCGTCCGGCCGCAGGCGGCGCCGGTTGTAGCTCCGACCCCGGCAACTCTACCCCTGGCTGCGAGGCGCTCCAAATCCAGCGCGGCCCGTGGCCGGACGTCCCAGCTCCGAGAATGTCGGGAGTCGGCGGCGTCGCAGCGCTGGGATACCAGCGGGGAGCGGGCAATGCCTTACCGGGTCGCCTTGCGGCAAGCTCCGGAGCTCTGTGGCCGCCTTCTTCCAACATTCGCGGAGCGTCGCTGGATTTGGAGCCGCGGAGCTGGGGGCTCCGTCCGGCCGCGGGCGGCGCCGTTTGTAGCTCCGACCCCGGCAACTCTACCCCTGGCTGCGCGGCTCCAAATCCAGCGACGCTCCGCGATGTTGTGTGTCGGCGGCCACAGCGCTCCGGAGCTTGCCGCACGGCGACCCGGTAAGGCATTGCCCGCACCCCGCTGGTATCCCAGCGCTGTGACGCCGCCGACTCCCGACATTCGCGGAGCTGGGGCGTCCGGCCGCGGGCCGCGCTGGATTTGGAGCGCCTCGCAGCCAGGGGTAGAGTTGCCGGGGTCGGAGCTACAACCGGCGCCGCCCGCGGCCCCACCGGCCACAGCGCTGCGGAGCTTACTGCACAGCGACCCGGTAAGGCATTGACCGCTCCTCGCCTCTCCGACCAGGTAGGGGACTAAGAATTAAAGTTTACCCCTTCACCCCCCCCTTCACATAAAAGCCCTCCAAACTAACTGACTAACATTTAAGCAATGATTTACAGATGTTTAAGCGTCTCCCGGTCTCCAGGGAGGAGGCAGCCGCTACAGTAGTACAGACCTGGGTTGACCGTGGGTCGTTTTGGGTCAAGTTTGGCGCCAAACGCGAGCTTTGGTGCGCAGACGACATCTGGAAAAAATGGCCGGTTTTCGGAGCTTTTCGGTTTCTGGAACACCGGATAAAAAGGTTGTGCACCTGTACTTGTTTAACTGTTCTGCTATTTCCTTGTTTCCCCATTATAAATTCACCTATCTGATTGCAAATGATCTACATTTGTTTTCACTAATCTTTTCCTTTTTACATACCTGAAGAATCTTTTGGTCAGTTTTATACATTCCCCACAAGCTTTATTTCATGCTCTTTCTCTCCTCTTAATTAACCCCTTTGTCCTTCGCTGTTGAGTTCTAAATTTCTCCCAGTCCTCCGATTTGCCACTATCTCTGGCCAATTTATATGCCTTTTCCTTGGATTTCAGACTATCCTTGACTTCCCTCCTTAGCTACTTAGTTGAGCCACTTTCCCCATTCCCCCCCCAGACAGGGATGAACAATATTTGTTCATCCATGCGGTCTTTAAATCTTTTCCATTGCATCTCCACCGTCAACCCTTTAGGTATAATTTGCCAGTATATCCTCGCCAATTCCCGTCTCATACCTTTCTTTAAGTTCAGGACTCTTGTCTCTGAATTAACTGTGTAAATTTTACATCCTAATGCAGAATTTCACCATATTATGATAATTATTGCCCAAGGGGCTTGCACAACAAGCTTGCTAACTAATCCTTCATTAATACCTAGTTCAGGATGGCCTGCCCTCTAGTCAGTAATTCTACATATTGGTTTAAAAAAAATCCATTCCAGGAAATTCTCCTCCTCAGCGCTGTCTACCAATTTAGTTGGCTGAATCCATGTTTAGATGAAAGTCACTTATGATAACTGCTGTACCATTGCTACACGCATCCCTAATTTCCTGCTTGATGCTATGCCCAACCTACCTACTGCTGCTTCATGGTCTGTACACAATTCCAACAGCATTTTCAGCCCTTGGCTATTTCGCAGTTCCACCCATACCGATTCTACAGCATTCAAGCTAATATCTCTCCTTGCTATTGCATTAATCTCCTCTTTAACCAGCAATGCTACCCCACCTCCTCTTCCTTTCCAGATATCCTTCCTGAATATCGAATACCCCTGCATATTTAGCTCACAGCCTTGGTAACCCTGGTGCCACATCTCCGTAATTCCAACTATATCATATTCCTTAACTACTATCTGCACATTCAATTCATCCACCTTATTATAAATGCTCCTCCCTGTAAAGCACAAAGCTTTTAGGTTTGTTTTACTTATCTCCCTTCTACCTTTTGCATCTGTCCTCCTTTTCTGGCCCTCTGGCTTCCCATCCCCCTTTCCTGTTAGTTTAAACGTGACATTTCCTATACTCTTTCCTGTTAACACTCAGTCTAACCCACAACAGAAGGCAGAGGACTTGTACAGTTTGATAGCCACAGGGAAGGATCTCCTGTGGTGTTTGTACAGTATCTTGGTGGAACCAGTATGTTGCTGAAGGTACTCCTCAGGTTGATCAGCCATGGAGGGGTGAACTGTATTGTCCAAGATGCTCCGCAGTTTGAGGAGCATCCTCCACTCCAAGACCACCTCATATAAATCCAACTCCGTCTCCAGGACAGAGCCAGCCTTCCTGATTACGTTGTTAATCCAATTGGTGTCAGCAGCCTTCACCCTGCTGCCCCCAGCACATGACAGCGGAGAAGATGGCACTGGCTACCACTGTTTGGTAGAACATCTGTAGCATCTTGCTGCAGACGTTGAAAGAGCGGAGTCTTCTCAAAAAGTACAGCCGGCTCTGTCCCTTCTTGTACAGGGTCCCAGCGTTCCTGGACCAGTCCAGTTTACTGTCCAGGTACACTCCAAGGTACTTGTACTTCCTAGTAAATTGCACATCCATACCATTGATACAGACAGGGGTGTTCCTCTCTTCCGAAAGTCCATCACTAACTACTTAGTCTTGATGGTGTTGAGCTGCAGGTGATTCAGCCCATACCACTCAACAAAGTTGTGGACTACAGCTCTCTTTTCAGCTTCCCTCACTGTAGGTATGTTACAATGCTTACTTTCAGCGTCGCTGCAATTCTGCCACTGGCCGTGTGCGCGATGTTGGCGCGTTTTAGGGGGGGGCGGGGTTAAAACGCGGTTTTCTCCGATTTGGTCCTGGATTATATTTTATTGGAGTGCAAGCTTTTGCTGAAGAATCGTTCCTACCACCGTTCTGTGTGTTTTTAAAACAAAATTGCTCGACAAGTTAATTGCTGGAGTGATTTTTAAATCAGCTTCTGAAGCCGTCAACGCCGACAACGGGGGCGATTTTTCAGGCAAAAGAAAGTTTATTTTTATGTATAAAAGTGTTTCATAAGATGCATTTAATTCACATTTTAAGTTGCGAAACAGTGATTTTTTTTCCCTGTACGAACCGGCAGTGGTTTTGCTGCCGATATGGGGACTAAATCACCGCAACCACAATGTTCCAATTGATCGCATTCCAAAAAAACCCACTCGCAAGCTGATTTAAATGGCCATTAATTTACAGGTATTAAACATTAAATTCCTTCCATTTGGCCTATAAACCCATGACAATGAGATTTAAAAATTATGTTATATTGTGAATTCTTGTGTGAATGTTATTTGGACACTTAGGGAATTTAAAAATGGTAATCTACTCTTAAGAAATGGATGGATGTTTAGATCTAGTGATTGAATTTTGTAATTAGCTACAATTAGGTATGCTTTAATTTCGTTATCTAAGTAAGATTGTTTCATATTTGTTTCAAAATGCTTCAATCTATAATAACTGAAAAATTCTTTCAGTTCTCTTAATTTTTAAGAAAGTTATGGACTTTTGACTGTTCTCGATCACAGCTTTTGTGTTAAGAATGAAAAAGCAATAGGGAACAAGATGCTAATTTCCGAGTATAAAAATGGCCATAACCTTTTTAATACTGAAGATATGAAAGTGAATTAGGTGTCAAATTAAACTTCTTTTTATGCTTTAATGCTTTATGGGATAAATTACACTTGATTTTTAAAATCACAAAGTTTTGTAACATTGCTACTCACTGATGCAGCCCACAATTGCAGTCATCTGAAAACTTCTGCAGGTGGCAGGAGTCCGAGGCACAGATGATGAACAGGAACGGATAGAGAACCGACCATATGTAGGAAATGTTTTAGATAATGATCAATTTATTTATTTTGTCTGAGTGAATTTGAGCTGTGAAACTGGTTTATTGCAGAGTATTAACTCAACAAAAAACGACTGGAGGAGCTCATCAGGTCGACCAGCATGTGTATGTGTGTATCCTGTGTGTGAGGGGATTGATAATATTTTGGATTTAGACCCAGCATCAAGAAGGTAAGTAAGATGGGCAAGAGGGAGCCTTATGTGTTTCTCCATTTACAGATTGCAAGATCTGCGGTCTCTGGTGTTTCCAAGTGTTTTAAGGCAGCTGTTTGCAAAGCCCGATGTCCCAGCCAAAGAGCTTTTCTAGTATCTTTGGTCCCAGCTCAAGGCAGTGCCGACATGAGCTTAACAGTTGATTCACTGCAGTACAGTCTGAGCCAAAGATCCGCTATAAGATCTTTGGTCTGAGCTCTGAGTTAAATCGGAATTGAGCAAGTGGGGGAAGACCAAGGGGACGGATCAAGCGGACACGATCAAAGATCGATCACGTCGGCGACGAGGAGCAAGCTCCGTGGGACGTGAACCCGGCTCATTCCTTCCTTCCTTCCTTCCTCCGCAGCCAGCTCCAGCTCCACCCGCCAAGAGAGCGGCCATCCCTCGCCGTGAGTGCGCAGGCGCGGAAACCGCCGCTCGCCCCGCCCGCGCGGGGTCTGACGTCACCGCCCGGGTGCAGGGTCTCGCGAGGCCGTCGTCACCAACGCGCCCGCGAGCGACCGCCGGTTATTTTTTTTCAAAGCGCAGGGCGGTGAACGGCGAACGGTGAACGGGGCTGCAGGGGAAGGTAAGGAGAATCTGTGTCCATAGCGCATATCCTTCCTGTATTGGAGGCCTGCAGACATGCAGATACACGCCTAACCAAAACACTATGTAGCTGCATTATGACTTCCTGATTCTTATACTCCATGTGTAGGAAGGAACTGCAGATGCTTGTTTGAAGATAGACACAAAAAGCTGAAGTAACTCAGCGGGACAGGCAGCAGGACAGGCAGCATCACTGGAGAGAAGGAATGAGTAACGTTTGGACATGAACCGTCACCCATTCCTTCTCTTTTATACTCAATGCCCGGCCAGGCTTTAGGAGAGCTCCCACTCACCATCAACACCGCTTATGCTTAAAGTGAACGACTGTGTGATCACTGAGGACCAGGCGGAAGCAGAAGCTCTTGCAAACCAATTTCAACACGTTTTCACCCGGGAAGATGTGGAGCCTTCATCATTTCCAGTCCTACCGCCCAGCCCGTATGCTGATATGCCTGCTATTAAAATTGAGGTTGAAGGTGTCAAGAAGTTATTGCTCAACATCAATACCACAAAAGCAATTGGACCAGATCAGATACAGAATCAAGCCCTCAAGATTACAGCCGAGGAATTGGCTCCAGTTTTGCAGTTCATTTTCCAACAATCGCTTCACTCGGGTGATGTTCCGCTGGATTGGAGGAAGGCTAACATCACTCCTCTCTTTAAGAAGGGTTCAACCACCAACCCAGCGAATTATCGTCCTGTTTCATTAACAAGTACTTGCTGCAAATTGCTGGAGCATTTAATTGATAGTAATCTGATGCGACACGTGAGCAAACATAACATTCTTGCTGACAACCAACATGCATTTAGGAGGCATAGATCATGCGAGTCTCAGCTTATCCTGACGACAAATAACCTGGCCAAGCACCTTGATAGTAACGTCATCACGGATTTAGTTGTGCTGGACTCTTCTAAAGCATTTGATGTCATCCCACACCAGAGACTGCTTCGGAAGCTTGACTTTCATGGTATTCGGTCCAACATGAAACGATGGATTTCCAGTTTCCTGACAAAGCGTCTTCAGTGTGTGTGTGTGTGAACGGAAAGAGCTCCAATTGGCATCCAGTGTTGAATGGTACACCTCAGGGCACAGTACTTGGCCCACACCTATTTTTGCTTTACATAAATGACATCTTTGGAAAAAGTCGCAAGTACAACCAGACTTTTCGCTGATGATTGTTTACTGTACTGTCCAATTAAGTCAGCTGATGATGAAGATGCTCTCCAAAAGGATCTTAATACTATGGTTGAGTAGTCACAACAATGGGGCATGCAGTTCAACCCTTCCAAATGTGAAACTATGCGTGTCACCAGAAAGAGGAATCCAGGCGAAACACCTTACAATATACTTGGTACCACCCTTGAAGAATCCAAACAAACCAAGTATCTTGGCATCAAATTGCAGAATGATCTGCGTTGGAATGGTCAGACTCATCATGCAACGGTGAAAGCAACAGGTGTCCTAAACTTCCTGCGGTGCAACTTTCATAATTGTTCAACTTCTGTCAAGGAGAAGCTATACTTCACCCTCGTTAGACTTCATTTGGACTACGCAGTTGCAGCATGGGACCCATACACAAATAAAAACATTTCTTCCATCGAACATGTCCAAAGACAGGCAGCTCGATTTGTTACTAACACCTATGATAGAGAAGCGAGTGTCACCAAACTTCTGAATTCTCCAAGACAGACGTGAAGCTCAACGTTTGACCTGTTTTTACAAAATGTTAAATGGTGAGCTCGACATACACTACAAGACCTATACCAAACCCAAACTAATTAGGAGCAGACGAGGGCATTCGATCCAATTTGTGATCCCAGCTACAAAGACAGATGTATACAGCAATTTGTTCTTCCCCCGCACAATTAAAGCATGGAATAATTTCAGTTCTCTTAATTTTTAAGAAAGTTATGGGCTTTTGACTGTTCTCGATCACTGGACTGATCCCCCCCATCCACGTTATTACAGAATTCATTTTAACGGCAAATCAATGCTCTTAATATGGAGTATCAGTACTGTAGTTATTTATTGAGCAACATTCACAACTGTACGTTGGATTTATCCAAGGTTTACTTCTACAGTCGGTCATATACATCACAAATTTGGTCAGGAGATATTTCAGTTGAAATTTTAATATTAATTCTGAAGTGGGAATGATAGAAACAGCGTTTATCAATCATTTTTATTTAATCTGGTGCATACCAACTGGGTATCTTTGTTGCTATTCACAACACGTACATCTAATCTGAATGTCCCATAATGTGGCGTTTTGACACCTTTAAACATATTACCAAAAGAACATTAGCTGCAGTTATGTCCTTTGGCCATCTCTTGCCAGTTAGTGTAATGTTTAACCTCTTAGATGGGTATAGTCGGTTTTAACAGCTATTATCATAAAATGCCTTAAGAAATTTCCTTGCAACCTGTATATTTTGTTATGGATAAATTATGTGGGAAGCGAGAGTGTTTCTGTGCCAATAGCAATAACGACCCATGCTATGGCCATGTCATGGTAATTGTCGGTCCTTCACAGAAAACATGCTTGCATCAATCTGTAGTGTGCATGGTTAAGTATATATGTTACCATGGTCCAGGATTTATTGACACAGGTTGATCATACGCTGAATAATCCAACCACATTTTTCTTTGGAAGTGGTAAGAACTAATAAAAATTACATTAATTGCAATGTGTAAAAAGAGTTGAGATATTGTATTATAATTTTGCTGCATGTCATTGTGGTATATATCATGTCTTGATCGGTGAATATGTTTAGTTTGTGAGTTATTTCAAGCAGAAATAATATGTGAATGGTGACAAAAGTGCTGGAGAAACTCAGTGGATATGGCAGCATCTATGGAGCGAAGGAAATAGGCAACGTTTCGGGCCGAAACCCTTCTTCAGACTGATGGGTTTCGGCCTGAAACGTTGCCTATTTCCTTCGCTCCATAGATGCTGCTGCACCCGCTGAGTTTCTCCAGCACTTTTGTCTACCTTCGATTTTCCAGCATCTGCAGCTCCTTCTTGAACATATTATGTGAATGCTTTATTGAGCATAATTCCGACTGGTAACTACGCATTTCGTCCGAGCACATTATCGCACGCGTCATGCAAACCGTCTTAAATGACCACCTAAATTGTCATTTGGCAACCTAAAAAGCTGTCAAGGTTGCCCGGCTGGCACCAGGGAAAAAAAATTAAGTGAGAGCCCTGCATGTCCAAATCATTTATATAAATCACAAACATATCTATGATATGTATCATATATATGAGGTCCCAGCACAGATCCCTGCGGTATTCCACTGGTCACAGACCTTCAGCAAGAATATTGTCCTTCTGCCACAGCCCTTTGCTTCTATCGGTGAGCCAGTTCTGTATCCGTATGACCAAGTCACTGTTCAGTAGGACCTGTGCAGTCATAGACAAAAGGTGCAGGAGTAGGCCATTCGGCCCTTCGAGCCAGCACCGCCATTCAATGTGATCATGGCTGATCATCCCCAATCAGTATCCCGTTCCTGTCTTCTCCCCATATCCTCGGACTCCGCAATTTTTAAGAGCCCTATCTAGCTCTCTCTTGAAGGCATCCAGAGAACCCGCCACCACCGACAGAGAATTCCACAGACTCACCACTGTATGTGAGAAAAAGTGTTTCTTCGATTCCGTTCTAATTGGCTTACTCCTTATTCTTAAACTGTGGCCCCTGGTTCTGGACTCCCCCAACATCGGGAACATGTTTCCTGCCTCTATCCTCTCATCCTTCTAAACTCCAGAGTGTACAAGCCCAGCTGCTCCATTCTCTCAGCATATGACAGTCCCGTCATCCTGGGAATTAATCTTGTAAACCTACGCTGCACTCCCTCAATAGCAAGAATGTCCTTCCTCTAATTAGGGGACCAAAACTGCACACAATACTCCAGGTGTGGTCTCACTAGGGCTCTGTACAACTGCAGAAGGACCTCTTTGCTCCTATATTGTTATAAAGACCAAAATGCCATTCACTTTCTTCACTACCTGCTGTACCTGCATGCTTAGTTTCATAGACTGATGTACAAGGACCCCCAGATCCCGTTGTACTTAACGTTTTCGCAACTTGACACCATTTAGACAATAATCTGCCTTCCTGTTTTTGCTACCAAAGTGGATAACCTCACATTTATCCGCATTAAACTTAATCTGCCATGCATCTGCCCACTCCCCCAACCTGGCCAAGTCACCCTGCATCCTCCTCACAGTTCACACTGCCACCCACCTTTGTGTCATCTGCAAATTTGCTAATGTTACTTTGAATCCCTTCATCCCTTCATTTGATGTATATTGTAAATAGCTGCGGTCCCAGCACCGAGCCTTGTGGTACCCCACTAGTCACGGTCCGCCATTCTGAAAGGGACCAGTAAATCCCTACTCTTTGTTTCCTGTCTGCCAACCACTTCTCTACCTCCCCAATACCATGTGCCCTAATTTTGCCCACTAATCTCCTATGCGGGACCTTATCAAATGCTTTCTGAAAGTCCAGGTACACTACATCCACTGGCTCTCCCTTGTCCATTTTCCTAGTTACATCTTCAAAAATTCCAGAAGAATAGTCAAGCATGATTTCCCCTTCGTAAATCCATGCTGACTCGGACCGATCCTGTTACTGCTATCCAAATGTTCGCCTATCTCATCTTTTATAATTGACTCCAGCATCTTCCCCACCACCGATGTCAGGCTAACTGGTCTATAATTCCCTGTTTTCTCTCCCCCGCCTTTGTCCCAGGTAATCACTCTGACACTTCTGCTGATTCTGTGGTCACAGATTGTTACACATGGCCTTACCCCGTTCCCTTTTATTATTCCCAGTTCAGTTTAGTTTAAAGATGCGGCACGGAAGCAGGCCCTTTGACCCACCAAGTCCGCACCGACCTGTGAACCCTGCACATTGACATTACCCTACACACACTAGTGACAATTTAACATTTATACCAAGCCAATTAACCTACAAGCCTGTATGTCTTTGGAGTGTGGGCGGAAACTGAAGATCTTGGAGAAAATCCATGCAGGCCTTGGGGATAATATACAAACTCTGTACAGACAAACACCTGTAGTCAGGATCGAATCTGGGACTCCAGCGCTGTAAGGCAGTAGCTCTACCGCTACATCACCATGCCATTCATTGCTCTGTTGTATGACCATAGCAATTAGGGAAGGAATAGGATTTTGTCACTTAAGGCTGATCTCTACTTGTGGTTTTCACTCCCTCTTAATCAAATATTATATTATCTGCTTCTGTCTTAAAGATGTTTAAACACTCTACTTCCACGATTCTTTGAGAAATGCTTGAAACAGTGGCTCTCTGAAAGTACAGGTACTTCTGCACTAAGATGTGTTTTCATATCGCAAATTGGATATAATGCTGTTGATGATTAGGTAATACCGTTTATATTATGTGGGCCCAATTGATTATATTGTGATTATTGTGTAAGAAAAATCCAAATAGATTTTATACGTAGATTGGGCAAGAAGAAAGTTGACCAAGTGCTTTGATAAGGAGCATACTGATGTGCCTTCCCGAGCCCCCATTCGCTGTGATGGTATTTCAGTCTCAGTCACAGAGGCCGACGTCAGAAAATCCTTCAGAGGGGTGAACCCCCGAAAAGCACCTGGACCTGATGGTATACCCGGTCGTGTTCTAAAAACCTGTGCGGACCAACTGGCTGGAGTTTTTACGGACATTTTCACTTCTGAGGTCTGAGGTCCGCACCTGCTTTAAGAGGGCATCAATTATACCAGTGCACAAGAAGAGTAAGGTGACGTGCCTCAATGACTATCAACCAGTGGCACTAATGCCGGTGGTGATGATGTGCTTTGAGAGGTTGATCATGAAGCAAATCAACTCCTACCTCGACAAAAACCTGGACCCACTGCAGTTCGCTTACCGCCACAACAGATCAACGGTGGATGTGATCTCGCTGGCCCTTCACTCCGCTCTGGACCACCTGGAGAACAAAAACTCATATGTCAGGCTGTTAATCCGGTAGGCGGCGCGGCTCTGGCCAGCAGCGGCCTCTGCGGCCTGTCCGCGTTTTTATTATTTTTTTGTCTGTGTTTTTATGTAGTGTTTGTTATTTTATGTTGGGGTTGTGTGTGTGGGGGTGGGAGGGGGGGGGAAACTTTTTGAATCTCTCCCTGCACTGAGACCCGACCTTTTCTCGTCGGGTCTCAGTCGTCGTTGAGGCCGTAACGAGGAGCGGCCTCCAACAGGAAGAGACCGGGGACTCAGGTGTCGACTCACCTCACCGTCGCGGAGCTGGCCGGGTCCGGAGCGGTGGAGGAGCGCTGCTGCTGCTGGTGCTGTGCTGTTGCTGCTGCTGCTGGTGCTGTTGCTGCTGCTGCTGGTGCTGTTGCTGCTGCTGCTGCTGCTGCTGCCGGAGAGTCGGAGGCTCTCTACAGGTCTGTGGACGACGGCGCCGAGCCCACGGCTCCCTGGGGGGAGACCGCTTTTCGGGGCTTCTGCGGCGGCGACTTCTCCCGCCCGAGTTGCGGGGTCGAAGAGCTCCTGGAGCGGGGCCTGACACCGCTGCCCCGCGCGGCTGGAATGGCCGCGGACTCTGCGAGCGCACACCGGGGGCACCAACACCAAGACCCGGTGTGCGACCTCGCACCACCCGGCGTGGCTTTAATGGCCGCGGGACAATCGCCATTGCCAGCCGGGGGCTATGACTTTGACTCTGACATCGGGGGGGGGGAGAGTGCAGTGGAGAGATACGTTTATTTGGCCTCCATCACAGTTATGTGATGGATGTTTATGTTAAATGTAATTATGTTGTGTCTGGGGTCTATTTGTGTGTTATGTATGGCTGCAGAAACGGCATTTCGTTTGGACCTCCAGGGGTCCAAATGACAAATAAATTGATTCTGATTCTGATTCTGATTATTCATCGATTACAGCTCGGCATTTAGCACAATCATCCCCTCCAAGCTGGTTACCAAACTCGCAGAACTGGGTCTCTGCGCATCCCTCTGCAATTGGATCCTCGACTTCCTCATTCACAGTGCACAGTCTGTTCGTATTGGTGGAAATGTGTCAGCCTCGATAACAATCAACACGGGAGCACCTCAAGGCTGCGTGCTCAGCCCCCTGCTGTACTCACTCTATACTCATGACTGCGTAGCCAGTCACAGTGCGAACTCCATCATCAAGTTCGCTGACGACGCCACTGTTGTGGGACGTATCACTGATGGGGGTGAGTCAGAGTACAGAAGAGAGATCGAGCAACTGTCCATATGATGCCAGCGCAATAACCTGGCCCTCAACACCAGCAAAACCAAGGAACTGATTGTGGACTTTGGAAGGAGTAGGAGGGGGACCCACAGCCCCATCTATATCAATGGGTCGATGGTTGAAAGGGTCAAATTCCTAGGCGTGCACATCTCTGAAGATCTCTCCTGGTCCGAGAACACTAATGCAATTATCAAGAAGCTCATCAGCGCCTCTACTTCCTGAGAAGATTACGGAGAGTCGGTTTGTCAAGGCTCTCTCTCTAACTTCTTCAGGTGCACAGTAGAGAGCATGCTGACCGGTTGCATTGTGGCTTGGTTCGGCAATTTGAGCGCCCTGGAGAGGAAAAGACTACAAAAAGTAGTAAACACTGCCCAGTCCATCATCGGCTCTGACCTTCCTTCCATCGAGGGGATTTATCGCAGTCGCTGCCTCAAAAAGGCTGGCAGCATCATCAAAGACCCACACCATCCTGGCCACACACTCATCTCCCTGCTACTATCAGGTAGAAGGTACAGGAGCCTGAAGACTGCAACAACCAGGTTCAAGAATAGCTACTTCCCCACAGCCATCAAGCTATTAAACCTGGCTCGGACAAAACTCTTGATTATTGATAACCCATTTTCTGTTATTTGCACTTTGTTATTTATGCATGTGGTGTATATATTTATATTATGGTATATGGACACACTTATCTGTTTTGTAGTAAATGCCTACTATGTTCTGTGTGCTGAAGCAAAGCAAGAATTTCATTGTCCTATACAGGGACACATGGCAATAAACTCACTTGAACTTGACCGGGCTCTCGCAACTTTTTTTCTCTGTTGCCAGCCAGGCAACCTAGGCAGCTTTTTAGGTTGCCAAATGACAGTTTAGGTGGTCATTTAATATGGCTTGCATGACACGTGCGATAATGTGCTTGGATAAAATGCGTAGTTACCAGTCGGAATTATGGTCAATGAAGCATTCACATATTATTTCTGCTTCAAATAAAGTGACAAACTAAACATATTCACCAATCAGGACATGATATATAACACAATGACATGCAGCAAATTACAATACAGTATCTCATCTCTTTTTACACATTGCAATGAATGCAATTTCTATTATTTCTTTCCACTTCCAAACAAAAATCTGGTTGGATTATTCAGCGTATGATCAACCTCGGTGAGACAAAGTGCAGGCTTGGCGATCGCTTCGCACAACACCTCCACTCAGTTCACAATAACCAACCTGATCTCCCGGTGGCTCAGCACGTCAACTCCTCCTCCCATTCCGAATCCGACCTTTCTGTCCTGGGCCTCCTCCATGGCCAGAGTGAGGCCCACCAAATTGGAGGAACAGCACCTCATATTTTGCTTGAGCAGTTTACACCTCAGCGGCATGAACATTGGCCTCTCCAATTTCAGGTAGTCCTTGCTTTCTCTCTCCTTCCCCTCCCATTTCTAGCTCCCCCACAAGCCTACTGTCTCCGCCTCTTCCTTTCTTTTTCCCGCCCCCCCCCCCCCCCCCCCCACCCACATCAGTCTGAAGAAGGGTCTCGACCTGAAATGTCGCCTATATCCTTCGCTCCATAGATGCTGCCTCACCCGCTGATTTTCTCCAGCTTTGTCGACCAACGGGATCCCACCACTGGCCACATCTTCCCATCTCCTCCCCTGTCGGCTTTCCGCAGAGACCGCTCCCTCCGTCACTCCCTGGTCATTTTGGCCCTTCCCACCCAAACAACGCCCTCTTCTGGCACTTTCCCTTGCAACTGCAGGAAATGCCACACTTGTCACTTTACCTCCCCCCTTGACTCCATTCAAGGACCCAAGCAGTTTTTCCAGGTGAGGCAGCGGTTCACCTGCACCTCATCTATTGCATCCACTCCTCTAGGTGTCAGCTGCTCTACATCGGTGAGACCAATCGTAGGCTTGGCGATCGCTTCACCCAACACCCTCACTCGGTTCGCAATAACCAACCTGATCTCCCGGTGGCTCAGCACTTCAATTCCCCCTCCCATTCCGAATACGACCTTTCTGTCCTGGGCCTCCTCCAGGGCCAGAGAGAGGCCCACCATAAATTGGAGAAGCAGCACCTCATATTTCGCTTGGGCAGTTTACATCCCAGCGGTATGAACATTGACCTCCAATTTCAGGTAGTCCCTTCTTTCTCCTCCGCTTCCCAGCTCTCCCTCAGCCCACTGTCTCCGCCTCTTCCTTTCTTCTTCCCGCCCCCCCCACCCTCACATCAGTCTGACGAAGGGTCTCGATCCGAAACGTCGCCTATTTCCTTTGCGCCATAGATGCTGCCTCACTCGCTGAGTTTCTCCAGCATTTTTGTCTACCACCCATTCACCCTTAACCATATAATAACCATATAACAATTACAGCACGGAAACAGGCCATCTCGACCCTTCTAGTCCGTGCCGAACATGTATTCTCCCCCTAGTCCCATATACCTTCTTCAGACTGATGTCAGGGGAGTGGGTGGGACAGAGATAGAATGTAGTCGGAGACAGTAAGACTGGTGGGAGAACTGGGAAGGGGAGGGGGTGGAGAGAGAGGGAAAGCAAGGGCTATTTGAAGTTAGAGAAGTCAATGTTCATACCACTGGTGTGTAAATGTTCTTTCCTACACATTTAGTCCGCTAATTCTTTCATACACATTTTGTCCACTAGTTCTTTCCTACACATTTAGTCTGCTAGTTCTTTCCTACACATTTGTCCGCTAATTCTTTCATACACATTTTGTCTGCTAGTTCTTTCCTACACACTTTGTCCGCTAATTCTTTCATACACATTTTGTCCACTAGTTCTTTCCGACACATTTTGTCCGCTAGTTCTTTCCGACACATTTTGTCCACTAGTTCTTTTCTACACAGATCATTGTATGACTTTGATTTCGTACTTTGAGGCACGTAGCAAGGAATATCAGTGCACTTTAAATTTCATTTAGTGATCATCTGTGTTAATTGGTGTCTACTGTAAGTTGTACGCTAGTATTAACATGAAATTATTCTCGTAATGGATGGCATGTGGACATACTTGGAAGATGTCAATACGAAAGAATTGCTATATTTAAGAGGGAGTTTGATGTGGCCCTTGTGGCTAAAGGGATCAGGGGGTATGGAGAGAAGGCAGGTACAGGATACTGAGTTGGATGATCAGCCATGATCATATTGAATGGTGGTGCAGGCTCGAAGGGACTAATGGCCTACTCCTGCACCTATTTTCTATGTCCCTAATTACATTATCACAATTTTAATGTGTTATTGAATATTCTTCATGTTTTTGACATTTACAGTTTTGGGCTGTGCCTAATCTCATGTTTGGGTGTTGACTCGTTTTGTTTTGTTCTTGACAGGAACATTATGCCAGCTTTTCGACAGGTTGGAGAAAAGCAACTTCCCAATGAGATACTTTACATGGTATGGTCCCCTAAACGGGATCTCATTGCACTTGCTAACAAAACCGGAGAGGTAAAAGTGATCTTTGTGTTATTATTCTACCAAAATAATAATTCATGAATATGGTATGAATGTAATTATGTTTGAATTAAATTGTCAATGTTTATATTAATCGATCACAAAACTAAATTGTAAATTAAGAGAAGTAATCATTGTTGGGGAAGTTAACCATTTTTTAAACCATGGTAAATTGTAGCAATGTTACAAAATTTTGAGATTTTGAAATCATCTGCAATTTATCCCATCAGACAAAGCATAAAAAGAAGTTTAATTTGACACCTAATTCACTTTCATATCTCAAGTATTAAAACAGTTGTGGCCATTTCCATACTCGGAAATTAGCATCTTGTTCCCTATTGATTTTCTATGGACATAACAAAAAAGCTGTGATCGTGGTCAGTCAAAAGCCCATAACTTTCTTAAAAATTAAGAGAACTGAATTAAATTTTCAGTTATCATAGATTGAAGCATTCTGAAACAAATATAAAACAATCTTACTTGGATGACCTGAAATTAAATCATATAATTAGTTAGTTACCTAATTGTAGTTAATTACAAAATTGGCCATTGTGACGGAAATAGTAATAAACAACCAGACTCCATTGAAAATTCAAAAATGTGGTATTCTCAAGATAAGAACTTTAATATTATTGTATAATATGCTGTAAGTCCGTTATGGATAGGTAAATAAATTACAATTTCTAGCAAAAGACCAAGTCTTTATGGAGAAGATCAGCTGCTAGCTGGTACATTGGCATATCATAATCAGTAGCATCATCATACTCCTCAGATTGCAACAAATAAGCAACTCTGTACACGTTGTTTTTCCTCAACTTTTCAATTTTGGCATTGTAAACTACAAGTTTATGATCTTCAAACCACGCATGACATGCCTTTCTGTCCACTACTTTCCCATTAAGAATGTCCTGTAGATCATCACATTTGGAGTAGTCCAAATTTGGATAATCTCTGCGAATGCTGTTTAAATCAGTCTCTTTCAATTTTTTTCCTAGTTTTTTCCTCTCTTTCGTGTCTCGAGCATGCTCCTTGCCTTTCTGTCGCTTGATGATTTCTGCTCTCAATTCCTTCTGTTTTTTCTTCCGTGTGTTCCTCTGCACTCTCCCTCATGTCACTGCCTTACAGAGCACCTCCTCCCTACGATGTTCCTCGAGATTATCAAGGTAATTGACTGTTTTATTCTTGCAGGCCCGCATCCTACATGACAAATAACACACGGTGGCATTGGGAGATTTCTCTTTCGATGAACTAAACATCCCCATTAGCTCCTCAATGTTGTGTGATCTTGCTGATGCAGTCTCCTCCTTCAGTTTCTCAGTTACATCAAGTTCAAAGTATTTACTATACTGCCTCTTCAACACAGTGATGACAGCTTGAAGACAGCTCCTCATCTTTGAACTGAACTGTGGATGTACTGGTAGCTCCCAAAGCTTTTTCAATGTGGCATCAAGATGTACCTCCTCACCGAAGAAATCTTCCCTTGCCAATATCAATTTCTCTGGATTTTCTGTGGCTTCCTTTAGAGCAGCAATCACCCTTTAACCACTTTGATGCCATCAACATGGTTGATCTGATTCTGGCTTGAAGTGTAGAAGCACTTCATCCAAGGCCCAGTCAGATATTTGCCAAGTAAGCCCAATATCTGAAGTTCTACTTTTGCTTCTGCCTGGGTGAAGTCATGGAGGATGGCGCTTTTCAACCCCCCACAGGATGTTCCGCTATTCAGCAGTGCAACAAAGTCATCATAATGTTCTATTAGCTTGCCACTAATATGAAACAGTATGTGCAATCTGTTGCCACGGTACCGTGGGAGGACACCTCAGGGGATGTTCCTGTCATCTAAAAATGCGACAAATCCTTTTGGGTCCCCTTTTCATTTTTATAACGAAGCTTGCTCATCTGTAGAATGGCATTTACTGCTAGACAGTCTTTCCCAAACAAGAATTGTCCTCCGGTTGTTTCTGCATTTTTAGGGCTGAGCAAACTGATGTAGCAATGGAGTCAAGAGGATGTAAGTGGCAGTAGAGCTCGTTCAAATATTTACCCCACTCACTACTCACAATTCTAATAGCAGCATGTGTTTGAAAAGTTGGCGATTATATTTTGTCTGGTTTCTTGATAATTTGCTTGCTGATTGAAATATGTGTAGGTTTTACACAAATTGTCAATTGTTTCACAAATATGTTGTGCATAGTCCTCAGCAGTCCCACCAGCCAATTCCTCGACTGCTGCAGAGAGACATTTGTTTGTGGTGGTGAAATGAACGCCGTTAATGTGGGTCTCTTCCTGGGTGGTTGCGTCAAAACCCACAGTCAAACCCTTTGTTGCAAGGAGCATCTCTGCTGTTTGCAACTCAGCAATAGCCCCCAATTCTCGGGCCATAACTTCAACTGCACTGCGTTGAGGAACATAATCCAGATGAAGTCCACTCCGCTTGTAGAACTGGCTTATCAGGATTGGAATGTTTGCTGTGGGAGTTTTGTTTACAATACAGTCAAACACATGCATCCTTATTGTTGAGGAGTAAGTTTTCTGGCCCACCTTTGCCTTGACAATACTGGCAGCCTGCAGAGTTTCGATTGTTTCTTTGAGGACAAGATTGTCAAATTCGAGGCGTCTCACATCCTCTTCCCTGTCCTTTAAATTTTCTTGACATTTTCTGAGCTGTTGAATTGAAACAATTTTCCTCTTTTTCGTACTGCCACGAAACATCAGCAATTGTCTGTGTGCTTTTTTAAGTTTTAAAAACTCTGCCTTGGTGTTGGAGAGCTCTCGTGCCAAAGTATTATCATGTAATTTGGTTTTGAATTCCTAAATCTTTCTGTCCTTTAAATCTATTTGCTTTTGCTTTCTCTTTAAGGCTTGATTAACTGTACGTTTGGGAGTTTTCAACCGTGCCCTAAATTCACTGATCTTTGTGTGATACTTTGTTGAAAGAGCAGCCCTGGATTTGGACACAAACTTTAGTCTTTTCTTCAATTTCTGTTTCCCTGGTGAAAGACTTAGAAATTCTCTGCTACATCTTGTTGAAACACCAGATGTTGATGGCATTGGTTCAGGTGAGACAGCAGCTGTCGTTGGCGTTGCTAGATTCAGTGGAGGATGCAGACTATGACTGTCATTGCCCATGTCCTCAGTGTCTTGAAATATGGGCACTTGGCTTTCAGCAGATGTCAAGGATTCAGGATCTTGAGCACCAGGCGGTGGAATGTCATCTAAAGAAATGTGTTGACTGCCTTCTTGAAGTTTAAAAGTTTCATCACAAATTTCCATAAATGCTCCAAATTCCTTGAGATTGGTGAGTTTTTTAAACTTAAGCAAAGTCCGGTTAACGAGAGCCTGCACTCTTAACTTAACAGCAGCACATGAGTAGCCTTTTGCATCTGACAAAGAGAAGTGTGAACTCAGCAATTTCTCTGTTTCAGGCAGACGTTTTCCAAATGAGGTAAACAAGTACAGGTGTCACAACCTTTTATCCGAAAGCCTTGGGACCCGACACTTGTCGGATTTCGGACATTTTCGGACTTCACGAATGAACTCTTTAGCTAGCCTAGGAAGGTAGCGCGGATTGAAAAGTCTTTGCATTTCCTCTTTTTGGAGACATCGTTTACAATGTAACTCAAAAAAACACTGAACAGCATTAGTTTGGAGGGATTTTTATTTGGTGTTTTGGAAAAAGGTAGAAATGGGAAACTTTAACGCTTAAACCCCTAGTGGTCGACGACAAAAAGTATCGCGGAGCTGGGGGCTCAAGTATGCAGATGATGGGCGGCGCCGATTGGCCTCCGACAGCGGCAACTCTACCCCTGGCTGCTGGCGCTCCAAACTCCAGCGCGGCACGCGGTCGGATGCCCTTAGTCCCAGCTCCGCGGAATGTTGGGGAGAAGGCGTCTCAGCGCCCTGGAGCTTACCGCACGGCGACCCGGTAAGGCATTGCCCGCTCCCCGCTGGTATCCCAGCGCTGCGACGCCGCCAACTCCCAACATTGGGCAGGCGTCCGGCCACGGGCAGCGCTGGATTTGGAGCGCCTCGCAGCCAGGGGTAGAGTTGCCGGGGTCGGAGCTACAACCGGCGCCGCCCACAGCCCCAGCTGGGAGTTGGCGGCCACAGCGCTGCGGAGCTTACTGCACCGGTGAAGAAGGTAAGGCCATTGTCCGCCTCAGATCCTGGTGAACTTCTCCGCACCAGGTAGGGGACTACTGCATCACAATATGGTTTGGCCCTTCACCCCCCCCCCCCCCCCCTCACATAAAAGCCCTCCAACCTAACTGACTAACATTTAAGCAATGATTTACAGATGTTTAAGTGTCTCCCCGGTCTCCGGGGAGGAGGCAGCCGCTATAGTAGTACAGACCTGGGTTGACCGTGGGTCGTTTCGGGTCAAGTTTGACGCCAAACGCGAGCTTTGGTGTGCAGACGACATCCTGGAAAAAATGGCCGGTTTTCGGAGTTTTTCGGTTTCCGGAACACCGGATAAAAGGTTGTGCACCTGTACAAGATGTGTCCATTTTTAAGATCCCTCAGACTCGGGTATGACAGAGAACTTCACTTCAAGTTGAACTCTAGCTATGCCTGGCTGGGCTTTTGGATTGACAATTTTGCATTTCTTCTTTGGAGACATCTGTTTACAATGTAAATAAAAAAAACACTGAACAGCATTAACAGAAACAAGTTATTATTTGCAGTTTTAGAAAAAAAGGTAGAAATGATAAAGTTAAACGCTAAAACAAATAGTAAATACTCAAAAAGAAAATCATGTTTCATCAAAATTCAATTACTAGATCTAAACATCTATCAATTTCTTAAGGAAAGATTAACATTTTAAATAGCCTAAGTGTCCAAAGAACATTCACAAATAATTCACAATAAAACATGATTTTTAAATCTCATTTACATTAATTTATAGGCCAAATGGAAGGAATTTAGTGTACAATTGCTGTAAATTAATCATTTAAATCAGCTTTCGACTGGGATCCTATGGAACGCGCTGGTTTAGAACGTTCACATTGCGGTAAATTTGTGCCCCAAATGCCCAGAAAAATACTGCGGGATTTAATGGGCCCCAAATTAGCTACTCGCAACATTAAACTTTGTATAAAAGGATCTTAAGAAGCCCTTTTTAATGTAAAAATAAACAACCTACCTTCCGTTGTCCGCTGTATGAGATCCGTCCCGTTGTCGGCGGTCGCGGGTTTAGAGGATAATTTTTAAACTACTATAATAATCAAATAAACCCGTAAAATGTAAAAATATCTCCAGCGAAAGAATCTCCCAGCAATTTTTCGTCACCAACTAACTAGGCTGAACAACCTCGATTTGAACGCCTAGGGAAAATCGCGTTTTAAACCCGCCCCCCTCTAAACGGCGCCAAAATCGCACACACGGGCTGGGACAGATCTGCAGCGACGCTTATGGTAGGTTTTGCAACATACCTATAAATTGACAATTATAATTCACAATTGTTCTTTCTTAGGTAAGTTGCATGATTTGTTACTTTTTAACAATAGGATCGTTGTACTGGAAATAATGTTTTACTTTACCATTTGGGTGAAGCCGCATTATAATTAATCAATTTTTTGATTGATGCTGAGTGAACACATACTCAGTTAAGGAATTTGGCAATTTGGAAAGTGCTTCTCACTTTGAATCCCCGAATCAACGACCGATTGTTTTGTCTTGCACAAAATATCATTAATAAAAGACACCAACAACAATTATAAAGTTACAGAGGCTAACACAATGAGAAACCACACATTTGCATCAAAGTATTTTTTATGCATTAGGTGCGCTGTTTTAGTTGAAATTTAGTTGTTTTTTCCCAAATTAATAATGAATTTGATCACTGTCTATTCCACTATTAACTTTGAATGTTATAAAATAGCATAAACAGATTAGCATGATATTATTTTTCTGTGGCAGCAAAGCATTTTTTAAAAATCAAATTCTGTCGAAAAATATTCAGGTATGAAGCATCTTATAAACTGATGGGTGGAATTTCAGGATTCTGAGATATAATTGCTATCTTTTTAATTTACATCATTTTAGTGATTATTAAGTGCAGAGAGCTTGAGCGTTATATTGGTGTAATTAACAAATAGTTTATTCTAGTTTTCCAGACAATGTGATATTTAAGTAAAATTAGAAGACAAATATTGCAATTGTGACGTCAGCTGATAGACAGACCACTTACGGTCGAACCCTCGTCAGTTGCTACGAGGGCTGTCACGTGACGTCATGGGTTAATGGGATTGTCCTGCTACATAAACATATCTCACCTTGAGATCAGCCCAGTCAACAGGTAGCTGAGCTCGAGACAGCACCCTTCGCTCAGCTACGGCAGCAATGACAAATAAGTTAGTGGACCAAACTTGTATGTAACACCTGAATAAAGCAACTGTTTATTCACCACGTTTGGTGTCGCTACATTGGTGACCCCGACTATCCAAATTGACGGCCGCCAATCTGTCCCGCATGACTTGCCCTGAGCTGACCACCGGGGCTGAGAGACCGCGGCTGCCGCTGCACCCCCACCAGCTGCTGCCCACCGTAGCTGAGAAGCCGCGGCTGCCGACGCTCCCCCACCAGCTGCTGCTCACCTGGGCCGAGACCGCGGCTGTCGCTGCTCCCCCGCCAGCTGCTGCTCACTGGAGCTGAGAGGCCGTGGCTGCCGTCGCTCCCCCACCAGCCATCGCTCCCCCACCAGCCATTGCTCCCCTACCAGCTGCTGCTCACCGGAGCTGAGAGACCGCGGCTGCTCCCCCAGCAGCTGTTGCTCACTGGAGCTGAGAGGCCGTGGCTGCCGTCGCTCCCCCACCAGCCATCGCTCCCCCCCCCCAGCCATTGCTCCCCTACCCCAGCTGCCGCTGCTCAAGGCCGGAGCTGAGAGACCTGCGGCTGCTCCCCCTCACCACGCCTGCTGCTCACCGTGGAGCTGAGAGGCCTTGTGGCTGCCGTCGCTCCCCCGCCGAGGGTGCGGCAGCCAGCCGTCTCCAACGGCAACGGTGGGTTCCCTGCCCCCGAAGCATCATGCCAGCCACCACACACGCATTGGCCCGCCCAGCCGGGCCCAGATGACTGCCACAGTGAGCAAAAATGGCCGCTGCAGCAGCCGGACGGAAGAGACGCTCGACCTTCCCTGACCGCCGTCAACAGCGCCACCTTCAGGTCGGCTGCTGTTACTGCAGCCTGACTGGCGTCCACAGCGCCACCTTCCGCTGGATGCAGTCCCTGCAGGACCTAACAGCACCCCGATAGGGTGGGCCTACCTGAGGCGGCTGCCCGAAGACGTCCTTCTGCTCCTCACCGGTGAGAAACACGAAGATCCCTGGGCACTGGCTGCCCGTCCGGCCCAGCAGCAGGATGGAGCCTCGGCCAGCCGAGATTTGGCGGTCCCGGCGACGGATTCACCGGCAGCTTCCAGCCACCGCCGAGGGTGCGGCAGCGCAGCCTGTCTCCAACGGCAACGGTGGGTGGAATCCCTGCCTGCAGCGGTGGGGCGAAGCCCGTCGATGCCAGCCACCCCACACGCAACGGTGAAATACCTGGGTTGGCCGCCTCAGCCGGCCGCCAAGATGTCCGCTGCGGCCTACTGCCACATGGCCGACGCAGCAACTGCAAAAATGGCCGCCGCAGCCGGACGGAAGAGACGCTCGACCTTCCCTGACCGCCGTCAACAGCGCCACCTTCAGTCCCTGCAGCCTGACCATCCTTGGCAACAGCGACCACCTTAGCTCAAAAGGCACATGTCGTACTTCAACCTCTAGAATTTGTTTTGAATGGGGAGTCTGGAGGGGTGAAAGCTTCCCATTATTCTGCCACCATGCAAAGTACACTGGAGGAGATATTTTAAACTTTTACTACCACCATTCCTTTTGCAAAGCTTGTTTGCTCACTATGGAGCTAAATTAAGTTTTATGTTTCTTGCTTCACATTTTTCAGCGGGTGACACTAGTTTCGAGTCAAAACCCTTCTTCAGACTGATGTGAGGGTGGGGGAGTGGGAAGAAGAAAGGAAGAGGAGGAGCCAGAGGGCTAGAGGGAGAGCTGAGAAGGGGACAGTAAGGACTACCTGAAATTAGAGAAGTCAATGTTCATTACCGCTGCGGTATAAACTGCCCAAGCGAAATATGAGGTGCTGCTTCTCCAATTTCCGGTGGTCCTCACCCTGACCATGGAGGATTATTGACGGAGGATTATTTGTTGTAAAGAGTTAGAGTATGCTTTCTTCCAAGAGGATGGGTGGGAGGAAATGAGTTCTACTTTCATTTCTGGTCTGAACAAATGTACGAATGTTAAGGTTCTTGAAGGGTTGAAAATGGTTGTTGAGAGAAGATCTATTACAATGGTCTCAGAGTGGGGGATTTTAGTTCTGAGGATAAACCAGAGAATTTAAGATTGTTCTGGAAACAAAGAAGGTTGACAAATGATTTACTAGAAAGATTAGAGATTATTTGGGGTCCCATTCTCTTGACTATCGTTTGGGCCTTTTAATACAAAAGTTTAAATCTGATTAATTAGAGAGCGATTCAAATATTTTGAAAAATCTATTGAAGACATTGGGGTCTTTGACAAAATAAGAATTGCTTTAGACAATGAGGAGAGAGGGAGCAGCTGCGACCACCAGTTGTGGTGAGATGGGAAGAAACTGTAAGGGCGCACCAGGTACAGCAGATGGTAAACAACAAGATTGAGCCAAAGTTGTTCCTCAGTTATCTCCTGAATATTCATTAACTAAAAATACTTTGTTCCTTGTCAATGCAAGCTAATACCAAGTTACCATCTTATACAAAATGAACTTGGTTTCCAATCTTGCATTAGTGTGATTATAATATGTGTTATTATTAAAGCAGAAAATCTGAGCTGTTATGTAATCTATGACCAACGGAAACCATGGACTTTTCGTTTAATTTGAAGGTTTTGCTTCATCGATTAGCCCACTTTCAACGTGTGTGGAGCTTGGCACCTAATGAAAACACAGGAAAAGAAGTAACATCATTAGCATGGAGACCAGATGGAAAAGGTAAACAACAAAATACTTCTACTTTCAATGCATTTGGATTTTAAGTTATGCATGTCTGTGATAAATCTTTTTATTTTCTAGTTTTAGCATTCAGTCTTGCAGATACTCAACGAGTTGTTCTCTGTGATGTAGAAAAAGCTGAGATCTTACATTATTTCACCTTGGAAAATGCAGTTACCTGCATGTACTGGGCTGAGGTGACAGATCAAAAAAGGTAATCAAGAACTTAAGCTCAATCTACATTGCTGTTGTAAACATCGTTTCCATCAATGCTGTCATTAAGCCTTTTGCATGTGCAGTGACTTGATTAATCCCTCTTTTCCACCTAGTGGTACCTCATCTACATTTATAGGTTATGTCACTTCCAGTGCAAATCCAGTATTTTAATTTGATTAATGTTTCTGCCTCCAGAAGGTAATTATGCATTGGACTTCACAAAGGTGTTGAGTCTTTGATTTTTTGTTTTTGTACAATTAAATCCAATTTCATTGGTTTTGTGCTAGAAACATGGGTCCCAAATTGTTAGAATTGGCATCTTGAGATCTTTGCTATTAGATGAGAATTTTACTTGTGGCGTTAAAATATACTGTAATTTAGATTAGAATAGAATAGAATGCCTTTTATTGTCATTCAAACAGCTTGGTTAGAACAAAATTGCATTTTCAATAGTCTTAACATTACAAAAAAATCCAAGACCCACACTTAACACACTCAACACAAACATCCATCACAGTGAATCTCCAACACCTCCTTACTGTGATGGAAGGCTTAGAGTCTTATCTCTTCCCTTGTTCTTCTCCCGCGGTCCAGCAGTCCAACTGCAGTGTCGAGGTGACTGGGGCTCCCAATGTTAAAGCCCCCGGTGGGCGATGGTAAGTCCCGCGTTCGTTAAACCCCGCCAGGCGATGTTAGGCTCTGTTCCAAGTCATTTCACCCCGCGATTCCGGCGGGAGAAGTTGCCATTGCGAGAGCTCTGAAAAGCAGTCTCCCACCAGGGATCTGCGAGTTCCCGATGTTACCGTCCACAGGGCCCGCAGCCGAAGCTCCGAATTCTGGTTGCAGCCGTGCGCCACCACAGCTCTTCCCGCTCCGAAGTCAGCCAGCTCCGCGATGGCCGGTCCACAGGCTCCGCGACTGGAGCCCTCAGGTTGATTCCGGTTGGTGGCCGCCGCCGGCTCCACGATGTTAGGCCCAACGACACTGGAGACCCGACAGGGAAAAAGTCGGGTCCCCGAACAGGGAAGAGATTAATAGTTTCCCACTGCCCCCCCCCACCCCCCACATATACACAGCTAAAAAAATAATAAACCTAGAATCAAACATACATTTAACGAGACAAAAATTTAAAAAAGACAGACGGACTGCAGTCGAGCCGCTGCCGTTAGGCGTCGCCACACCATACCACAATTTAGATGATGTTGGTTAGGATGTGTCTTTAATCAAAGAAAATGAAAGAATAAGACACAAACACAGAAATGACAGAGAAAGGGGATGAACTAGAGTCTAATCAGATTTAGAGTTTAGAGATACAGCACGGAAACAGGCCCTTCGGCCCACCATGTCCGCGCCGACCAGCGATCCTCGCACATTAACACCATCTGACACGCACTAGATCCACATTTTATATTTACCAAGCCAATTAACCTACAAACCTGTACGTTTTTGGACTGTGGGAAGAAACCAAAGATCTCGGAGAAAACCCACTCGGGTCATGAGAACGTACAAACTCTGTACAGACAGCACTCGTAGTCGGGATCGAACCCGGGTCTCCGGCACTGCATTCGCTGTAAGGCAGCAACTCTACCGCTGCGCCACCATGAAAAAATATTTGAAGCAGACAAGCAAGATGCAGGAAAAATGTTCCCAATGTTGGGCGAGTCCAGATCCAGGGATAAAAGGGAGGCCATTTAAGACTGAGGTGAGAAAAAACTTTTTCACCCAGAGAGTGGTGAATTTGTGGAATTCCCTGCCACAGAGGGCAGTGGAGGCCAAATCACTGGATGGATTTAAGAGCGAGTTATATAGAGCTTTGTGGGGTTTTTTTCCCCAGTATGGCACTATCCCAATTTTCAATTCGAAAAGATTGTGACAAAATTAACTTGGTCCCTTGGGTAGCTGCGCAATGTGGAGTCCCATAAAACTACGATAGCAACGTTTATTTAAAAACATTTTTTGAGAATACCAAATGTTATTTCAGATATATAGAGAGTAAAAGAGAGGCAAGAGTGGACAATGGACCGCTGGAAAAGAACACTAGATAAATAGTATTGGAGAATAAAAATAATGGTGGATAAACGGAATACGTTCTTTGCTTTAGTTTTCGCAGTGGAAGACACCACCCAGATAATGAAAGGCCTAGATAGTGGAAGTGGAGAGGATGTTTCCACTTGTGGAAGAGTCTTGGACCTGAGCTCATAGCTACAGAATAAAAGGACATACCTTTAGAATGGAGATGAGAAGATATTTCTGTAGCCAGAGGATGGTGAATCTATGACATTCTTTGCCAGACAGCTGTGGAGGCCAGGTCATTGGGTATTTTTAAAGCAGATTCTTGATTAGTAAGGGTGTCAGGAGATTTGGGTTGAGAGTAAAAATTGATCGTCCATAATTGAAAGGCAAAGCAGACTTGATGGATAAAATGATCTAATTTTGCTTCTTTGTCTTATGGTCTTAGAGCACAAAATCTCACAAGACAAAAAGATTAATTTGCTGTTGATACAACTTTTTGAAGTTATGTTAAAATATATTTATTTTAAACCTTCTTTCCAGCGCCACTTCCTCAATTAGTTTAATAGATGAAGAAGGAAGCCTTGTCCTGCCGAAGTTACCTGCACTTCCAAAGAGGTAAATTTAAAGACACATATCTAAACCATAATTAAGCCAATGAAATGTCCTCACCTTGCTAGTGTGTGAACAATTTGGCAAACTTGTTTCATTATTAATTTTTAAAAGTCACAAAATGCTAAAGAACTCAGCCGGTCAGGTAGCATCTCTGGAGAACATGGATAGGTGACATTTCAGGTAAACGGCCTGTCCCACTTGGGTGACCTAAGCTGCGAGTTTAGACGAGTTTGCCCTGGACTCAAACTCACAGCATGGTCGACCCATGGTCCTAGGAGGTTGCATGAGGTGGCTGGAACTCTCCTTCATGCTCAAGGGAGGTTCCCGCCTACTTGCGGCCTCAACTAGGTTGCGGAAAATTTTTTAGGATATTGAAAATTTTTCAGCGAGTAAAATTTGGTCGGCATGGGTCTTTTTCCCCCCCCTAGTCCA
The DNA here is from genome assembly GCF_028641065.1 of Leucoraja erinaceus. Classification (NCBI taxonomy): domain Eukaryota; kingdom Metazoa; phylum Chordata; class Chondrichthyes; order Rajiformes; family Rajidae; genus Leucoraja; species Leucoraja erinaceus. The sequence continues at coordinate 83,267,502 of NC_073377.1, forward strand.
GTGAAGTCTTTACCCCCCTTACAGGCCCCCCCTTCTCTCTCCCCCCCCGTCTCTCCATCTCCTTCGCTGACCCCATTTTGATTGGCTTCATTGGAATTCACCCCCCCCTTCTCTCTCCTAGGAAGACCTACTCCCCCCCTCTCTCCCGATAAGCTTTCTTAAACCCTTCTTAAAAGTGTCTCCTCTCCCCCCCCCTTCTCTCCCCCCCCTCTTTCCCCCCCCCCCTTCTCCCCCCCCCTTCTCTCCCCCCCCTTCTCCCCCCCCCCTCTCCTCCCCCCCCCCTTCCCTCCCCCCCCCCCTCTCCCCCCCCCCCTTCCCCCCCCTTCCCTCCACCCCCTTTTCCCCCTCCCCCTCCCTTTCACCCCCCCCTTTCACTCCCCCCCCCCCCCCCCCCCCCTTTTGAAAGATCAATTACACTGCATTGAAAGCAATACCTTTAGCCACTGTTATTTAGTTGAATTGTTGATTCAAGTTTATCAAATAAGGTTTGTCATTGTGAAGGGTTGCTAAATGATAATAATGGATAAATTGCTATCCAAATTTCAAAAGTTCTGAAACTTTTTTATAAAGTTGACTTCTGATATTAAATAGGGGACTTGGTTTGGGAAATTATTCGTAGCCTAATCAACTTTTGGATACAATTTAAAATTGTAAACAAAATTATTAAATAATTATTACTGTACATTTTATTGTTACATAAAGGATTGTTGTAATTGTAAAATCATTTCACAAATTGGCAATACTGCATTTAATGTACTTTATTTCTTAATTCCTATCATTTTTTATGTTAATCAGTTACAGTACTTCAGCAAAGATTTTCAGGTATGTCCGATGTTGCGTGAAATCTATAATTTTGAAAGTTAGCTTAACTTGTTTTTTGGATACTAAGAAACATTTTCTCTTTTTGTTTATAGTGAAGAAAAATCTGATGAAGTAACAAAGCTTTTGGGTGACAAAAGGTATTCTTTTCTATTCCATATTTTGGAGGTTTTTGATTTATGTGTGCGAGTAAAAACATGATCAAACTTAAAAGTATGTTATTGCAAAGATCATTACAACAAAGTGGCATTGTCATAAATTATGTATTCAGAAGCTGTGCATTTTGTGCATTTTATTTGTTAGAACCATCTCCTACCTGCAGTTTATGCTGTCTGAACGGCCCCTCCCACCTTCTCCTCTTTCAAATAATGGAGACTAATAGGTATGCCAAGAGTCTGAGGCTCTAGGCTCAGCTTTGCTTAATGCTGTTGTTGTAACATAGCTGCATTTAATGAAAATGAAACTTCTCATATAAGAGAATGTAGGAAATACGGTTCGGTATTGCAGCTACAAACGCCAGATTCACAGAGAAATAATCTTATAGAGTTGCATGCTATTGCTACTTCAATTGCATCCATTGCTGATAACGTCCTGTGAAGTATGGAACTGCAGATGCTGGTTTCAACCGAAGATAGACACAAAAAGCTGAAATAAATCAATAGGTCACACAGCATCTCTGGAGAAAAGGAACAGGTGATGTTTCAGATCGAGACCCTTCTTCAGACAGTCAGGAGAAAGGGAAACGAGAGATATAGACGGTGATTTATAGATATTGAACAAATGAATGAAAGGTATGTCTAAAAGTAATGATGATAATGGGAACAGGCCATTGTTAGCTGTAGCCTTGGTACAAATGGGTTACAGACAGTTCTTTGCAACAAGGCGGCTTTGAAGCTAGTACAATGTCTTGGGTGGGGGAGGGACGGAGAGAGGGGGAATGCAAAAGTTACTTGAGGTTCGGGAAATCAATATTCATACTGCTGTGTTGCAAGCTCCCCAAGCGAAATATGAGGTGCTGTTCCTCCAATTTGCGATTGGCCTCACTCTGACAATGGAGGAGGCCTAGGACATAAAGGTCAGTGTGGGAATGGTAAGGGGAATTAAAATGTTTGGCAACCGGGAGATCGTTTCCCTTTCCCCTGACTCTCAGTCTGAAGAAGGGTCTTGACCCGAAACATCACCTATTTCTTTTCTCCAGAGATGCTGCCTCACCCGCTGAGTTACTCCAGCTTTTTTTGCCTATCTTCCCAGAACCTACGTCCCATTCCATTGAGACTAGTTCATGCACCAGCTATGATTTTAGTCTGGAGGGGTACAAGGGACAAGTTTCTGCCTTTGAACATACAGTGATCCTTGTGACATGAACTATTGACTTAAAATGCATGGGATTAATAATGACATGGTCGTATGGATTCAGAACTGGCTTGTGATGGAACAATGTTCAGGCCTGAGGCTTGTGACCAGTGGAGTTCTTTGGGGATCTGTGCTGTGATCTCTGCCGTTTGTGATATTTATAAATGACTTGGACATAAAAGTAGACGGGTTGGTCAGTAAACTTGCAGATGACACCAACGTTCGTGTTAAAATGTGTTTTTTTGAGTGATCTGTTGCTTTTAATTGTATGACTGACCTGACCAATGAAATTCCTTGAAGAATTTCTGAAGTCTGAAGAAGGGTTTCGGCCCGAAACGTTGCCTATTTCCTTCGCTCCATAGATGCTGCTGCACCCGCTGAGTTTCTCCAGCTTTTTTGTGTACCTTCGATTCTCCAGCATCTGCAGTTCCTTCTTCAACAATGAAATTCCTCGTATGTTGCAAAACATACTTGGTGAATAAAGAGTGATTCTGAAGGTTGTAGTGTTTGCAGGTTGTGAGGAAGGCTGTCAAAGATTACAGCGGGATATAGATCAGCTGCTGAATGGGCGGAGAAATGGCAGAGTTTAATCTGAGCAGGTGTGAGGCGTTACACGTTGGGAGATAGAATATAAGAGAAAATATATACAATTAATGGCATGACCTTTAACAGCATTGACGTACAGAGGGATCTTTGGATGTAAGTCCTTAACACCTTGAAAGGGACAACACAAATAGAGTGGTAAAGAAAGCATATGGCATGCTCCCTTTCACAGGTTGCGGCATTGAGTATACTGTAACTGCTATAATGCAGCTTTATAGGACATTGGTTCGGCCACATTTGGAGTATTGCATGCAGTTCTGGTCGCCCCATTACAGGAAGGATATTAATGTTTGGAAAAGGCTGCAGAGGAGGTTTACGAGAATGATGCCTGGATTAGGGGTTATTAGCTGCATGAAGAGCATGGACAGACTAGGTTTGTTTCTATGCAATTCCATAGGTTGCACAGTGACCTGATAGAAGTATGTAAAATTATGAAAGGCACATAGATAGGGGTTGACAGTCTGAACCTTTATTGCAGGATGGAAATATTTGAGGGCATAGCTTTAAGGTGAGGAGATCAAAGCTTAAAGGAGATATGCAGGACAAATCTTTTTACACAGAGCATGGAATTTGTTCCTAGAAAGTGCTGCCTGTGGTGGTGGTTGAGGCAGATATGACAGTGGCATCTAAAGGGCCTGTCCCACCAGCATGCGATTGCATGCGTCTAGCACGACCAAACGTGGTGGCTTGAGGCGTACGGCTTCGCGGGGCCGTTCCCACTTCCAACCGCGGAGGCGTACGGAGTTGTGCGGGGCTGGTCCCGACATCATACTCACCAATCAGCTGGGCAGGAGGCGGGCCAACTGAATTTGGACGTCGCACGGCGTCGGGCGGTTACGTTGTCATGCAACGGCACGCCGGGCGGTGACGTCATTGCGCAACGCCAAGTGTTAGGTTTACGCCGTCAAGACGCTGAATACAGCGTCAAGATGCTGCGTACGGCCTCAATGCGGCTGCGGGCCGACAGGCCGTTGTCGTGCGGAATTTTTGGACAGTGTCAGTTTTTTGGAGCCCCGCGCGATGTTGGGACCAGCTCCTCACAACTCCATACGGCTCCGGCGATCGAAGTGGGTCCGGCCTCGTGACGCCGTACAGCTCAAGCGACCACGTTAGGTCGAGCTAGCCGCATGCAGTCGCATGCCTGGTGGGACAGGACCTTAAGAGTTCTTTGGATAAGCGTATGATATCCAGAAATGGAGATGTATTGAGGGCCGAAGGGCCTGTTCTTGTGGTGTACTGTTCTACGTTTTACATTTGTATATTGAAAACGGTTTGATTCTGTCATAAATTAGAAAAAAAAAACTTGGTTATGAAATCGGATGCTTTGAGTAAATCAGGGTGAACTTTAATATATTTGTTCTTTTCTCATCAGGCTAAATGTCCTTGTTCTCGGAGGAGATTGTGGATTCATTGAATTATATGCATATGGAATGTACAAGATTGCAACAGTAACTCGAGTATGACAGTTTTTGCATTTAAATCATTTTAAGCAATTTGTGGTGTTAATTCGTTGTTCCTAAATAATGTCCATGTGGCATCTAAGTGGCTTTTATAAAGTAATAGTAAGATAACCAATGCTCTGGAAGTTTCTCCATCTATCAGTTACTTTTTTTTAGGTGTCCTATAAAATTTACCTCAGCAAGCTTTTTGTAATTTTTCTTCATTTCTTCTCGGATGACCTGTCATTAGATTTTGCTTTTAGTATTCGTATGTTGTAGAATATTTAGCTACGATGGCAAAAGGTATCTCTGCAAAATATAAATGAATACACCTCAAACAACTATTGCCTATGATAACTTTTATGTAGTTGTGTGTCTTGTTTTTTTTAGTATGGTTATATGGTAATTCGAGTTTCACTATACCTCAAGTTCAAGTGAATTTATTGTCATGTGTCCCTGACAGGACAATGAAATTCTTGCTTTGCTTCAGCACACAGAACATAGTAGTTAATTGGTACCCGTGACAATTAAAGGACCTTTGAACCTTTGATTGTCAGTACGGTGAGACATATGCAGCATAACCAATGGTTTTTTGTAGACAAGGAGGTGTTATACGCATCTCCTTACTGCTGGTGTCTATGGTGGATAACTGTTTTACAAGTTGTTTACGCTGTTTAGGGGCCTGACAGCCTAATCCAATAAATACATTTTATTTTTTAAACTTTAGTAATATTTTTGTAATACAAAAAATTCAAAAAATGTGAAAAATCTGTATTTTAATTTCTTAGAGGTGCCTGTACATTGCACCAGTGTGTCACAAAAACGGTACTGAGATCAACAATTATTTTCTTAAACGTCATGAAGCAGTAAGTAATGAGTTTGCTTCAGCACAGTTTTGCAAAAATATTTCACAATACAACATCAACATGCAGTGAGACCAAAGTGACCAAGAGTATCAAAAGTACAAGGAAATCAATGCTGAAACATTATCCACGATTAAAAACACTCTCAGAGGAAAGCATTGAAGTAACTCATTCAGCTGTGTTTGGGACAACAAGCAGTTTCATGGTAAAGGGAAGATTTTGGGAACTGGTGATCACGCAGGTGATAGAATTTCAATTTGTTAAAGATGGCTTGAATATTATCCTTGGTTTTTGAAAACACAATTTGCATTTTTTTAATTCAAAAGATAAACAGTGAAGTGTTCTATTTTAACATGATTCGATTTCCTTCTGCAGATTGTAGGCCGATGCCTGGATCTTTGCTTATCCAGTGATTTAAAAGCATTGTCTGTAATTACAGAGGTTCAATTATCCAAGGAACTAGAGCCAATTATCAGTTATTTTCAGGTAGGATTGCTTGACCTTTGATCAAAAATGTATTTTCGTATTTAGTCTACTTGATTTAGGGTTGTATGATTAATATTCCAAATAAGTCCTGGTGGTTTGGTAATTGAGGTAAAAATTCCCCTGATTTGCAGTAGAAAACCATTATACCTTCAGTTGTTATGTATATTAAATTCATCTGTTAGAGATTGTGACAAATTAGAATTAGTTATATAGAAACATAGAAATTAGGTGCAGGAGTAGGCCATTCGGCCCTTCGAGCCTGCACCGCCATTCAATATGATCATGGCTGATCATCCAACTCAGTATCCCGTACCTGCCTTCTCTCCATACCCCCTGATCCCCTTAGCCACAAGGGCCACATCTAACTCCCTCTTAAATATAGCCAATGAACTGGCCTCAACTACCCTCTGTGGCAGAGAGTTCCAGAGATTCACCACTCTCTGTGTGAAAAAAGTTCTTCTCATCTCGGTTTTACAGGATTTCCCCCTTATCCTTAAGCTGTGACCCCTTGTCCTGGACTTCCCTAACATCGGGAACAATCTTCCTGCATCTAGCCTGTCCAACCCCTTAAGAATTTTGTAAGTTTCTATAAGATCCCCTCTCAATCTCCTAAATTCTAGAGAGTATAAACCAAGTCTATCCAGGCTTTCTTCATAAGACAGTCCTGACATCCCAGGAATCAGTCTGGTGAACCGTCTCTGCACTCCCTCTATGGCAATAATGTCCTTCCTCAGATTTGGAGACCAAAACTGTACACAATACTCCAGGTGTGGTCTCACCAAGACCCTGTACAACTGCAGTAGAACCTCCTTGCTCCTATACTCAAATCCTTTTGCAATGAAAGCTAACATACCATTCGCTTTCTTTACTGCCTGCTGCACCTGCATGCCTACCTTCAATGACTGGTGTACCATGACACCCAGGTCTCGCTGCATCTCCCCCTTTCCAATCGGCTACCATTTAGATAATAGTCTGCTTTCCCGTTTTTGCCACCAAAATGGATAACCTCACATTTATCCACATTATACTGCATCTGCCAAACATTTGCCCACTCACCCAGCCTATCCAAGTCACCTTGCAGTCTCCTAGCATCCTCCTCACAGCTAACACTGCTTAGTGTCATCCGCAAACTTGGAGATATTGCCTTCAATTCCCTCATCCAGATCATTAATATATATTGTAAATAGCTGGGGTCCCAGCACTGAGCCTTGTGGTACCCCACTAGTCACTGCCTGCCATTGTGAAAAGGACCTGTTTACTCCTACTCTTTGCTTCCTATTTGCCAGCCAGTTCTCTATCCACATCAATACTGAACCCCCAATGCCGTGTGCTTTAAGTTTGTATACTAATCTCTTATGTGGGACCTTGTCGAAAGCCTTCTGGAAGTCCAGATACACCACATCAACTGGTTCTCCCCTATCCACGCTACTAGTTACATCCTCGAAAAATTCTATAAGATTCATCAGACATGATTTACCTTTCATAAATCCATGCTGACTTTGTCCAATGATTTCACCACTTTCCAAATCTGCTGCTATCCCATCTTTAATAACTGACTCTAGCAGTTTCCCCACTACCGATGTTAGACTAACTGATCTGTAATTCCCCATTTTCTCTCTCCCTCCCTTCTTAAAAAGTGGGGTTACGTTTGCTACCCGCCAATCTTCAGGAACTACTCCAGAATCTAAAGAGTTTTGAAAGATTATTACTAATGCATCCACTATTTCTGGAGCTACTTCCTTAAGTACTCTGGGATGCAGCCTATCTGGCCCTGGGGATTTATCGGCCTTTAATCCATTCAATTTACCCAACACCACTTCCCGGCTAACCTGGATTTCACTCAATTCCTCCAACTCCTTTGACCCGCGGTCCCCTGCTATTTCCGGCAAATTATTTATGTCTTCCTTAGTGAAGACGGAACCAAAGTAGTTATTCAATTGGTCCGCCATATCCTTGTTCCCCATGATCAACTCACCTGTTTCTGACTGCAAGGGACCTACATTTGTTTTAACTAAACTCTTTCTTTTCACATATCTATAAAAACTTTTGCAGTCAGTTTTTATGTTCCCTGCCAGTTTTCTTTCATAATCTATTTTTCATTTCCTAATTAAGCCCTTTGTCCTCCTCTTCTGGAATTTCTCCCAGTCCTCCGGTATGCTGCTTTTTCTGGCTAATTTGTACGCATCCTTCGCTTTGATACTATCCCTGATTTCCCTTGTTATCCATGGATGTACTACCTTCCCTGATTTATTCTTTTGCCAAACTGGGATGAACAATTTTTGTAGTTCATCCATGCAGTCTTTAAATGTCTTCCATTGCATATCCACCGTCAACCCTTTTAGAATTAATTGCCAGTCAATCTTGGCCAATTCACGTCTCATACCCTCAAAGTTACCTTTCTTTAAATTCAGAACCATTATTTCTGAATTAACAATGTCACTCTCCATCCTAATGATGAACTCAACCATATTATGGTCACTCTTGCCCAAGGGGGCACGTACAACAAGATTGCTTACTAACCCTTCCTCATTACTCAATACCCAGTCTAAAATAGCCTGCTCTCTCGTTGGTTCCTCTACATGTTGATTTAGATAACTATCCCGCATACATTCCAAGAAATCCTCTTCCTCAGCACCCCTGCCAATTTGATTCACCCAATCTATATGTAGATTGAAGTCACCCATTATAACTGTTTTGCCTTTGTCGCACGCATTTCTAATTTCCTGTTTGATACCATCTCCAACTTCACTACTACTGTTAGGTGGCCTGTACACAACACCCACCCACGTTTTCTGCCCCTTAGTGTTTCGCAGCTCTACCCATACCGATTCCACATCCTCCAAACTAATGTCCTTCCTTTCCATTGCATTAATCCCCTCTCTTATCAGTAACGCTACCCCACCTCCTTTTCCTTTCTCTCTATCCCTCCTGAATATTGAATATCCCTGGATGTTCAGCTCCCAGCCTTGGTCACCCTGGAGCCATGTCTCCGTGATCCCAACTATATCATAGTCATTAATAGCTATCTGCACATTCAGCTTATCCACCTTATTACGAATGCTCCTTGCATTGAGACACAAAGCCTTCAGGCTTGTTTTTACAACACTCTTACCCCTTATACAATTATGTTGAAAAGTGGCCCTTTTTGATTTTTGCCCGGGTTTTGTCTGCCTGCCACTTTTACTTTTCACCTTGCTACCTATTTCTTCTACCCTCATTTTACACCCCTCGGTCTCTACGCTCACACATTTAAGAAACCCTTTCCCTTTAACTCCATCCTCCACTATCCCATTCAACACCCCACCCCCCTTATTCAGTTTAAAGCCACCCGTGTAGCAGTGGCAAACCTGCCTGCCAGAATGCTGGTCCCACACCTGTTAAGATGCAATCCGTCCCTTTTGTACAGTTCCCCCTTACCCCAAAACAGATCCCAGTGATCTAAGAATCTAAATCCCTGCCCCGTGCACCAGTTCCTCAGCCACACGTTCAGGTCCCGTATCTCCCTGTTCCTGCTCTCGCCAGCACGGGGAACTGGAAGCAAAGCGGAGATAACAACCCTGGTGGTCCTGCTTTTCAACATTTTTCCGAGCTCTCTAAAGCTACAGTTGTGAGCATTGTGAGGAATTTAACAAATTAAATGAAAGTAGTAAGATTGAAACAAAATGTTGATTTTATAATATAAGGTCTTATCATTTGTTTATACAGCTAGATACCACCTTGCTCTCAGATTGTTTACCTGAAGTGACTCGGATGGCCAGGAAGTTCACTCATATTTCAACACTCCTCCAGGTACAGTCCAAAGTTACAAATTTGAACTATATCAGATCAATACTGAAGATTAATTATTCATTATATTTTATTTGTCTTAGTGTCCTCAATTTTTGCCTTAAATTTGAGTTATTTTTTAATTGATAACAATCTATCACTTGCACATGGCATTGGTTTCTCGTCAGTTCACTGGGTTCATCAATCAGATATCTAGGAGCCAAAAATAGCTTTTTTCACTATCCCTAGCCAAGGATAATTTAAAAAATCAAAGAACAAAACAAGTAAATGTTACACCTGGTCCATAAGCTTCCTGATTGTGGCCTTTTCCTTATTACATACTAGGTCTTTAAGAAGGAAATTACCAGTAGAATCCATAACTGTACTGTTGAAAGCATGTTCTGAGGTTACTTTGTTTATTGTGTCCAGTGCATGTGTTGATTAGTGATGCAAATTAGAAAATGCTGATCCTGGATATGGTTCTATTTTGATAAATATTGGTATTTAATTCGAAATAATTTGTTTGCTGAATCACTGGTATCAGCATACCTGAAGCTTTGGGTATGGTGAAGTGTGTATTTGGTAGCTCTAGTGATAGTTGGTGTTACTGATTTTATTGTCTTCCATCCCTTGAAAAAAGATGATCTTTCATCCATCATTTGCAAATGACTTGTTTCTCAACAATGTTCTTATATCGTAGAAGCCTACCAGAAATGTGTGGAAGATGCTGCATTATTTTCGATTGAATGAATGAATGAATGCATGAATGAATGAATGGGTTTATTGGCCAAGTATTCACATACAAGGAATTTGCCTTGGTGCTCCGCACACAAGTGACAACATGACATACAGTGACAGTTAAGAATGATACATAAAACATTAAACATTAATAATAAAACATTATTGAATTAAATGTGAATTAAATAAAATACCAGAGCAAAAGGAGGCAACAGATTTTTGGTTATTGAGTAGAGCTACTACTCGTGGGAAAAAAAGCTGTTTTTATGTCTGGCTGTGGCAGCTTTGACAGTTGCCTTTCAGAGGGAAGTAATTTAAAGAGTTTGTGGCCAGCATGAGAGGGGTCAGAGATGATCTTACCTGCTCGCTTTCTGGCCCTTGCAGTGTACAGTTCGTCAGTGGAGGGAAGGTTGCAGCCAATAACCTTCTCAGCTGATCGGACGATTCGCTGCAGCCTCTGGGTGTCGTGCTTGGTGACGGAGCCAAACCAGACCATGATGGAGAAAGTGAGGACAGACTCTACAATGGCCATATAGAATTGGACCATCATTGCCTGTGGCAGATTGTGCTTCCTCAGCTGCCGCAAGAAGTACATCCTCTGTTGTGCCTTTTTGACTGTGGAGTCGATGGTAGCCCCTCACTTAAGGTCCATGGAGATGGATGGTTCCCAGGAATTTTAAAGACTCCACAGATGTAACTGTGGTGTTGTTGATGATGAGTGGGGTGAGGGGAGGGGGAGCTCTCCTAAAGTCTACAATCAATTCCACTGTCTTAAGAGCATTGAGCTCCAGGTTGTTGCAATAGCACGAGGACGCCAGCTATGTCACTTCCTGTCTGTAGGCAGTTTCCTCCCCATCCTGGATCAGTCCGATCAGGATTGTGTCGTCCTCAAACTTGAGAAGCTTGTCAGTGGAGGTGCAGTCATTGGTGTGGAGAGAGTAGAGGAGAGGGGAGAGTACGCAGCCTTACGGTGTTCCTGTGCTGAGGGTTTGCGGGTCCAAGATGTGCTTTCCCAGCCTCACATGCTGCTTCCTGTCTGCCGGGAAGCTGATGATCCACCGACAGGAGGGTTCAGACACAGTCAACTTGGAAAGTTTGGAATGTAGTAGCTCTGGCACAATGGTGTTGAATGCAGAGCTAAAATCAACAAACAAAATCCTCGCATAGGGGTCTAGGTGCTGGAGGGTGAAGTGCAGGCCCAGGTTGACTGCGGCATCCGCAGATCTATTGGCCCGATGTGCAAACTGCAGAGGGTCCAGCAGGGGATTCGTGATATTTTTCAGCTTGGCCAGCACAAGCCTTTCAAGGGTCTTCATTCCTACAGAGGTCAGTGCCACAGGCCTGTAGTCATTAAGACCAGTAATCCTTGCCTTTTTGGGTACAGGTACAATAGTGGAGACTTTGAGTTTGCATATCGGGCCAATAGTCCTGTGGATGCCGCAGTCAACCTGGGCCTGCACTTCATCCTTCAGCATCTAGACCGCCAGGGAACCTATGCGAGGATTTTGTTTGTTAATTTTAGCTCTGCATTCAACATACCACCAGGGGCACTGGGGAAATGGCTAGCCCTGCCGGCAGTCTGTTAGTTTTTTAATTTTTTTTTTATTTTTAGCGTCTGTTTAAAGTTTGTTTTTATGTTCTTCAGTTTGTTTAATGTGGGAGGAGGGGGGAGTGGATCGGGGGAAACTTTTTTTCAAGTCCTCACCTTCCCGGAGATGTGATTAATTTTCGGATCACATTCTCCGGGCTCTGCGGCCTACCAACGCTGGAGCTGGGAGCCGCCTCGGACTGTCATGAGCCCCACGTGACCACTGTGGACCACTGTGGACTTGCCAACAAGGGCTCGCAGTCTCGGGAGAGGCAAGTCGGGAGCTCCAACGCCGCAGAAGGTAGGTCCAGCCCCGACGCGAGGTTCGATCGTCCGGCGCGGGGAGCTGACAACACCCCCGATGCAGGAGCTGAATGCCTCGAAGCGGAGGGCCCGAACGCCGCCGGCTACGGGAGTCAAGACCGTCCCGTCAACGGAGGGCTCGACGCCCCCGACCGAGGAAGAACTAAGGAAGAGACTTGAACATTATTTTGCCTTCCATCACAGTGAGGAATGAGTTGGAGTCACTGTGGTGGATGTTCATGTTAAATATGTTTTCGAGTCTGTTGCATTTAATTTTATGACTGACCTGGTCAGCGAAATTCCTCGTATGTTGCAAATCATACTTGGCGAATAAAATCTGATTCTGATTCTGATTGAAGCAGGCAAGGACGGTACAGGTTTGCAGGGACTGGTTGAAAATATCTGTGTAGACCATGTGCCAGTTATTCGGCACAGAGCTTGAGAGTAGAGAGGGAAATATTGTCCGGTCCTGGAGAATTTCAGCTTTTCTGTTTTCTGAAAAGCCTCTCCACCTCCTCTATTTTTATTGTTGATGATGGAGAAGTGATGTTGTGCAGCACGGAGGGTGTGGGTAATTGCGTGTGAAGTGGTGATTGGAGAGGGGTGGGTGGGAAAGGGTCCAGTCTTTTCAGAATGGAGCCTTGCTTTAAGTATGTGTGAAGTTGTGAATTGGGAGGAGTGGGTGTAGACGGGCACAGTCTTTGCAGACTGAGGTCAGGCTGTGAGTGGGTGTGATGTGTTGGTTGGGGTGGGAAAGGGTCCAGTCTTTTCAGACCTAACATATCTGAAGACCAGATCTGAAGACCAATCTGAAGATCTAATGTATCCTGTTTTATGTAGCCACAATGAGGTCCTGCTGAACAAATGAATCTTGTTGCCATGTGCATAGTCAACATTGGTTGCTGAGAACTTGGAGACATGGTGTTGCATTTCAAAAATTAAAAGACTCGACTTTTATGTATTTGCCAGGATACATTTTCAATGTCCATGTTGATATTTTTATTCAGGAAGTCTGGATGATTTTTGAAAAGTAGTTTGTTGCCTCAGTATTCTGATTTAAGCCCGTGAAGTAGTGGTCTGCAGGGCAAGAAAAATAATCTGTTAGCTAACTCCACAATGCTATGAAAAGGTTAAGAAATAGAAATATGAATACTGTTATAAAGTAAATGATGAACATGGAAAGAGAAAAGGTAAAAGGAAAACCATAGTGAGTTGCCTCAACCCCCTTTCTGAACGATAATGCTTGACGTAATTGATTAGCACAGCATTGCATGGACCCCTATTAGCATATTACCAGTCACATGCTGAACTTCAAGCATATTACACATCTGCATTCTAGGTGACAGGAATCCTGGCTGCTCACTTGCATTTTACAAAACGAACACTGACATCATAAAAACAAGCTTTCCTGAAAGACTTAAAAACTGCAAATCAGTAATTCAAAAGTTTTGAGCAATAATTTTAAACCTTTTAGAAATACTGTGTTGTTAAACGAACAATGTTTAAGGCTGCTCCTCAATTGTTTCGATCTATCTCCCAAAGCACCAGTATAAATATACACAAATCCCAATTTCCCTAAGTGCCAATTTTGTTTCTGAAATGTTGGCAGAACATATTTGGAATATAGATGCTCACATTTCTAATCTGGATGCTATTGTGTAAATGTTAATTAATAAAATCAAAACACGCAATATAATTTTGCTTTCGTGTCATGCTATTTCTTTTTAAAAGTTGCAAACTTAATTGAAATTTTAATGAAGGGGAAGAGTTGAATCTTTGACTGACTGAAATGCAGATCACAATCTGCATCAACTGATAATCTGTTTTTAGTTAACCTTGGTTACTCCACTATTTTTCTTTATTATTCATTGCCCTTTTCTTTAAATCACTAGTACCAAAAACTATCATTGGCCTGCATGTGTGAAGCCTGGGAAGATATATTAATGCAAATGGACTTAAGGCTGACAAAGTTTGTACAGGTCAGTGCTGACACAAATAATTCTATTTCAGTAAATTATGCATTAAGTAATAATCTAAAAACTGCGCCGGAACAATGCATGGTATTGTTTGTAATGCAATACATGTTCAAGATATGTGAAACCGGAAAGGAGGTTACCATTAAATATTCACAGGAAGATACACCTGCACTGGAGAGGAAATGTAAAGGAACCAGTGTAAAGTTAGAAGGAATGGTTGACGTTTTGGGTTCGGACCCTTCTTCAGACTGAAAGTCGAGGGAGACACAGAGATAAGGAAGTGTAAGGTGTGAAAATGAGACATCAAAGGAGAAGTGGCTCAAGGAAAATGTAGAATCGATCATTGTTAGCTAGGAGACGTTGACAACAAAGCAAACAGATAAAATGTAATCGGCTTCAGTCAGACTGGTCGGAGAACTGGGAAGGAGGAGGGATGGAGAGAGAGGGAAAGCAAGGTTAGAGAAGTCAATATTCATACCGCTGGGGTGTAAGCTGCCCAAGCGAAATATGAGATGCTGTTCCTCCAATTTGTGCTGGGCCTCACTCTCGACTATGGAGGAGGCCCAGGACAGAAAGGTGAGTGTGGGAATGGGAGGGGGAGTTAAAGTGTTTCGTAACCGGGAGATCAGGTAGGTTTACACAAAATGCTGGATTAACTCAGCAGGACAGGCAGCATCTCTGGAGAGAAGGAATGGGTGATGTTTCGGGTTGATACCCTTCTTCAGACTGATGTCTGGGGAGTGGGCGGGACAGAGATAGAATGTAGTCGGAGACAATAAGACTGGTGGGAGAACTGGGTAGGGGGAGGGGATGGGGAGAGAGGGAAAGCAAGGGCTATTTGAAGTTAGTCAATGTTCATACCGCTGGGGTGTAAGCTAATCAAGCAAAATATGAAGTACTGTTCCTCCAATTTGCACTGTGCCTCACTATGACAATAGAGGAGGCCCAGGCCAGAAAAGTAGGATTGGGAATGGTAGGGGGAGTTGAAGTGCTGAGCATCTGGGAGATCGGGTAGGTTAAGGCGGACTGAGCGGAGGTGTTTAGCGAAACGATCGCCGAGCCTGCGCTTGGTCTCGCTGATGTACAGGAGTTGACACCTGGAACAGCGGATACAGTAGATGAGGTTGGAGGAAGTGCAAGTGAACCTCTGCCTCACCTGGAAAGACTGTTGGGGTCCTTGGATGGAGTCGAGGGGGAAGGTAACGGGACAGGTGTTACATCTTTTGCGGTTGCAGGAGAAAGTACCTGGGGAGGGGGTGGAATGGGTGGGAAGAGATGTTGACCAGGGAGTTGTGGAGGGAATGGTCTCTGCGGAAAGCAGAAAGGGGTGGAGATGGGAAGATGTGTTTAGTGCTGGGATCTCGTTGGAGGTGGCGAAAATGTTGGAGGATTATGTGCTGTATGCGACAGCTGATGGGGTGAAAGGTGAGGACTAGGGGGACTCTGTTCCTGTTGCGACTGGGGGGGAGGGGGAGCAAGAGCGGAGCTGCGGGATATCTCTCCCATTCAAACTGATCAAAGTTATGTCAATAAAATGATGGATTAAAAAAAAGTTCAGAACTCTACAAGTGTACTCTATTAGAGAAAAGGCTTTCATACTCAAAGCAACTGAGGAGGTTTGAAAGGGAGATGTAATATTGTAAACTCTTCACCTGAATATGAGTATGGATGTGTGGATATTAGATATCAAATAAGCACAATACTTGTTTTACATCTTCTCACTAATTTCATTAATTATATCCTATTTTGCTTTGGAACAGATTTACACCAAAACCTACTCCAGTCTTGGTATTTAAAGAAAATCTGACAGTAGTACTGTGTAAATAGTGATTTCATCTGAGATTATTAAACAAAATGAAATTACTTATTTCATTTGAATGACTGGGTAATTTCATTATAAACTAGACCAAGTGCAGACCCGTTGGGTCTGTTCCCCCAACATGCGGTTGTGGGGGATGCGGCAAGCAGCATCACACACTAACTACCCCCCCCCCTCCCCCCCCCCCGCACTCACTCACGCTAATAGAGGGCAGGAAGGGGGAGAGAGGGCGGGAGGAGAGAGGGGGGGAGAGAGGAGAGAGGGAGTGCTGCTGAGAGGGGGGTGAGATGAGGGGCAGGGGAGAGGTGGGGAGCAGGGAGGGGGTAGGGGTGTGTGGAGGGTAGTTTAGGGGAGGGACGGTGGGGGAGGGGAGGGGAGGGGGAGGGGGGGGGAGGGGGGGGGGAGGGGGGGGGGGGGGGGGGGGAGGGGGGGAGGGGAGGGGAGGGGGGGGGAGGAGAGGGGAGGGGAGCAGAGGGGAGGAGGGGAGAGGAGAGGGGAGGAGGGGGGAGGAGAGGGAGGGCGGGGAGAGGAGAGAGGGAGGGGAGAGGAGAGGGAGGGGGAGAGAGTGCCTTTTTACTTCAACCCAAACCCAAACAACCATTTGCAGGCACTGCTTTTTTCCTCTAACCATATTTTCATTTTCAAACCAAATTAAGGGTACTCACAGTGCTGTAGACATTTGGCAGTGTCATTCAAAGCTCTGATTGAGACACCACTTGCAGAGAGACTGATTGAGGCACACCACTTCCTGGTTTTATAGTCCTTCCCCCTCCCTCCAGCAGGGGCAGCAGTGAGAATGGGGAATGTTGTAAAAACATTAATATCTCTGTCAATTTTCATCGACGGGAAAAATCCTCGGCACACATACGGCGGAGGGGGGCTCTGAGCGAGGTGGCCAAAAATGACGGCCGTAGGTTGCGGCGTTCTCTCGGAAACCGCAGCACAGAAAGCCAAAACCGGTCAAGAACAGAGTTTTAGTAATATAGATATAACAGGGCTGCCAACATTGGGTGAGAGTTGAGAGTGAGAAATTGTGAGGGAGCGCTGCGACCGGGGGGGTGTTTTAGGTTACAGCCCGTGTGCCGTAGGTTGCCGAACCCTGTCCTAGATGTTTGGCCTCATTGTGGTCCTCCCCATGTTTTACAACCGATTCACCTGGTTAGTTTTATCTCCAGCTGCTTCATGTTGTCGGCGGCTGCACATCCAACCAAGAAAGAAGAGAAGAGAAGTGATGCGACGTCACTCACAGCCGCCAACTGACGCGCTTCCCCAGACTGCACAGATTGTTGTGATGTGGCGCAAAAAGACAAACTGTGCAGGGACTGAAGACCGTGAGAATTCTGTCATCAGCGTGAGAATTGGCTGAAATGCGTGACTCTCACGCTCAAAGCGTGAGAGTTGGCAGCCCTGTCTAAGGCCAGGATGCGACAACAGACGCACAGGGAGACACACATAGACATACACAAAGGAAGACACACACACACACTCAGGGAGACAGACAGACACACACACACACACACACACAGGGAGACAGACAGACAGACACACACACACACACACACACAGACAGACAGACACACACACACACACACACACACACACACACACACACACACACACACACACACACACACACACACAGGGAGACACACAGACATGCACACACACAGACATGCACACACACAGACACAGGGAGACACACACACACACACACAGGGAGACACACACACACACACACACACACACACACACACAGACACACACACACACACACACACACACACACACACACACAGGGAGACACACACACACACACACACACACACACACACACACACACACACACACACAGACACACACACACACAGACGCGCACACACACACACACACACACCACACACACACACACACACACACACACACACACACACACACACACACACACACACACACACACACACACACACACACACACACACACACACACACACACACACACAGGGACACAGGGAGACACACACACACACACACACACACACACACACACACACACACACACACACACACACACACACACACACACACACACACACAGACACACACAGACACAGACACACACACAGGGAGACACACACACACACACACACAGGGAGACACATACACACAGGGAGACACACACACAGGGAGACACACACACACACAGGGAGACACATACACATGCGCGCACACACACACACAGACACGCACACAGACAGATACACACACACACACACACACACACACACACAGGGATACACACACACACACACCTTTCCTTTCCCCCCTCTATCCTCCACCCCTCCCTCCCTCTCTTTCCTCCCCTCCCTCTTTTTCCTCACGCTCCCTCTTTTTCCTCATGCTTCCTCTTTCTCCCCTTTCTCCTTCCCTTCCTTCATCCCCTTTCTACATCCCCTCCCCCTGTCTCTCCTTGCCTCCATCCCTTTTTTTCTCTCTCTCTTTCTCCCCTCCCTCTCTTTCCCGGGCTGCCCAATGGGGAGTCTGGTGTGGATTGGCAGACCGCTCACAAAAGCGCTGGCACCCGCTGCCCGGGACCGACGCGCTTCCCCAATCCGTGCAGATCGTTGTCATGCAGTGCAAACTTGAGACAAACTGCTCCGCTATAGGATCTTTGCTGTGCAGGGACTGAAGACAGCCTGTCAGCGTGAGAATTCTGTCTTCAGCGTGAGGGCGTGAGAATTGGCTGAAATGCGTGAGTGTCACGCTCAAAGCGTGAGTTGGCAGCCCTGAATATAATGTATTTGTGCATAAAATGTTGGAAGCTAACAAAAGAACAACACCACAATGGTAGGAAAGGTAGTTCCCTGGAGACTTACTGTAAATCTCCAAAATATTTTACAAGCACTGTCCCACCTTGTGCTGGTTAGTTAATCATTTGCAACAATCTTTATGCTGAAACTGCCTTGCTTTAGTTGAAACAATTTTCAAAATGGATGATGAAATGTTCCTCCAAAACAGTTGTTTCAGTGATATCTTGCTGAATTAAGCTAAAACTGCTATGACCATAAAACACACATTCAGATTGAAATAGCTGTCAATTAATTAGACATTATGTTTCTTTATGTCTTATTCAAAAATTAGTAAAAATGATACATTACACAAACAATTACATTGTTTAAAGGTTATTGGAAAGTTTATTTTAAAATTTAAAAACACGTAATAGATTATGCATGTTTAAACTAACGCAATGAATCCAAAAAGTCTGAACTACCCAGCCATTAATGTCTTTCAAACGCGTTCTTTTCTTGCCGGCTTAATTTTCCATATTCTACTATAAGAGGTGTCTCCTCTTCGCAGAAAACAGTAGTGCACCACAGAATTTAATATTGTTATTTCCATTGTAGTACAATAGCCTCTATAGTAATGAGAGTCCCATAAGGTGATAGGTTGCATAATCTCAATTGTAAATGTTTTTCTGTCTAGGAAAAAAACACTAAAACCTCAGTGCAGGAAGAATTCATGCAGCTGCTGATGTGGGGTAAAGCGAGGTAAGTTTGCAAAGCCACTCGATCATTATCACAAGAATCTGTTTAAAATGACACACAAATGTGCTCAATAATTTACCTGGCGCACACATTAATATCCAGGTTAGTTAATGATAAATTGTCGTTTCGATGCCTCTTGAATATCTGTAAAACTTGGCATGTGATAGCGGATTATGTTTTCACTTAATTTGCAATGTCTCCATTTTTCATGTCTATTCCCATTATCGTTGGTTGACAGGGCTGCTGCCAAACTTTAAATTATGTTTTCATTTCTTTATAACCATTTTTATTTGTGGCTTTTGTAAATTTTCTAATTTAATTCTCTCCTGATCACCTTACTTCCATCTACCAAACTGCCACCAATTAATTGTAAGGTGTTTTGAAATGTGTATTCTCACTTTGATTCTTTTTCTTTTGCTTGTAGTCCAATTAGTTCATTATATTTTGTCGGCCTTACTTCTGCTGATTCTGATTTTGTTTAATTAATTTTCAGGAAACCTGTTTTAAGTCTGATGGCAAAATTATTTTTAGGGGCAGCATGCCAAAGTGTTATTTTATTTAACAAAATCATATGGTGCTTGCTTCTTACCTTGACTTTTAAATAGTCTGTCTAATGCAGGCTAATTTTATCTGATTTTGGATACATTTCATTGATTTTGTTCAGATGACAGCAACATATTGCTGACCTAAATTAAAAACTAAAATCATTAAGAATCTATTTAATTTAATTAATTTAGGTGAGACCATTATTTGGAACTACCAGCTATTTTTCTGCTTCTCCGTCTCAATCTTCCATTCATTAGCTTCCTTTATTTATATCAGTTCAGTTACTTTTATATGATTGCTTTCATTGTCCATTGTCCCGTTTATTTTTCTGGTTCAGTAAATGTAATGGTCTTTGATTTCCATTTCCATCCTTCTATTACTGTTCTTTTTTGTGATTTTTTTTTCTCTTGATTACTGACGGAGTAAAAGTAATCAACATTTCTATATTATCTTGCTGGAACTAATACATATTTTTTCTTGTTATAAGTCCAGAGTTGCAATCTTTGCTTATGAGCCAGCTAACAGTTAAGGTGAGTATGTTAAAAGATATCAATTAAGAATGAAATTAAAGTTCTAGCAACTAGCAGTGATCTTGAATAAGCTAATCAAGTGACTATGATAAAGATTGCAATTCTTTACCTTGATACTATTTTTTGTGATAGGTGCAGTTGATTGTTACTACTTTGCATGTGTACATTTTGCTTTGTTTGAAACAGGGTTTAAAGAAGCTTGGCCAATCTATTGAATCGTCTTACTCGAGTATTCAGAAACTAGTTATTAGTCACTTACAAAGGTAGAGTATTATTCTTTTAAATTGTGAGAATGAGTTTATGTTTAATTTCAAGTCTTATTATTATATTATATTTCCAAACTTTTATATTGGTCCATAGTTGTAACGTATCACAATCGAGATAGTTTGAACCAAATTGTTGCATAAAATATATATATATTTTCAATATTTTATTTTTATAGCTGCAAACTAAAAACTATGCTTCTTCAAATTAGAGTACATTATAACACTTTCAACCAAACAACTGGATCTTTACTTTATATGGCTTACTTTTAGGATACAAAATCAAGTTACGATGTGATTTGTTTTTCTGTTAGTATTGTGCTGATTTTCTTTGTGTTTTACCATCATATACAGTGGATCAGAGGCTCTTCTGTACCATTTAAATGAGCTAAAGGGGATGGCTATGTGGAAGCAGAAATACCAACCTTTAGGATTAGATGTGCCAGCAATAGAAGGTACGATCTCAATAATTTTGGTTCATAATTGCATAAAATTAATTACTATTAAGCAAGTAGATATCTTTATCAAATGCACCATAGAAAGCATCCCATTAGATGGTATCACAATTTAGTTTGGCAACCACTGTGCACATCCACTAGAAATTGCAGAGAGTTGTGGGTACAGCCCAGTCTATCACACAAACCAGCCTCTTCCCCCCCCCCCCCCCCCCCCCAAACCACCCTCCCTCTCCTCAATTTCATGTATACCTAACGCTGCTCAGGAAAGTAGCCAACATCATCAAGGAGTACTTACACACTGATCATTCTCTGCCATTTCCCATTGTGCAAAATATATAAAAGCTTGAAAGTATGAGATTCAGCACTATAACTACACACTAATCCTATACTCCACACTGGGCCAATTTACAGAGGACAATGAACCTACATACCCATATGTCTTTGGGATATGGGAGAAGACCGGAGCACCCGGAGGAAACCCACTGTGCCACCCTGTAGTAATTGTACTACTGAACGGACATCTAATAAGCTATGGGTTTAGTCCTTTCTCCCCATCCTCATTGCTTCCATGCACATTTTTTTATCTGCACTTTCTCTGTTGCTATAGCACAATATTCTACACTGATTATTATTCTTAATGCTACTTTTTATTCTTGTGCATGGTTTCATGTACTTGTATATGCTATGATTTGACTGGATAGCAAACAAAACAAGGTTTTTCTCGGTATCTTTAAAAAAATCTTTTTAATAGCTGAAAGTTGATAAGTTTATGCAAGCTAAAAATATTAAAGACTCTGTTACATTGTATCATTGCACGTCAATAGAAGTGATTTTTATCAATTTCAATGGCCTCCCGTGGTGAAATTGGTAGATGGTGTTCTTAAGAGATAACGGCATCTGATTATTGTGGAAGGGTACATGGAAACATTTTTGACTATTTCGCCCTACTTCGTCTCATTCCGCTGCTCCCAAGATAGCTTTGGTACTTATTTCTGGCTTGCAATTAGATATTATTTCCTGACATAACACACTTTTAGGTGGAGACACGAGGAACTGCAAATGCAGGTTTACAAAAAAAAGACACAGTGCTGGAATAACTCAGGTGGTCAGGCAGCATCTTTGGAGAACATGGATAGATGACAATTCGGGTCAGGACCCTTTTTCAGACATTGTGTTGGGGAGGGTTAAAAGCTGAAAGAGATGTGGGGGCAGGACAAGCCAAGCCAGTGATAGGTAGATACAGGTGAGGGGATGTTTGGATAGGTAGATGGTTGGACAAAGGCCAGAGATGAAAAATCTGAGATAAGAATAGAAGAGATGCAAATTGTGAAGCTAGAGGATGGAATATAGGTGGAAGATGGGGAAGGGAAGAAATGTGTGCAAATCCAGATGGGGCACAGGAAAGAGAGTATGGGGGGGGGGGGGGGAGTGGGGTGATGAAACTGGAGAATTTCATACCTTTAGGTTGCAACCTACTGAAGCAGAATGTGAGGTGCTGTTCCTCCAGTTTGTGTGTGGCAATGGAGGGGTCCCAGGACAGAAATGTCAGTGTGGGAATGGGAAGGGGTTAAAATAGTTAGCAACCAGGATATCCAGGAGGCTTTGGGTGACCAAGTACAAATGTTCGGCATGACAGTCGCCTATTCTATACTTGGTCTCGTCAATGTAATGGCTGCCAATCAAGACTCTTTTATGCTCATTGACATTATTTGGTACTATCTTTGATTATCTTGACCATCACAATTATGCTGAAAGATCCAACAGTGGTGATAGATCAAGTATAATCCCATAGTAATTATTAGTACTGAGTTTAGAAGGATGAGAGGGAATCTCATTGAAACATATACGATTGTTAAGGGTTTGGACCCGCTAGAGGCAGGAAACAAGTTCCCGATGCTGGGGGAGTCCAGAACCAGGGGCCACAGTTTAAGAATAAGGAGTAAGCCATTTAGAACGGAGACGAGGAAACACTTTTTCTCACAGAGAGTGGTGGAATTTTCTGCCTCAGAGGACGGTGGAGGCAGGTTCTCTGGATGCTTTCAAGAGAGAGCTAGATAGGGCTCTTAAAAATAGTGGAGTCAGGGCATATGGGGAGAAGGCAGGAACGGGGTACTGATTGGGGATGATCAGCCATGATCACATTGAATGGCGGTGCTGGCTCGAAGGGCCGAATTGCCTACTGCTGCACCTATTGTCTATTGTCTTTTAGTAAGGCAACAACATTTACAATGAAGGATCTACAATTCATAAGTTTCTGTTTACTTATATATTGGAATGATACCATATTAAAATTACATTTTGATTTTCCATTAGTCAATATTTTAAAACAATTACTTGTTCTCTTTCAAAGATGCCATAAATGCTGTGGGAACATTCATACTGAAAGCAAATGAGTTATTACAGTAAGTACACTTTTTTTTTAAAAAAGCTATTGGGTAACAAGTATTTGATTTTTTGGTATGTGCCAAAGCTGATTATATGACAAAAAGAGAAATGTAATTCAGCAGACAGTATTATCCAAAATAACTTTGATATAGGCACCAATTTCACGTGGAATTGCTGTCGGTCCAGCCTTTGATATTCGGCAGGTCCTTGACTTGTGTGACTGCGCGCTCACTGATGGAGTGTGCTGGAGATCAGGTGCTGGTACACTGCTCCGATGCTCTGACAGTGATTGTTTTGGATTGTAAAAAGCTAATGGGCTGATTGTTCTTTGTATCTGGCCTCCCGCTTTGACGCTTGCCGTGATTGGCATACAAGTAGCTGCTCACTTATATGCATGGGATTACTGATCTTCACTAAAAGTTGAGTTATGAAGAGGAGGAATGCTGGAATCTTGAGCAAAACACACATTATTGGAGGATATTAGCGGCTCAAGCATTAACTGTGGAGGGAATGGACAGGTGACATTTTGCTTTGGGACCCTTCTTCAAAATGTTGTAGGGCTCCTAGAGTCTAAGGAAGGGTCTTGAATCGTAATGTCACTTGTCCATTCTCTCCCCGGAAACTGCCTGACAGCTAAGTTCCTCCCACACTTAATGTTGAGGTTATATTTTTGCTTCTCATTTCATTTTAAACAATTTTATAAATATTGAAGGTACACAAAAATGCTGGAAGAACTCAGTGGGTGCAGCAGCATCTATGGAGCGAAGGAGTTAGGCAACGTTTTGGGCCGAAACCCTATAAATATTGAATGAAATTTTTAATGTTAAGAAATATTTCATGAAATTTACATATTTATAATGTTAAATAGTTTGTAAAAATTGTTCAATCCTTTTAAATAGTTTTCAGATTGTTCTGGTTCCAGAGATTTAAAAGTAACTAGAGCCCGTTGGGTCTGCTCCCCCAATGGTGTGATCCCCCAACCCAATATTCCACCTTGCACCCGTCTCCTCCAACAGAACTGAACCCGTTCCCAAATGTAAGATTCCAGCACTCCGCTGCCTCCCTCAGCAGTGGATTTAAAAAAAAATCCAATTTCACCTACCCTGCCTGCTGCAGCAGTTCCAATTTCAATACCAATTGGCCCTCCCCCTCCTGTTGAAGCACTTGCTGTGATATCCCATTGAGGTGAAAAGTTCAGAGTGTTCCTGTCTTGCAACTTTGGTTTGAAGTGTGTTGGAAGCTGATAGGAAGGAGCAGCGAATCAAAAGGCAGAAAGGCAGCCGGACGGACGGACGGCAGGCGGCAGCCACAGACTTTTATAATAACTAGACCAAGTGCAGACCCGTTGGGTCTGTTTCCCCAACAGCGTTTGCGGGGGGTGGGGGGGGGGGGGGGGTGTGAAGAGGTGTGAAGAGGGAGGGGAGGAGGAAACGGGGATAGATTTGGGAGGGAAAGGAGAGCGCGGTAGGGGGTGAGAGATGTGGGGGAGGAGGGGGGGGGGGGGAGGAGGGAGGGATGGGGAGAGGTGGGGGTGGGGGGAAAGAGGGGAAAGAGTCGGGAGGGAGAGGGGAGGGGAAGGGGGGAGAGAAGTGGAAGAGTGGGGAGGGAGGTGGAGAGGGGTAGCGGGAGTGATGGAAGAGGGACAGAGGGATAGGGGGAAGGGGGTGGGGGAGAGAGGGAAGGGGGTGGGGTAGACAGGGAAGGGGGGTGGGGGGAGAGAGGGATGGGAGAGGCGTGAGGAGAGGGAGGGGGAGGAGAGAGTGGGAGAGAAGTGAAAGAGTGGGGAGGGAGGGAGGGAGGGGATGGGGGTAGCGGGAGTGGTAGAAGAGGGACGGGGGAGTGGTGGGGGAAGAGGGACAGAGGGGTAGGGGATGGGGGTGGGGGAGAGGGGGAAGGGAGGGGAAGAGAGAGAGGGGTGGGGGTGGAGAGGCGTGGGGTAAGGGGATAGAAGTGGAAGAATGGGGAGGGAGGATTAGGGGGAGTGGTGAAAGAGGGGTAGGGGGAAGGGGGTGGCGGTAGCGAGGGAAGGGGGTGGGGGAGAGAGAGATGGGTGGCACAGGGAGAGGGGTGGGGAGAGGGAAACATAGAAATTAAGTGCAGGAGTAGGCCATTCGGACCTTTGAGCCTGCACCTAAGCAACCAATATGATCATGGCTGATCATCCAACTCAGTATCCTGTACCTGCCTTCTCTCCATACCCCCTGATCCCTTTAGCCACAAGGGCCACATCTAACCCTCTTAAATCTAGCCAATGAACTGGCCTCAACTACCTTCTGTGGCGGATAATTCCAGAGATTCACCACTCTCTGTGTGAAACATGTTTTTCTCATCTCGGTCCTAAAGGATTTCCCGCTTATCTTTAAACTGTGACCCCTTTTTCTGGACTTCCCCAACATCTGGAACAATTTTCCTGCATCTAGCCTGTCCAACCGCTTAAGAATTTTGTACGTTTTTATAAGATCTGCCCTCAATCTTCTAAATTCTAGCGAGTACAAGCCGAGTCTATCTTGTCTTTCTTCATATGAAAGTCCTGACATCCCAGGAATAAGTCTGGTGAACCTTCTCTGTACTCCCTCTATGGCAAGAATGTCTTTGAGCATTGGACATTGTGACATCACACGATGGAACGTTCAGCGGGTGCTGGTGCTCCTGCAAAGGCATATGTAAATGATTCCATTCCGTTTGGACATATGTGAACATTGGGCATTGTGATATCACACGATGGAACGTTCACCAGGGGGGCTGATTCTATGGGTGAGATGCCAGCTTTTTTTTTGAAATATTGGGAGGGGGGGGGGGGGGGGGGAGGAGAAGGATTTGATTAAAAATGTCTACATAAATACGACAAAATGTAATCAGGAGTTTCTATAAGATCCTCCCTCAATCTTCTAAAATCTAGCGAGTACAAGCCGAGTCTATCCAGTCTTTCTTCATATGGTGAACCTTAACCATATAACAATTACAGCACGGAAACAGGCCATCTTGACCCTTCTAGTCCGTGCCGAACACGTATTCTCCCCTAGTCTCATATACCTGCGCTCAGACCATAACCTTCCATTCCTTTCCCGTCCGTATAACTATCCAATTTATTTTTAAATTATAAAAACGAACCTGCCTCCACCACCTTCACTGGAAGCTCATTCCACACAGCTACCACTCTCTGAGTAAAGAAGCTCCCCCTCATGTTACCCCTAAACTTCTGTCCCTTAATTCTCAAGTCAAAGGGCGACAGATAGCACAATGGGCTAAGAGTTCGGCTGGCGACCGGAAGGTAGCCGGTTCAAATCCCGCTTGGAGTGCATACTGTCGTTGTGTCCTTGGGCAAGACACTTCACCCACCTTTGCCTGTAATGGAATGTAATTACGGCGGCAGGCGCGGGCACACCGCGACGCCCTGTGTCTCCCTTTCAAGGGAGATGCTAAAAATGCATTTCGTTGTCTCTGTACTGTACACTGACAATGACAATAAATTGAATCATTTCATTTTTTTTTTCATGTCCTCTTGTTTGAATCTTCCCTCCTCTCAGTGGGAAAAGCTTATCCACGTCAACTCTGTCTATCCCTCTCATCATTTTAAAGACCTCTATCAAGTCCCCCCTTAAACCTTCTGCGCTCCAAAGAATAAGGGCCTAACTTGTTCAACCTTTCTCTGTAACTTAGTTGATGAAACCCTGGCAACATTCTAGTAAATCTCCTCTGTACTCTCTCCATTGATGAACCTTCTCTGTACTCACTCTATGGCAACAATGCCTTTGAGCATTGGGCATTGTGACATCTGTTTCCCCAACGGCGTTTGCGAACGGCGTTTGCGGGGGGGTGAGAAGAGGGGAGGGAGGAGGAGGAAACGGAATAGATTTGGGAGGGAAAGGAGAGCGGGGTAGGGGGTGAGGGATGGGGAGAGAGCTTTGGGGGAGGGGGGATGGGGAGGGAGGGGAGGGGAGGAGGGAGGGATGGGGAGAGGGGGGTGGAGGGAAAGAGGGGAAAGAGTGGGGAGGGAGGAGGAGAGGGGGTAGCAGGAGTGATGGAAGAGGGACAGAGGGATAGGGGAAGGGTGGGGTGGGGGGGGAGGGGGGGGGGGGTAGAGGGAAGGGGGTGGGGTAGAGAGGGATGGGAGAGGGGTGAGGAGAGGGGGGAGGAGAGAGTGGGGAGAGAAGAGGGGTAGCGGGGTGTGGTAGAATAGGGGACGGGGGGAGTGGTGGAAGAGAGGGACAGAGGGGTAGGGGAAGGGGTGCGGGAGAGAGGGGGAAGGGAGGGGAAGAGAGGGGGTGGGGGGGGGGTGGGAGAGGCGTGGGGTAAGGGGGTAGAAGTGGAAGAGTGGGGAGGGATGGGTAGGGGGAGTGGTGAAAGAGGGGACAGTGGGGTAGGGGGAAGAGGGTGGTGGTAGAGAGGGAAGGGGGTGGTGGTAGAGAGGGAAGGGGGTGGGGGAGAAAGAGATGGGTGGCAGAGGGAGAGGGGTGAGGAGAGGGACAGATAGAAACATAGAAATTAAGTGCAGGAGTAGGCCATTCGGCCCTTCGAGCCTGTACCGTCATTCAATATGATCATGGCTGATCATCCAACTCAGTATCCTGTTCCTGCCTTCTCTCCATACCCCCTGATCCCTTTAGCCACAAGGGCCACATCTAAGTCCCTCTTAAATATAGCCAATGAACTGGCCTCAACTACCTTCTGTGGCAGAGAGTTCCAGAGACTCACCACTATCTGTGTGAAAAATGTTTTCCTCATCTCACTACTAAAGGATTTCCCCTTTATCCTTAAACTGTGTACCGCTTGTCCTGGACTTTCCCAACATCTGGAACAACCTTCCTGCATCAGACAAATGCAATTCAGGACTTTTCACTTCACAAGCAAACCAGAATGACAGTTAGTGAAGAATTTGAATAATCGCTGAGCGTTCTCTATGGCAACAATGTATTTGAGCATTGGGCATTATGACATCACACGATGGAACGTTCACCAGGGGCTGGGCTCCTGCAAAGGCATATGTAAATGAATCCAATCCGATTGGCCATCTGTGAGCATTGGGCATTGTGACATCACACGATGGAACATTCACCAGGGGGCTGGGGCTGGGGCTGTTTCTATGGGTGAGAAGCCTGTTTATTTTTGAAATATTGTGGGGGGGGGGGGGGGTGACGGATTTGATTAAAAAAGTGTACTTAAACACGACGAAATGTAATGAGGAGCGGTTACTTAGAAAGAAAAGCGAAATCTCTACCGAAATGGAAAAGACGTCGACGATTCTGCGTCCGGTTTCGGACTTGCGGAGAATCAAAGGAAGAAACGCGGCCAGAAGCCGTACATCCAAATGGATCCATTCCGATTGGACGTCCGCGAGCATCGGGCATTGTGACATCGCACGGCGGGAACGAATCGAAAGGCAGGAAGGGATCCGTACTGCAGGCGGACGGATGGGTTTGAGTTTTATATATTAATAGATAGATAGATGGAAATGTTTGATCTGCCAGAGTTTGCCAGTCCAATTCTGGGGCTGGCGTGGGGCCCACCTGGGCATGATTGCCATTCATGGCCTAATATCCCTGGTGGATGCCTACTGTACTTTGGTGAAAATAAGTGCGACTGTGGGATCAAGGGAGCAAAGTGTGGGTGTTGGGCCAGATGAAATAAGATTTAGCCTATTACTTTATAGTAATAGTTATAATAATGATGATATGGAAAAGGCTTGTCTTTGCAATGATAACTACCTATATTTGAATTTTTTTGTTCAGAATGTGATAAATTTCCTGTAATGTATAGAACACTAAATGATTATACTTTGCTAGTAGAAATATATAGTTTTTAAAAAAAATGAGTGAGTGTGTGTATATATATATATATACTAGACTAAGTGGGACCCGTTGGGTCCCAGCATCACACAGGAGGGCTGGTCATCCAACGTAATATTCCACCTCTCCAGCAATTCTAATATTGGTGGCCAGTTGGGGGGGGGGGGGGCTTTCTGGAGCGCTAGTATGGGTGTTATGGGCTGAAGGGACTGGTTTCCAGAGGGCTAATATGCAAATTGTGCGCCAAATGGATTCTTGGGCTGGCGTCTCAGTCAATCAAGCCTGTTGTGCTGGCAGCTCACTCACGGCTGGTGGGCTGGTAGTTGACTCACAGCTAATCCTTGAAATTCTATTTCAAGCAGGGTATAAGGCCACCAAATTCAAGTGCAGTTTCTTACCACTTCTAGCAGGGTGCAAGGCCACCAAATTCAAGTGCAGTTTCATACCATTTGAAGTACGGTGCCACTAAAGACAGCGAGTCGTGACCTCTCCCTCCTCCAGCTTGCAGAGACTGAGCCACACCCACATTTCCGGGTTTTATAACCCCTTCCCCCCCACCCCCACCCCCGGAAAATGTGTGGCTTTCATGGAATGATTGACAGGAGAGAGATTCTCAACATTTTTTTTCAAACATAACACTTTTATTTTTCATTGATGGGAAGAATTCTCTGCACCTGCTCAGTGGAGGGGGACTGAGTAAGATGGCCAAAAATCACAGCCGTATGTGGTAGCGCTTTATCTAAAATCAATATACAGTGCAAACAGGAAGTAAGTGCATTCACAGTAGTGCCTTTTAACTTCAAGCCAAAGCACCCAAGCCACCATTTGCAGTAAGTAGTGCCTTTCAACTTCAAGCCAAAGCAACCAAGCCACCATTTGCAGTAATAGTGCCTTTCAACTTCAAGCCATTGCACCCAAGCCACCATTTGCAGTAAGTACTGCCTTTCAACTGCAAACCAAAGCACCCAAGCTACCATTTGCAGTAAGTAGTGCCTTTCAACTTCAAGCCCCAATTTGCAGTAAGTAATGCCTTTCAACTTCAGGCCAATGCACCCACGCCCCCCATTTGCAGTAAGTAGTGCCTTTCAACTTCAAGCCACACCCAAGCCATCATTTGCAGGAAGTAGTGCCTTCAAACTTTCACACCCAAGCCACCATTTGGGGGGGAGTGCTTTCAACTGGAGCAAAGCTAGCCACCATTTGCAGTAAGTAGTGCCTTTCATCTTCATGCCACATTTTAAGACACACCCAAGCCAAGCCAACCAGGGGGTAGGAGGGGGGGGGGGGGGGGGGGGGGGGGGAGGCTTTCATTATGAACCATTTTAGAACCAAGACATTTTTTTTGTAAGCTTTAGAACAATAGACATTTTTTGCAAGCTTTAGAACCAATAGACATTTTTTGCAAGCTTTAGAACCAATAGTCATTTTTTTGCAAGCTTTAGAACCCAATAGACATTTTTTGCAAGCTTTAGAACCAATAGAGACACTTTTTGCAAGCTTTAGAACCAATAGACACTTTTTTGCAAGGTTTAGAACCTATAGACACATTCTGCAAGCATTTTAGAACCACTAATGGCACTTGTGTGCCGAGGATTTTTCCCGTCGATTAAAAATGAAAGAGATATTAATGTTTACACAAAATTCCCCATTCTCTCTGCTGCCCCCGCTGGCGGCAGGGGGGAGGGACCTAAGGGGGGCTCTGAGCAAGGTGGCCAAAAATGACGGCCGTAGGTGGCGGCGTTCTCTCGGAAATCGCAGCACAGATGGCCAAAACCGGTCAAGAACAGACTTTTAGTAATATAGATTATATAGAGATGGATGGATAATTTGAGATGTTTAACTTGCATATCTTTAAATTAAATACCCGTTAATTTTGTGATCAGCAGCAAATGAATGTCTCAAGCTGTTTGTTGTAGATTTTTGCTCGGGAAATTGAAGCAATTGGAAAAATACATTTTGGTACGATACCGTCTGCAAGGTGAACTGGCCAAGCCATGATGCCGCTCCTTCACCAGTTAGATGGAGGAAACATAAAGAGAGATACAGAGTCTGAACCAGGACATATCAATTGAAACAATTAAAACTCTAAGTCATGTGTAAATAGCAATGAGTGGAAGAAAGAATTAAACCAAACAGCAGGAAAAAAAGAAAAACATTGAAAAAAATGAAGAAAGGTGAAATTGGAGGAGATACAGTGCTCTCCATAATGTTTGGGACAAAGACCCATCATTTATTTATTTACCTCTACTCCACAATTTGAGATTTGTAATAGAAAAAAAAATCACATGTGGTTAAAGTGCACATTGTCAGATTTTAATAAAGGCCATTTTTATACATTTTGGGCTCACCATGTAGAAATTATAGCAGTGTTTATACATAGTCCCCCCATTTCAGGGCACCATAATGTTTGGGACACAGCAATGTCATGTAAATGAAAGTAGTCATGTTTAGTATTTTGTAGCATATCCTTTGCATGCAATGACTGCTTGAAGTCTGCGATTCATGGACATCACCAGTTGCTGGGTGTCTTCTAGGTGATGCTCTGCCAGGCATGTTTACAGTCATCTTTAGCTTATGCTTGTTTTGGGGGCTAGTCCCCCTCAGTTTTTTCTTCAGCATATAAAAGGCATGCTCAATTGTGTTCAGATCGTGTGATTGACTTGGCCACTCAAGAATTGACAATTTTTTAGCTTCGAAAACCTCCTTTGTTGCTTTAGCAGTATGTTTGGGATCATTGTCTTGTTGTAGAATAAACCGCCGGCCAATGAGTTTTGAGGGATTTGTTTGAACTTGAGCAGATAGGATGTGTCTATACACTTCAGAATTCACTACGTTACTACCATCAGCATTGATATCATCAATGAAGATAAGTGAGCCAGTATCTTCCGCAGCCATACATGCCCAGGCCATAACACCCCCACCACCGTGTTTCACAGATGAGGCGGTATGCATAGAAATATAGAAACATAGAAAATAGGTGCAGGAGGAGGTCATTCGGCCCTTTGAGCCAGCACCGCCATTCATTGCGATCGTGGCTGCCTTCTCCCCATATCCCTTGATTCCACTAGCCCCTAGTGCTCTATCTAACTCTCTCTTAAATCCATCCAGTGATTTGACCTCCACTGCTCTCTGTGGCAGGGAATTCCACAAATTCACAACTCTCTGGGTGAAAAAGTTTCTTCTCACCCCAGTCTTAAATGGCCTCCCCTTTATTCTAAGACTGTGGCCCCTGGTTCTGGACTCGCCCAACATTGAGAACATTTTGCCTGCATCTAGCTTGTGCAGTCTTTTTATAATTTTAGATGTTTTTATAAGATCCCCCTCATCCTTCTACACTCCTGTGATTACAAGCCTAGTCTTTTCAATCTTTCCTCATATGACAGTCCCGCCATCCCTGGGATCAATCTCGTGAACCTACGCTGCACTGCCTCAATCGCAAGGATGTCCTTCCTCAAATTGGGAGACCAAAACTGTATGCGATACTCCAGATGTGGTCTTACCAGAGCCCTATACAACTGCAGAAGAACCTCCTTTCTGCTTCTATACTGAAATCCTCTTGTTATGAAGGCCAAACATTCCATTAGCTTTCTTCACTGCCTGCTGTACCTGCACGCCAACTTTCAGTGACCAGTGTACAAGGACACCCAGGTCTCGCTGTACCTCCCCGTTACCTAACCTAACCCCATTGAGATAATATTCTGCCCGCTTGTTTTTGCCAAAGTGGATAACAGATTCAGATTTAGATTCAGATTCAAACTTTATTGTCATTGTGCAGTGTACAGTACAGAGACAATGAAATGCAGTTAGCATCTCCCTCGAAGAGCGACATAGAATATGAACCTCACATTTATCTATATTATACTGCATCTGCTTTGAATCTTGGGCAGTTCCTTCTCTCCTCCTTCTCTCCTCCACACTTTACTCTTGCCATCACTCAGATATAAGTTAACCTTCATCTCATTTGTCCACAACCTTTTTCCTGAACTGTGGTTGCTCTTTTAAGTACTTCTTGGCAAACTTTAAACTGGCCATCCTATTTTTGCAGCTAAACAGTGGTTTGCATCTTGCAGTGTAGCCTCTGTATTTCTGTACATGAAGTCTTCTAGGGACAGTGGTCATTGACAATTCCACACCTGACTCCTGAATTGTGTTTCTGATCTGTCGGACAGGTGTTTGGGGATTTGTCTTTATTATAGAGAGAATTCTTCTGTCATCAGCTGTAGAGGTTTTCCTTGGCCTGCCAGTCTCTTAGCGATGTGTAAGCTCACCAGTGCTCTCTTTCTTCTTAATGATGTTCCAAACAGTTGATTTTAGTAAGCCTAATGTTTGGCTGATGTCTCTAACAGTTGTATTCTTGTTTCCCAGTCTCATAATGGCTTCTTTGACTTTCATTGGCACAACTTTGGTCATTATGTTGATAAACAGCGATAAAAGTTTCCAAAGGTGATTAAAAGACTAGGCGCTGCGAGATCACTTCTACCTGCTTTAAGGAAGCATTTAAACACACCTGAGCAATTACAAGCACCTGTGAAGCCATGTGTCCCAAACATGGTGCCCTGAAATGGGGGGACTATGTATAAACGCAGCTGTAAATTTCTACATGGTGAAACTAAAATGTATAAAAATACACTTTAATAAAATCTGACAATGTACCCTTTAAGCACATGTGATTTTTTCTATTACACATCTCAAATTGTGGAGTACAGAGGCAAATAAATAAATTATGGGTCTTTGTCCCAAACATTATGGAGGGCACTGTATCAGCAGCAACAAACCTTTACTGGGTCAACTCAATGCTTTCAAGCCTACTTTGAACAAGCAAACGATGTTTCACCAAGGCAACTGTTATCATTCTCTGTTGGGTCTGTTCCAGTCATGTCGGTGGCAGAAGTTGGGGTGGAAGAATGCAGCCTTCACGTGGTCCGCCCTGTTTTGACTAATGCAATCAACCCGACGTGCACAATCAAATAAGATCAAATAGAACAAGTTGTCCTACAACTTTAGGCTGTGCACGCCATACGCAAGAAGAAGAAGGTAGCAGAATGGATTAGAATGCCTTTTATTGTCATTCAAACAGACAAGGTTTGAACGAAATTTCATTCCTGCAGTCATGACATTACAAAAAAAACCAAGACACACACTTAACACAATTTACACAAACATCCATCACAGTGAATCTCCAACACCTCCTCACTGTGATGGAAGGCAAAAGTCTTATCTCTTCCCTTTGTTCTTCTGCCGCGGTCCAGCAGTCCAACTGCAGTGTTGAGGTGACTGGGGCTCACAATGTTAAGTCCCCGCCGGGCGATGTTAGGCCCCGCTCCGAGTCATTTAAACCCCGTGATTCCGGCGGGAGAAGTTGCCTTGCAGGAGCTCCGAAATGCGGTCTCCCACCCGAGACCTGCGAGCTCCCGATGTTTCTGTCCACCGGGCCTGCGGCCGAAGCCTCCGAAACTCCGAAGTCGGGTTGCAGCCGCGCGCCACCACAGCTCTCCCCGCTCCGAAGTCGGCCAGCTCCGCGATGGCGAATCTGCAGGCTCCGCGACTGGAGCCCTTAGGTTGGAGGCCACCGCCGACACCCAAAGACACCAGAGACCGGACAGGGAAAAAGTCGGGGCCCCGTACAAGGAAGAGATTAAATGATTTCCCCCCCCCCCCCCCCCCCCCCCCCCCCCCCCCCACATATACACAGCTAAAAAAAAAAATGTTTTTAAAGAGACGGACTGCAGTTAGGCGCCGCCACACTCAGATCTGTTGATTTTTGTTGATCAGTCAGATCGTTGATTTTTGGACCCTTAGACTGGACTGGATGGAGTCCCTGGACAGGTTCTGAAATCAACTGGTCAAAGTTTTTGCTGACAGTTTCAACTTCTGACGTCAACACCTTAACACAGGTTATGCACAATTCAAGTGATGTTTTCCTATGCACAGGTATATTGCAAATCTAGTTTGTAGCTGCACCACATGAACATACACTGTGGAAACTGTCACATGTAGGTTCAGGAGCAGCTTCTTACACACGCACAAACGCACCCCACGCCCGCGCGTGCGAGATTGTGCCTGACTTTGCTTTGTAGCCCGTTATAGTGTTCAAGCCTTGCCACAGTCGATGGGACTTTGAATGGTTTTGCTGTTTGTCCTGGTATTGTCCTTTGCAAGATCGTAGCAAGATTTTGTGTACCGCTCAGGATTGTTTGACTTGTATGCAGCAGTCTTGGCCTTCACCAGGGATTGGACCTCACCATTCATCTGTGGTTTCCGGTTGGTGAATTAGTCTCCACAAATTAATCTCCACAAAGCCATCAATTCCATCATCTAAATCATTAATATACAATGTGACATGTAGCGGACCCAACACTGATCCCTGTGGAACACCACTAGTCATCATCACCCAACCAGTAAAAGCTCCCTTTATGCCCACTCTTTGCCTTCTGCCATTCACCCAATCCTCTATCCATGCTATTATATCCCTTCTAATACCACAGCCTCACGTGGCAGTTAATCAAAGCCCTTCCGAAAATCAAAGTAAACACATCCACTGTCTCTCCTTTGTCAATCCTGTTATTTACTTCTTCAAAGAATTCCAACAGATATGTGAGGCAAGATCTCCTCTTCACAAAACCATGCTGACTTGGGCCTATTTTATCATGTGCTTCTAAGAATTTGAAAACTTTATCCTTCATAATGGACTCTAAAATCTTATCAACCACTGCAGTCAGGCTAACCGGCTTATAGTTTCACATAGAATATGGACCAGTCCACTGACTCAAAGCAGTCACGTAGGATGTCATCCTTTTCTGCAAATCAGCATTAAACGACTTTCTGTACCGGATCTTCCCACTTCAATTTCTGTTTGTAGGCAGGGAGTAGAAGCGCAGCTGGATGCTCAGATATCCCAAAATGTGGCTGGGGGATGGAGTAGTAGGGGTTTTTATGGATGCGTAGCAGTGGTCGAGGATGTTCTGGCTCCTGATGGGACATGAAACATCTTAAAGTATTTTACTAATATTTCACTGAGTTGACATTATTGCATTCAAGTTTTAAAAATGTATTTAAAATCAATTGTCATTTTACCTGAATGAACCTATAGTTCTACACTCACATGTGCACATACCTATCTACCCTCCTAAATAATAGTATTTTATTCAGTCGACGTATTTGAAAATCTGTCTTCTTTACTGGCCTGGGTTGTGGTATATCAAGGAATATATTGATTTTTATCTTGAATTCTGTTATTAAGAAGAAATTTGATTTTCATACTAAGATGCTGTGTTCTATTTCAGGGTTATAGACAGTAGTATGAAAAGCTTCAAGGCATTTTTCCGATGGCTATATGCAGGTGAAGAAACTTTCATTTAATGTAACACATTCTTGGTTCTATCTTTGTGTAATTTTGAATGATGTTTCATATTTGAAGGTAGGCTTAGGTCCAATTAACAAGACAGAATGAAATGTGATTGTTATGATATTTGGATTACGAGGTTATTTAAGAGGATCTGAAATCTTTAGATTTCTCTGCCACAGAAAGCAGTGGAGGCCAATTCACTAGATGTTTTCAAGAGAGAGTTAGATTTAGCTTTTTGGGCTAAAGGAATCAAGGGATATGGGAACAAGCAGGAACGAGGTACTGACTCACTAGACAATAGATAATAGGTGCAGGAGTAGGCCATTTGGCCCTTCGAGCCAGCACCGCCATTCAATGTGATCATGGCTGATCATCCCCAATCAGTACCCCATTCCTGCCTTCTCCCCATATCCCCTGACTCTGCTATTTTTAAGAGCCCTATCTAGCGCCAGAGAACCTGCCTCCAACCACCCACTGAAGCAGAGAATTCCACAGACTCACCACTCTCTGAGAAAAAGTGTTTCCTCGTCTCCGTTCTAAATGGCTTACTCCTTATTCTTAAACTATGGCCCCTGGTTCAGGACCTCCCCAACATTGGGAACATGTTTCCTGCCTCTAGCGTGTCCAAACCCATAACAATCTTATATGTTTCAATGAGATATCCTCTCATCCTTCTAAACTCCAGAGTGTACAAGCCCAGCTGCTCCATTCTTTCAGCATGTGACAGTCCCGACTCAAGGGCCATGGCCTACTCCTGCACCTATTTTTCTATGTTTCAATGTGTTTAATGTTAAAAATAAAGGTAGAAATTGTTGGTTGGTTCTAAACATTTTTTCTTTTAATTATGTCCATTTAAATATGCACACAGTGTAACACTGTTGAGATCCAAAATATGAAATAAAGTGCTGTAAATATTCAGGACAGGAGATAGAACCAGTTTGTGTTTCAGGTAATGACCTTTCTTCAGGACTTTCTGATGAAAGTTCATTGACTTAAACATTAGGTCGTTTTCTTTCTCCACAGTTGTCTGCTGAGCTCTCCCAGCACTTTAAATATCATATTCGCTATCATTAATCCCCTGAAAAAAAGTTTACTTGAATCATTATTAACCAAACAAAGGCCTATTATTTGCATATCATGAGAAACTCACCAAGATAGAAGCATGTCGAATATTAGGCAAATATTTGCAATGGTCAGGGAATCGGTTAGGTGAGAGAAGCAGCAATATCCAAAATACATGTTAATTGGCAGGATATAAGTAATCACATCC
Source organism: Leucoraja erinaceus (assembly GCF_028641065.1). Lineage (NCBI taxonomy): Eukaryota > Metazoa > Chordata > Chondrichthyes > Rajiformes > Rajidae > Leucoraja > Leucoraja erinaceus. The sequence continues at coordinate 83,305,379 of NC_073377.1, forward strand.
ACCAAGGATCGTAATAAGGCGAAGATAGACACAAAATGCTGGGGTATCTTAGCGGGCCAGTCAGCTTGCATCCAGAGATACTGCCTGTCCCGCTGAGTTACTCCAGCATTTTGTGTCTATCTTCATTTTAAACCAGCATCTGCAATTCCTTCATACACATCCTTAATAAGTCCTCCATCTTGCGGGATATTTAGGTGGATGTTTTTATAACAAATGCCCAAGTTTGGTATAGACCCTTGTGATGCAACAAGTTAATAGGAGTAATCAATTGCAAAGGAATTGTTGACAGACTAAGTGACTTGGCAAATTTGTGGTGGGATTCATTGTAGAAATGTTCCTAGTAATAAACTAGGTCCAAGAAGAGGGGATACAGGAATTATTTCTAAATAGTAGGAAACTTGTAAGTGTCTAATCATATTTTCACCTAACATTTAAGGGAACTCTACAACTGTTTTTTAAAAGCCCATTGAAATGAGTGAATTGAATATTTCAAAAGTAATGTTGGACAATTTTTGTTAAATATTAAGGAAGGCAGGGCCATGGAAGATAAATGGAGTAGATGCTCAATAGTGATGAATTAAAATTAACGTCTCAATTAACGAAAAATTGATGGAAGAAATGGAGGGTGAGATGGAACAGATGAGCCAAGAGATAACAGGTCTGAAAAAACAACACGATACGAATTGGCAGTTAACGAATAAATTGAATGAGAAATGTCAAGATTTAGAGGCCAGGTCTAGGAGACAAAATCTGAGACTTGTAGGAATTAAAGAGGGTGCCGAACACGGCCTTCAAATGCGTGATTTTATTACTAATCTACTTAAAGATGTTTTCAAACTTCCTGAAAAACCAAAGATAGATCTGGCTCATCGAGTGGGTCGCCTCCAAAAACACGATAATGCTAAACCAAGGCAAATTATTGTAAAGTTTCTAGATATTTCAACTGTGGAAACTCTATTAAAGAAGATAAAATATGGAGAAAATCTTACATTCGCTGATAATATCGTAAGATTCTACAGGGATTACCCTCGGGAAATTCTGGCAAAAAGACGCGAGTTTAAAACTGCAAGCAGTGTTTTATATGGACATTCTGAAGTTCGTTATGGCGTGATCTATCCAGCAAAAATGCTAATTACTTTTAAGGGCAAGCAACGCTCATTTACCGACCCGGACGCTGCCTGCAAATACGCCGAGGAGATTTTAAACAAAATTCAATCAGGATCAGATTAACTGACATTTTGTCTGGAAACCGTTTTTTCTGTTCAAATTAAACCACTCGAAACCTTCAGACAGTTACCAGACAGTCTTATCTGCAAAGAATGTGCTATTTAATAACATCTTCTGAACTGAAAGCACATAGGAAAGCTCAAGGTTGCAAGCACATCACCAAATTTTGAAGCACAGAGAACTATGAGACTGTCGCCTTTTGAAATGGCCATGATAAGAGGCATCTGTTTCACACTATATGACCTATTATTTACACATATAACTAACTAACTAATTAACCAATTACGCACAATATACTCAACCAACGTTAAAGGCGTAATGTCCTATACTAACACGATTAACTATATAGCAAGAAGGGTGGGGGAGGTTAGACATATATTTTAATTATTAATTACTAATAATGAATTAACTAACATACAGGTAAATGAAAAGTGTAATTTTTGATGAGGTATTTTAACCCATCATTATTTTTATTTTAAGCTAAATCTTCTACCTTCCCTTTTATTTTATTCTATTTTAAACTGCTCAGCGATGACCTGATATGATAATTTTGGTAACAATTAGAGGGAACCGACTAACGTTGGGTCAAATTCTAACAGGGGGATAGGGCCCAGTGCATAATTTCATCGACGGAGGTCAAATTTAAAACATATCTAGCTACCTTAGGTGGCTTTTTTGTAATTTATCGCTTTTTTGATAAATTACATTCACTTTTTTTGTTTATTCACAATTATGTGTTGCATGATTTAATCATTTTTATGTACACTTTATTTTATGTTTTTCTCTTCCCCTCAATTATGTTTAATAATGTCAGGAGATGTAGAACTACTGTAGAAATTATGAAGGACAACTCTGGATTCGGGATTCTGAGGTACTTGGCTGCATCACATGAAGCATACAGTCTGGTAATAATAGCCAATGCAAGATAATAGTCGAATAAATACCGGAGGTCTCACCTTCTGTAGTTGGAACATCAGAGGTGCGAATGAGCCAATTAAAAGAGGTAAAATTCTGGCACAATTAAAATCATTAAATATGGATATTGCGTTCCTACAAGAGACACATTTGAAACAACAAACTCAGATCAGATTAAGGGCAAATTGGATAGGTCAAACCTATTACTCCTCATTCACCTCTAAAGCAAGAGGCACGGCCATTATAATTCGGAAGGGCATACCTTTTAAATTAAAGAATTCCATATCTGATAAAGAGGGAAGATATGTTATAGTCACAGGAGAAATTTACAATACACCATTAACTATGATAAATATTTACGCGCCTAATTTTGATAACCCACAATTTTTTAGGAAAATAATAGATTTAATCGCAGAGCATAATTTTCAAAATATAATAATGGGGGGAGATTTCAATTGTGTTATAGATCCATATTTAGATAAATCAATAAAGCTAGGGAAGCGTCTTGTTAAAACCAAGACCTGTGAATTTTTAAATACTTATATAAAAAATAATAACATAGCTGATGTTTGGAGAATAGCAAATCCAAGTGGTAGGGAATACTCATTTTATTCATCAGTCCAAAAAACTTATTCGCGAATTGACTATTTCTTACTGGACACAAAATTGATCCCGTATACGAATAACCCATCATATCATATCATAATAGTATTATTTCTGATCACTCACCATTGACTTTTATACTTAAAATTGAGGGAATGCCGAGTATAAAGCCTTTTTGGAGGTTCAATGCACACATATTAAATAACCCGCAGGGTTATGAGTATATAAAAGAACAAACAAAACTTTTTTTCGAAATAAATGACACACCGGGTATTTCTGCACCGCTATTATGGGAAACCTTCAAGGCATATATTCGCGGTGTCATAATCTCTTACCAAAGTTTTCAAAATAAGGAAAATAAAAGAGAACTTCAGCGGATAGAACAGAAGATAAAATTACTAGAACTGGACAATGCAACTGACCCAACCATAAATAAACATAATAAGATAACTTTACTGAAATATAAAGTCAATAGAATATTATCGGCTAGAGTAATAAGATTATTCCAAATTACAAAACAAGCACACTTCGAATTTGGGGATAAGCCACATAAACTGCTTGCGAGGCAACTGAAGCAACGAGAAAAGGAAAAAACTATTACAAAAATTAAATCGGACAATGGTGAGTTGCTAACATTGCCTAAGGATATTAATAAGAGGTTTGCCCAATTTTATCATAATTTATACACATCCAAAATAAAGACAGATGTAAGTAAAATTACAAATTTTTTAGATAATTGCAAGCTCCCAAAATTGGATAGTTTAGAACAAGAGCAATTAGGAGCACGGATTACTAGTGAAGAAATAAAACAAATAATAAACTCATTGAAAAATGGGAAGACCCCAGGACCAGATGGCTTTAGTAATGAATTTTATAAAAGATTTCAGGAGTCTATTGTACCAAGATTATTTAATTTATACACGCAGGCTTATACTGAAAATAAACTACCAGAAACCCTAGCAGAAGCAACAATAGCGCTTATACCAAAAAAAGATAAAGATTTAGATGAGCCTGGTTCTTATAGAGCTATATCACTTCTAAATACGGATCAGAAAATTTTAGCAAAGATTCTAGCTAGAAGGCTAAATAATTATATTAACAATTTAATAAATACGGATCAAACGCGATTTATACCCAAAAGACAATCATTTAATAATTTGAGAAGGCTTTTTAATATAATGTACTCTCATAAGAAGGACAATGAAGATATCTCAGTGGTCACGTTGGATGCAGAGAAGGCATTTGATCAAGTAGAATGGCAGTATTTATACAAGGTACTCCAAAAATTTAATATGGGAGAGAATTTTATCAGATGGATTAAACTACTTTATGATAGACCTACGGCAAGAATATTAACTAACAATACGCTATCTCCAAAATTTTACTTATCAAGGGGTAATAGGCAAGGGTGTGCCTTATCACCATTGCTATTTGCCCTTATGATAGAACCGCTGGCCGAAAGGATTAGAAATCACCCGAATATTCACGGATATAACAGCAAGGACTCAAAGAATAAAATTTCATTATACGCTGATGATATCCTTTTATATATTACTAATACACAAACGAGTATACCCACCTTATTAACACTAATTGAGGAATTCGGCTCTTTTTCAGGATACAGAATAAATTGGAATAAAAGCGAAATTATGTCTTTAAAACCACAGGATTCGAGACACTTACTAAAATTCCCCTTCAAAATTGCAACAGAAAAATTCAAGTACCTGGGTATTCAAATTACGAGAAGACACAAATCATTATTTAGTGCCAATTTTATACCACTATTAAATAAACTGAATGATACGATTAAATTTTGGAAAACGCTTCCACTCTCATTGATAGGTAGAATTAACGCTATAAAAATGACTTTCTTACCACAATTAATATATTTGTTTCAAGCAATCCCAATATATATTCCAAAATATTTTTTCAAAAAATTAGATTCCACTATCACTAATTTTATATGGGACTACAGAACACATAGAATTCAACGAAAGCATTTGTGCAAATCTAAAGAAGTGGGGGGTTTATCATTACCTAACTTTATATATTACTACTGGGCAGTGCATATTAAGAACATAATATACTGGCTAGATAGTTCCACTCAGCAGTTGGAGTGGATAAGAATGGAGAAAGAGGAGTGCTATCCGTACGATATAGGAACGATCCTGCTCTCACCGATAAAATTGAATAGTATAATATATAAGAAGAACCCAATTATTCACAATATAATAAGAATTTGGAAACAAATAAAAGCATCCTTGAAATTAAATAATTTATCAGTACTAACCCCACTATTGAACAACCCCGCATTCAAACCTTCTCTCATCGACAACACATATCAACAATGGGATAGACAGGGGATTAGGAAAGTAGGGGACATGTATGAAGTGGGCAAACTGTTATCATTTCAACAATTAAAATTAAAATTTAAATTGAAGGATAATCAATATTTTAAATATATACAGGTATGTGACTTTATGAAGAAACATACACATAGATTTCAAACTATATTTTTAGATCCTTTAGAAGAAGCAATGAATATCAAGGCTGATTCACAAAAATTAATATCATACTTTTATAATAATATATTAAATAGAGAATCACCCTCAACAGAAGCATTAAGGGAAGATTGGGAACAAGAGCTAATGACAAAGATCTCGAAGGATAGATGGGAAAAATATTTGATGAATACACATAACTGTTCTATTAATGCAAGACATAATTTAATTCAATTCAAATTATTACATAGACTATATTATTCAAAAACGAGGTTGAATAAATTTTATCCAAACGTCTCTCCCAGATGCGATAAATGTTTGTTTCAAAACGCTAATATAACACACTCATTTGTTGGATGTACAAAGTTGAATAAATTTTGGAGTGATATATTTGATATATTTACAAAGATTTTCAAGTCAAGAATAGAACCCAAAACGGAATGGATTATATTTGGAATAATAGGAGAAGATACCAATTTAAATAAAGATCAAAATGTTTTTTTTTAATTATGGGTTAATAATTGGAAAGAAATTGATACTTAAATTTTGGAAAAATACAACCACACCAACTGTTAAAATGTGGATTAGGAATATGATGGACATAGCACGCCTTGAAGAAATGAGACTCCGACTAATAGATAAATATGACCAATTCTTAAAGAGTTGGTCTCCTTTCATCGACTTTTTGGAATCATGTGATGCAGCGGTGCCGTAAGGATTGCTGATTTCAGTTCATGACGCGGATAGAGCTACATCTCCGAATACAGATTTGAAAAATTTTCTTTTAAGGGGCCTTCTCTTCTATTTCTACTTTCCTCTTTCTCTTTTCCTTTTTTTATTTTTTATATACACACTTCACGTTTTTCTACTCTCTACCATCTATCTTTCCACTTTTTCCCCTTTCTATTGCTTTCTTTTTCTTGTTCTGCTTACTTCTTTCTTATAACATAAAACTAGAGGTTGTACATAGAATGGATTACGGTATTACATAGTTGGCACCTAAAATTAGGTGCCACTGTACTGTTTTGTGCTGTATTAACTTCTAATAAAATAAACAAAAACAAAAAAACAAAAACAAAAAAAATTAACGTCTCAATGGTCTGCTGTATTCCCAAAATGAGCAGGAACAGTAAACCAGCTGTTAATTGATATCGAAAAGGAAAAAAAAATTACTAACAATAGACAAATTCAGAATGTTTTTAATTTGTGTTGTATATTGTGCGATTAGAAAAGAAAAGAAAATATAGAATAAAAACAGTGTTGCAAGCCCTATTCTGATTAAGGATCCATGGGCTAAAATCTTAGCTGTTTCACTTTCCTCAGATCTTGTCTGACCTGCTGAGTGTTTCCAGCCTTTTCTGTTTTTTAATCTGAGATCTGTACATTTTTTTCAATAAAAAGGGACATTATGTGGCTACTCATGCCAATAACAATTTCTTATTTTGTTTTTCAGCAATGTTGAGAATGTCTGATGACCACGTTTTGCCAGAGCTAAACAAGGTAATTACAGTGGTTCATTTAGAGCTTCAAAATTGTATTGGTCCTTTCATTATCAGCAAAAACTAAGATAATCTGCATTATGTAGTACAGTTAATATAAAATAAACTCCCTTGTTGTTTTAAACTGAACATACTGAGTGATAAAAAGCATAGACATAGAAGTTTGTGGAGAGGCAAAGGGCTTTTATGGAAGAAACATCAAAACCCAGGGCTGAGGCAGTGAAGGCAAAGTTATCAACAGTTCGAAGGAGAGGCAGGAATAATGTACAATAAGCTTGAGACTGGGAAACAGAAAGTTCAAGAAGCTAGAAGAGTTGCAGAGATTCAGAAAGCCCTGACTGATGATTATGGTACAGGTGCACAACCTTTTATCCGAAGATCGAAATAACGAAAACCTCCGAATAGCGGACATTTTTTCAGTCCTTGAAGAAAGGTCCTTGAAAACGTTCACCGAGGGCGGCCCGCAGAGGTGACAGCAGAACCTCCGGTCGGTCCTCGAAGAAAGGGGAACTAAATCCCCATTCATAAAAGAGAAGGTGAGGGTATATTGCGCGGGAGGGTTAATAATTGACAATCTGCGGCTGCCTGCCCGCTGAGTTAAAAAGTTCCCACGGTAGACTCACGATACACAGTGTATCGTGAGTCTTGCATGGGAACTTTTTAACTCAGCGGGCAGGCAGCAGCAAATTGTCGCTCCCTTCAGTTTCACCCCACCTACACCCCTCTGCTTCCCGGCCATGTGTGTGACCCCTTCCCTCCCCTCTCCAGCTCCCCGCGCATTGCACCGGCGCGGGGGCTTTGCACTGTCTTCACGTTGGAGCCAGTGCCAGTCACCGGAGACGTCAGGACCAACGGGACACCGACCCCCAGGCCCACTGCAAGCACGGAGAACCCAGAGACCCACAGCCAGCAGCAGCCCAGCCCCGTTCCAATTCCAGAGGAACACGCTCTCCGCTGTCCCCGTAGGGACAGAAGCTGATGGCTCGGGCTGTGGCCTCTCCGGCCACCCCCCTGTACAGGAGCTGAGACTGGGAACTGTGGGGTTGTTTGCAGTTGCAGAGGGAGGGGGCAAGGGCGGTACAGTTCCCAGTCTCAGCTCCATTCCAGGGGGGTGACCGGAGACGTCAGGACCAACGGGACACCGACTGCAAGCACGGAGATGCCAGAGACTCACAGCCAGCAGCAACTCTAGCCCAGCTCCGCTCCAACTCCAGAGGAACCCAGGTTGCGGATGAGGGGGCGCAGCTCGGGCTGTGGGCGAACTGCCACTTTTCGCCGTAGCGGCCCATCGGGGAGCGGATTCCTCTGGAGTTGGAGGGACAGGGAGACACAGCGGCTTTTGAGAATGGTGGGCAATCACTTCCAAAGTTCTGCCCACACAGTCAGTACACCTCTCCTACACTTGTCTCCCGCACTAAGATCATCTCGCAGAGAATGATCCCAGCCTAACCCTCCCTATTCTCTCCTATTCTGCAAGAAAAAACTACATTGAAGACTCAAACTCGCGATCGAGTAACTGCCGGGATCGAGGCGCAAACTCGCGACCTTGCGGATACGAGCCGAGCACTCTACCACTGAGCCAGCCGTTAAAATCTACGCTAAAAATCTTCCATTCCGAAAGCCGAAAAATTCTGAATTACGAAAAGTGTCTGGTCCCAAGGCTTTCGGATAAAAGGTTGTGCACCTGTATTTGAAAAATACTCATAATGCTCATTGAGGTTCAAAGAGGGGTGGGGGGAGAGAGGGAAAAAAGTGGGGAGGGGGAAGGGAGGAGAGAAGTGGAAGAGTGAGGAGGGAGGGGTAGGGGGAGTGGTGGAAGAGGGGTAGGGGGAAGGGGGCGGGGAGAGAGGGAAGGGGGTGGGTTAGAGAGGGAAGGGGGTGGGGGAGAGAGGGATGGGAGGGAGAGGGATGAGGAGAGAGAAACATAGAAATTAAGTGCAGGAGTAGGCCATTCGGCCCTTCGAGCCTGCACCACCATTCAATATGATCATGGCTGATCATCCAACTCAGTATCCTGTACCTGTCTTCTCTCCATACCCCCTGATCCCTTTAGCCACAAGGGCCACATCTAACTCCCTCTTAATGAACAGGCCTCAACTACCTTCTGTGGCAGTGAATTCCAGAGATTCACCACTCTGTGTGAAAAATGTTTTTTCTTATCTCGGTCCTAAAGGATTTCCCCCTTATCCTTAAACTGTGACCCCTTGTTCTGGACTTCCCCAACATCGGGAACAATCTTCCTGCATCTAGCCTGTCCAACCCCTTAAGAATTTTGTAAGTTTCTATAAGATCCCCCCTCAATCTTCTAAAATCTAGCAAGTACAAGCCGAGTCTATCCAGTCTTTCTTCACATTAAAGTCCTGACATCCCAGGAATCAGTCTGGTGAACCTTCTCTGTACTCCCTCTATGGCAACAATGTCTTTGAGCATTGGGCATTGTGACATCACACGATGGAACGTTCACCAGGTGCTGGTGCTCCTGCAAAGGCATATGTAAATGAATCCATTCCGATTGGACATATGTGAACATTGGGCATTGTGACATCACACGATGGAACAAATCAAAAGGAAGAAAGGCAGGCAGCCGGACGGATGGCGAACGGACGCCGAGCGAACGGACGCCAGACGGACGGTGTCAGGCACACAGTTTTATATAATAATAAATAGATAGATAGATATTGGTTAGAAATTTGGACACATGAGGGCATTGAAAAGCAAAGGATCGAATTTCCCAAACTGTTCCTTTAATTTAAAACTGGTTTTGGCTACAACGAGCACCTTTGTCTGACTTATTGTCGCCTTTAATAAATTTACGCCAGAGATTGGCAATGATTTAGTCCTCAGAACAGTATTGGCTTTATATTTTAAGGACAGCACCATTTAAAACATCCCCTTCATCCCCAACCACTAAAAAAACAATCCAGTTGTTAGAGCATGTGGACAGTACGTTTCTTCATTGGTTATGACTCAATTCTGTCTGTAGTGCCAGATTTTGGGCAGGTTTTGATTGTAAAAGCTAATTTTTATTAAATCAGATACATTCCGGAAGTGGCGGCACTGCCCTGCAGCTGGGCTCGTCTGCAGTCTGCTTGTCTTTTCTTTTTTTTTGTTTTCTTTTGTCCTGTTGTTTCAGTTTATTTCAGTTTATTTTAGTTGTGTATGTGTGGGAGGGTGGGAGAAACTTGTTTTTAGCCTCTTCCTTCGGGGGGATGCGACCTTTTCTTGCCGTTTCCCCTGTCTCAGTCTCCGTCTGTGCTGAGGCCTATCGCGGAGCTGGCGGCCTCCAACTGGGACTGACCTCGAGGCTCCGGAGGCAGAGCTAGAACTTACCAACGCGAAGCTGGCCGACTTCGGGGCTGTGGTAGCGTTGCGGCGGCGGCGGCGACCCAAATTCGGAGGCTCGGCCGCCGGCCCAGAGGACTTGGCCATGGGCCCAGTGGACGACAATGTCGGGAGCTCGCAGGTCCCAGGTTGGTGACCTGTTCTCCGGAGCTCCCGCAACAACAGCTTCGTCCACTGGATGCGGAGCTCGGGTTCAGCTGCGCGACTTACCATCACCCGGCAGGATCACAACATTGGAAGCCAGAATCGCCTCAAGGCAAAGGGAGAACAAGGAGGGAAGAGACAAGGACTTTAAGACTTTTGCCTTCCATCACAGTGAGGAGGGTCTGGTGGACTCACTGTGGTGGATGTTAAATCTGTGTTTATTGTGTGTTTTATTATTTTATTCTATGTTATGACTGCAAGGCACGAAATTTCGTTCAGACTGAAAAGTCTGAATGACAATAAAGGATACTTTATTTTACTTTTTTACTTTACAGTCTTGGCTTTCAAAAGTCCCTTTCAAGATAAAAAAATGAAAGGGACATGAATATGCAGGAAATGGAGAGAAATGGGTTGGATGAGATTAGTTTATCTTGAAATCATGTTTGGCACGGACATTGTAGGCCAAAGGGCCTATTGTGCTGTACTGTTCTATGTTCTATATTAAGTAGAAGTGAAATTCAACCTTCTTCCTACTTCCAAATTGCCATTAGCGAAGTGTTTCAAGGAACAGAGAATAATGGTAGGAAAGTCAGCTTAGAGTGTAAAATCAGCCTTGATCCAATTGAATGACAGGGCGGATGCAAGGGACTAGGTGACACATTCTGAATGCATCTACAATGCAGGCTTATAAGTACAGTTGCGTGAATCCAACTGATTGTCATAATGTTTGGGACAAAACCCCTTCATTTATTTATTTGCCTGTGCACTCCACAATTTGAAATTTGTAATAGAAAAAATTATATGTGGTTAAAGTGCACAATGTCAGATTTTATTAAAGGGTATTTTTATACATTTTGGTTTCACCATGTAGAAATTACAGCTGGGTTTATACATAGTCCCCCTCATTTCAAGGCACCATTTTCTACAGTCTTTCCATCACCTTTGGAAATGTTTATTACTGTTTATCAACATTAGGACCAAAGTTGTGCCAACGAAAGTCAAAGAAGCCATTATGAGACTAAGAAACATGAATAAAACTGTTAGAGACATCAGCCAAACCTTAGGCTTACCAAAATCAACTGTTTGCAACATCATTAAGAAGAAAGAGATCATCGGTGAGCTTACTAATTGCAAAGGGACTGGCAGGCCAAGGAAGACCTCCACAGCTGATGACAGAAAAATTCTCTCTATAATAAAGAAAAATCCCCAAACACATGTCCGACAGATCAGAAACAGTCTTCAGGAGTCAGGTGTGGATTTGTCAATGACCACTGTGCGCAGAAGACTTCATCAACAGAAATACAGAGGCTACACTGCAAGATGCAAACCACTGGTTAGCCGCCAAAATAGGATGGCCAGTTTACAGTTTGCCAGGATGTACTTAAAAGAGCAACCACAGTTTTGGAAAAAGGTCTTGTGGACAGATGAGATGAAGATTAACTTATATCAGAGTAATGGCAAGAGCAAAGTATGGAGGAGAGCAGGAACTGCCCAAGATCCAAAGCATTCCACCTCATCTGTGGTATGTTTTGGTGGGGGTGTTATGCCAGAGCATGTATGGCAGCTGAAGGTACTGGCTCACTTATCTTCATTGATGATACAACTGCTGATGGTAGTAGCATAATGAATTCTGAAGTGTATAGACACATCCTATCTGTTCAAGTTTAAACAAATGCCTCAAAACTCATTGGCCGGCAGTTCATCTACAGCAAGTCAATGATCCCAAATATACTGCTGAAGCAACAAAGGAGTTTTCGAAAGCAAAAAAAAAAGTAAATTCTTGAGTCAATTACCTGATCTGAACCCAATTGAGCATGCCTTTTATTTGCTGAAGAGAAAACTGAAGGGGACTAGCCACCAAAACAAGCATAAGCTAATGATGGCTGTAATGGCCTGGCAGAGCATCACTAGAGATGACACCCAGCAACTGGTGATGTCCAAGAATCGCAGTTATTGCATGCAAAGGATATGCAACAAAATACTAAACATGACCACTTTCATTTACATGACATTGCTGTGTCCCAAACATTATAGTGCCCTGAAATGGGGGGGGGGCTTTGTATAAACACTGCTGTGATTTCTACATGGTGAAACCAAAATGTATAAAAATGGCTTTTATTAAAATCTGATAATGTGCACTTTAACCACATATGATTTTTTTTCTATTACAAATCTCTAATTGTGGAGTATAGAGGCAAATAAATAAATGATGGGTCTTTGTCCCAAAAATTATGGAGGGCGCTGTATTACATTATTCTTTTAAATTGCAAATCGTTGAAACCACACAATCGGACACGGTCAAAAATGCAAATCGAAAGAAAACATAATGCATTATCAAACTGCTGATAACTATTTCAATATACAGATGACACACAGAGATGTATCTTTTGTTGCTGATTTCCTGTCTGAACACTTCAAAGAGGTATGTTTTCAGTATTACTACTTTCAGTTTTCATATATACCTAACAATTAATGTCCAATAGTAGCAAGAACGTTGTTTAATGTTGTGCCTTTAACATTTCATGAGCATAATTTAAAAAAAGCTACCAGTCCAAATATTCATTGGACAAATAAACAAAACCTTGTAAAACAGAACTGGTTTTAAGAAGAATGTTAAAGAGAATAAAGATACAAAGAGATTTTAGGAAATACCTCTAGGATTTTTGGGGGAAAGCATGTGAAAACAGCTAATATCGCAGAGTTATGGCGACAACGTTATAGTACTTTATTCAACTGTGTCCAAGGTGACTTGTTTAGGGTGGACAGTATTGGGAGTAATGACTCAATAGTGATTATGTCACATGAGGTGTATCATGCCATGAACAAGCTGTCCAACAACAAAGCAAGTGACTTGGATCATATTTCTGCTGAACATCTTAAGTATGCGAGTATGAGGATAGCTCCTCTCCTTGCTATTTGTTTTACTGGCTTTATGATTCATGGCTTGTTACCAGACTCAATGTTGTCTGTTCTGTTAGTGCCGGTCATTAAGGACAAAGCTGGTAAAGTAGGCAGCCTAAATAATTACAGGCCTATAAGATTTAGCCAGCATATTGTCAAAAGTTTTAGAAAGAATTCTGCTGGATAGAGTAAATGAGTTTGTTAACTCCACAGATAACCAGTTTGGTTTTAAAGGTAAACATGGCACTGACATGCATATATGCCCTAAAGGAGATTTTAAACAAATATAGAGGCAAAAACTCTTCAATCCTTATGTGCTTTATTGATTGTGTTAATCACAGAAAGCTGTTTGTTAAGATGTCAAAGAGGGGTGCCTAAATACATTGTGAGAATTCTGGCTTACTGGCATGCCCACCAGACTATGCAAATAAAATGAGGCAATAAGGTCTCAGCCCCATTTGGAATTAGCAATGGTGTTTGACAAGGGGGGATTTTGTCCCCAGTCCTTTTTAATCTTTATAATGATGATCTGTCCAAACAATTGAAAGCATGTATAATTGGTAATATTGTAGTGAACCATATTATGTATGCAGCATGTGGTCTTTAGTCCATCTAGCGCTGGTCTACAGCAGCTCCTTACTATATGTTATGTGTGTGGTGTGGAACATAATATTAAATATAATGCTTGTAAGAGTGCTGTTATGATCTGTAGAACCAAAGAGGATAAACGTCTAACATTTGATGATCTGTCCAACATTTGTCTAACATGTCTAACATCTACTGATTTTAAATTGTCTGACAATAATCTTAGTGTCTGTAATAAGGTAAAATATCTAGGGCATTCTATTACAGAACAAATGAGAGATGATGAGGATATTTATAGCCAACGACGCATGCTGTATGTACAGGCGAATATTCTCTTGCACAAGGTTGGTGTGTGTGCAGATGTGGTGAAAATGTCGCTGTTTAGAGCATATTTCACACCACTCTATACTGCGCACCTGTGGTCGAACTATGGAAAGACAAGTTTGCAGAGACTAAAGGTGTCATATAATGATGCCATGAGAACACTGCTAAGGAAACCTAGATGGTGCAATGCTAGTAACGTGTTTGTGGCTGTAGGAGTCAGTACTTTAGAAGCTATCCTAAGAAATCATATGTATAAATTCATCTGCAGGATAAATGACTAAAATGTAATTATTATGGCCTTGTCAAACAAGGTTTAGCACTACACGCTAGGAATCCCAGTTGTGGAGACACTGGTATCGTCTCATTGTAGGACATTGATCATTCTTTTTATTCTGGATTTTAATTCATGTATTGTGGGTTTTTTTAACATATAATTCATGATGCTTTTATAAGTGATATACTAAGATTTTATATATACTTTATGATGTTTTTAATATGCAATGCATTTTTTATGTAATGTTGTCCCTTGTCTGGACCTTGAGTCCAAAATAAAGTTTAGTATTATTATTTAAAACACAGCTGCAATGTTGATGTGATTAATAATAGGGAATGTATACGAGGTTAGAAGTAGAAAAGCACCAGAATCTTTGAAAAATGTTACAGAGAAATTGGAGGGACAAAGCTAGAGAAAGATTTGAAAATGAAGATCAGAATTTTGAAATTGAAGCAGTATTGGGCTGGGTGCTGAGCACAGAGAAGATGTGTGAATGGGACTGAGAATTAGGATTAGAGTAAAGTTTTGCTTGAGTATAAATCTATGGAAGGTGAATAGTAGGAAGAATTTTTTTTGAATAATGAATGGTGAAAGTAACAAAAACAAGTAGGGTTTTACTATCTGTTCAAGAAGGAACTGCAGATTCTGGAAGATCGAAGGTACACAAAATTGCTGGAGAAACTCAGCGGGTGCAGCAGCATCTATGGAGCGAAGGAAATAGGTGACGTTTTGGGCCGAAACCCTTCTTCAGACTGATGGGGGGTGGGGGGGGGGGGGGGGGAGAAGGAAGGAAAAGGCGAGGAGGAGGAGCCCGAGGGCGGGCGGATGGGAGGGTGGGAGGAGACAACTAGAGGGTTAAGGAAGGGGAGGAGACAGCAAGGGCTAGCAAAATTGGGAGAATTCAATGTTAATGCCATCCGGACGCAAGGTCCCCAGGCGGAATATGAGGTGCTGTTCCTCCAATTTCCGCTGTTGCTCACTCTGGCAATGGAGGAGACCCAGGACAGAGAGGTCGGATTGGGAATGGGAGGGGGATTTGAAGTGCTGAGCCACCGGGAGGTCAGGTTGGTTATTGCGGACTGAGCGGAGGTGTTCGGCGAAACGATCGCCCAACCTACGCTTAGTCTCCCCGATGTAAATCAGCTGACATCTAGAGCAGCGGATGCAGTAGATGAGGTTGGAGGAGTTGCAGCTGAACCTTTGTCGCACCTGGAACGATTGCTTGGGTCCTTGAATGGAGTCGAGGGGGGAGGTGAAACATAGAAACATAGAAATTAGGTGCAGGAGTAGGCCATTCGGCCCTTCGAGCCTGCACCGCCATTCAATATGATCATGGCTGATCATCCAACTCAGTATCCCGTACCTGCCTTCTCTCCATACCCCCTAATCCCCTTAGCCACAAGGGCCACATCTAACTCCCTCTTAAATATAGCCAATGAACTGGCCTCAACTACCCTCTGTGGCAGAGAGTTCCAGAGATTCACCACTCTCTGTATGAAAAAAGTTTTTCTCATCTCGGTTTTAAAGGATTTCCCCCTTATCCTTAAGCTGTGACCCCTTGTCCTGGACTTCCCTAACATCGGGAACAATCTTCCTGCATCTAGCCTGTCCAACCCCTTAAGAATTTTGTAAGTTTCTATAAGATCCCCTCTCAATTTCCTAAATTCTAGAGAGTATAAACCAAGTCTATCCAGTCTTTGTTCATAAGACAGTCCTGACATCCCAGGAATCAGTCTGGTGAACCGTCTCTGCACTCCCTCTATGGCAATAATGTCCTTCCTCAGATTTGGAGACCAAAACTGTACGCAATACTCCAGGTGTGGTCTCACCAAGACCCTGTACAACTGCAGTAGAAGCTCCCTGCTCCTATACTCAAATCCTTTTGCAATGAAAGCTAACATACCATTCGCTTTCTTTACTGCCTGCTGCACCTGCATGCCTACCTTCAACGACTGGTGTACCATGACACCCAGGTCTCGCTGCATCTCCCCCTTTCCCAATCGGCCACCATTTAGATAATAGTCTGCTTTCCCGTTTTTGCCACCAAAATGGATAATCTCACATTTATCCACATTATACTGCATCTGCCAAACATTTGCCCACTCACCCAGCCTATCCAAGTCACCTTGCAGTCTCCTAGCATCTTCCTCACAGCTAACACTGCCCCCCAGCTTAGTGTCATCCGCAAACTTGGAGATATTGCCTTCAATTCCCTCATCCAGATCATTAATATATATTGTAAATAGCTGGGGTCCCAGCACTGAGCCTTGCGGTACCCCACTAGTCACTGCCTGCCATTGTGAAAAGGACCAGTTTACTCCTACTCTTTGCTTCCTGTTTGCCAGCCAGTTCTCTATCTACATCAATACTGAACCCCCAATGCCGTGAAGGGACAGGTGTTGCATTTCTTGCGGTTGCAACGGAAAGTGCCCGGGGAGGGGGTGGTGCGGGAGGGAAGGGAAGAATTGACAAGGGAAATTTTGTCCTTTCTAGGGGTTTTACTATCTGTTGGACTAACACTGGGCTAGTGTCAGACTATGTTTATGGATGGGGAAGGAGTCAGTCTTGGAGTTTACATCAATATATGATCTGAACTATGTTCACGTAAACGTATGTGATCATGTTCCTGCTGTACAACTGAAGTTTATCTATTTTATCGTTTCAATGTGTGATGCCTAGGTTGAGAATAGTCTGGTTTAACCTGATAGTTACGAGGAAGAGGTAGTTGAGCCGAGTCCAAACCCTAAGGCTTGAGTCACTCCAATATTGACATAAGCAAAGTATATGCCAGCTGTCTTGATGAGCCTTTCGACGTTTTATATTTTTATTTCCTGATGTTTGATTGAAAGAAATGCCTGTTTGCATTACCCTGGATCCCAGTCAGTTGTCCGACAAGATATTGATGGGTGGTGATTTAATACTTCATGCCCATTTCAAGAAATGGTCATCTTAATTTTCGTTATATAAAAACTCTACCTTCAGACAAGAAATAAAACTTTTGATTATCATATTCCTTTTAGGTGGATGGAGTGATTTATTTTAAGTATTATTACCTTGATTCAATTCCACAGCCCATTTTTGTCCTTTCTAGGGGGATACTATTTGTGAATATTGAACAGTAGAGAATTATGGAGAACTTATTGAATGTTTTTCAAGATTCAACTGAATTTAGTATTGCTTGTAGAGCCGTGTTGTCTAGATGTGCTCTATTTAATTTGTGTATTTCGTGGATAAAATAGTCATGCTGCAAGAAACACACCTTTCGACATACCGAGCCTGCAAACCATCAAGCATCTATTTTAACTAATCCTGCACTGATCCCATTCTGTTCTCCCCACATTTCTACCAACCCTCCCCCCACCCAGATTTTAACACTCACTTGTACATTTAACAAAGGGCCAATTAACAAACTAACCTCCATGTCTTTGGAATGTGGGAGGAAACTGGAGGTTAGGATTGAAGTGCGATTGTTGGATCTGGGAGGCAGCAGCTCTACTAATAGCCACTGACACTCTCCTCCGCCTAGCGGAGTTGGTCCTCACCCTCTACAACTTTACGTTTAACTCCTCCCATTTCCTCCAAACACAAGGCGTAGCTATGGGCACACGCATGGGCCCCAGCTACGCCTGCCTCTTTGTCAGGTACGTTGAACAATCCTTGTTCAATACGTACCAGGGCCCCATCCCCGACCTCTACCTCCGTTACATTGACGACTGCTTTGGGGCCACTTCCTGCACCCACACACAACTGACTGACTTCATCCACTTCACCACCAACTTCCATCCGGCACTCCAATACACCTGGACCATTCCTACCATTCCTTGACCTCACCATCTCCATCGCAAGGGACAGACTTCTGACCGACATACACTACAAACCCACTGACTCACATGGCTATCTGGACTACATGTCTTCCCACCCTGCCCCCTGTAAAGACTCCACCCCCTACTCCCAATTCCTCTGCCTACGCCGCATCTGTTCCCAGGATGAGACGTTCCTCACCAGGGCATCGGAAATGTCCTCGCTCTTCAGGGAACGGGGATTCCCCTCCTCCACCATAGATGAGGCTCGCACCAGGGTCTCTTCCATACCCCGCAACACTGCTCTCTCTCCCCATCCCCGCACTCGCAACAAGGGCAGAGTCCCCTAGTCCTCACCTTTCACCCCACCAGCCGGCAAATACAACAAATAATCCGCCATTTCCGCCACCTCCAATGTGACCCCACCACTCGCCACATCTTCCCATCTCCCCCCATGTCTGCCTTCCGCAAAGACCGCTCCCTCCGCAACTTCCTTGTCAATTCTTCTCTTCCCTCCCTACCACCCCCTCCCCGAGCACTTTCCACTTACCACTGTGTCCTGTAGCCAAAAATATTAAAGTACAAACAGAATGAGGCTTTATATACACGGAAGTGAAGACATCAAATTAACGAAACAACCAACACCCTTAATCTTTCGAAAGGTCAACAGATTATTTTCCTTCTATAAATAATAGCAAATTGTAATTCTGAGTAAGAGATTGAAAGTTAAGGGCATGAAGAAATTAACTGTTTTTACCTATCTTCAACAAGTGCAGTTCTGATTATCTAGGTGAAGTTTGCTAATAAATATTAGTGAATAGATGTATATAATTGTATGCATCTGAAATTTAATTTTGTATAAAAGTAGGAAATAACGTTGTCATTTAATTTTCAATTATGGTTTCTTTCTCAATTCTTGAAGGCACCAGAACTTTATGATCAAAAGGGTCAATATTTTAATGTGGAGAGAGTTGGTCAGGTATGCCATCTTTGTATTTTATTTCTGGCTTAATGTTTTGAAGCATTGAGGAATTTTAAAGGGACATTAGTTGGGTATCGAGAATCTTGCTTTATATTTTCAACGATAACATATCTTGATAACATATCAAGTGGAAGTTTTCTTAAATATTGATTTATGTCTGAAATAAAAGACTGGTATTTTCTACATTTATTGTAGTTGACTTGAAGAAGTTCAATGTCAAGTATTATTTGAATTGAAATCCATGCTGTAGAATAGATTTTTGGTTAATATTTAAAGAACAAATATGATTTGCATGTTTACATATCACTCTTCTCTAGAGGAGTATTTCAGAATTAAATTGAAATTGTTCAGAGATGCATAAATTAAATTTGTTTTGCAGTATTTAAAAGATGAGGATGATGACTTAGTAACTCCTCCAGAGACTGAAGGAAATCCATGGTATTCCTTCTTGCAGAACAGTGTTCATCTGAAAGGTACAACTTATGTTTAGCAGTTCTGCATCAGTTAGTGGTAGAATATGTGCTGTGCCTTTAGGGGTTTGATAAAATCTGTACCAGACAATGATGCAGTTCATACTTTTCTTTATTGGTTATCTGAGTAACCTGAAATAGGTCACAAAATGGCCTTGTCCCAATTCTAAACAATACTGCCAGTGATAAGAGTGAGATGCATTGTCATGATATAAAATGAACAAAGTTTTGCTGCATATCATCCTGTGCTCTGCCTGGCACAAGATTGATTGATTTTGTTATTGGTTGGCTGAAATGGAATATGCTCTGCTGTCAACATTAGTGCCCTTCACCTTGATGAATGCAAAATATTTCCAAAATGTTGCTAATTTGTTCCTGCTAAAATTCAATTGTTCCACTAAAATTTACTTTTTCTTATGTTCAGCATCTATCTGTATACCGTATTTCCCGGCGACGAAGACGCTACTTTTTACCCTAGAATAAGGCCTGAAAATGTACCTGCGTTTTGGAGGCCGAAGGTTAGGTTAGCTAAGATAGACAGACTTGGCTATCCTTCAGTACATGCAATATCAAGAACGATGTTATTGTACGGAGGGATAGCTAAGTCTAGCCCTCTTTGCTGGCTAGGGTTAGGGTTAATTGCTAGAAATTAGGGTTAGGGTTAAGGTTGAGGGATAGCGTGTGGGGAGTCTGGCCCAGCTCAGCACGACAGGGCTGCACAAAGTAGCAAACTTGGCTGGGCTGCTATTGGGTAAAGTTGCGGGGTGGGCAGAAGCGTTGAGAAGGAGGGAGTTGGGGATCATGCCAGCAACTCATTCACTTACTCAGTTGCTCTGGTGGCTGTGAGTGGCCGCCGGGACCGGACAGCGGAACCGGCGGCCACCTCAGCGCCTTCTGCCGGCTGGCCCGCAAGCCAGCCACGGTGTCCTTCGGCACAGATGCAAATGGTAGAGGTGGTGGTTTGTGGCTAGCTACTGGGCGGAAGGCTGGCTGCTCCGTCCCGGGCTCTCTCTCTCTCTCCGTTATCTGATCACCCTCAGCCAGTAAGTCCCCGTTCCTCAGACCTGAACCGTACAGCGCATTGTGGGACAGGCGAAGATGGAGGCTCCCAAGTCCTCATTGCCTCCTTAAAAATGAGGGGGAACTTCTTTACTCAGAGAGTGGTAGCTGTGTGGAATGAGCTGCCAGTGGAAATGGTGGAGGCAGGTTCGATTTTATCATTTAATAATAAATTGGATAGGTATATGGACGGGAAAGGAATGGAGGGTTATGGTCTGAGTGCACGTAGATGGGACTAGGGGAAAATAAGTGTTCGGCACGGACTTGAAGGGCCGAGATGGCCTGTTTCCGTGCTGTAATGGTTATATGGAACCAAACCCTTGATCCTGTCCTGCCAGCCTTTTTTCAAAACTTAGCAACTCAAAATGGGAATGCGTCTACTTCGCCGGGAAATACGGTACTTGTAAAAGTCTCATCTTGTATGTGCGTGTATACGTGTGTGTTTATCTTCGCCAAAACGCTACGCGGTAGCGCTGACATTTTTACAGAATCTTACTCACATTTTTCCGGTCATCGCGATAATCAGGTTTCCTTCAGATTTAATGTTATATTTCACGTTATTGATATATAAAGTTTAAATAGCCCAGGTTGAGAAGAATAACTTTCACTCTGCTTTGAGTTTTCTGGCAGCTTCCAGTGATGTCACAATCACAATGGGATCATTTACATAAGTTGCAGAGTCATTGTTGCCAACGGTAATGGCAGCCAAGACATTGCAAATTTTACCTCCAGCCACTACCCACAACCCACTCCCCACAGCCCACTTCCCACAGCCCAATCCCCACAGAATTTTAAGAGACAGAACTTCATGATGGAAAAAGCGGTTATCAACAATTTATTTTTAATTTGTTGCTTACAAACTGGGTATCTTCATTGCTGTTCACAACACTTACATCTAATCTGAATGTCTGGTAATGTGGCGTCTTAACACCTTTAAATATATTACCAAAAGAACATTTGCTGCATTTATGTCCTTTGGCCATCTCTTGTTAGTTAGTGTAATGTTTAACCTGTCAGATGGGTAGTCAGTTTTAACAGCTATTATCATAAAATGCCTTTAGAAAATTCCTTGCAACCTGTAAATTTTGTTGTGGATAAATTATGTGGGAAGCGAGAGTGTTCCTGTACCAATAGCAATAACGACTCATGCTATGGCAATGTCATAATAATTTTCAGTCCTTCACAGAAAACATGCTTGCATCAATCTGTAGTGTGCATGGTTAAGCATATATGTTATCATGGTCCAGGATTTATTGACACAAGTTGATCATACGCTGAATAATCCAACCACATTTTGTTTGGAAGTGGAAAGAAATAATAAAAATTGCATTAATTGCAATGTGTAAAAAGAGTTGAGATACTGTATTATAAATTTGCTGCATGTCATTGTGGTATATATCATGTCTTGATTGGTGAATATGTTTAGTTTGTGACTTTATTTGAAGCAGAAATATTATGTGAATGCTTCATTGAGCATAATTCCAACTGGTAACTACGCACTTCGTCCGAGCACATTATCGCACGCTACATGCAAGTCATCTTAATTAACCACCTAAACTGTCATTTGGCAACCTAAAAAGCTGCCAAGGTTGCCCGGCTGGCAACAGGGAAAAAAAGTTAAGCGAGAACCCTGCCCCCTCTCTCTCATAGAAACATAGAAATTAGGTGCAGGAGTAGGCCATTCGGCCCTTCGAGCCTGCACCGCCATTCAATATGATCATGGCTAATCATCCTACTCAGTATCCCGTACCTGCCTTCTCTCCATACCCTCTGATCCCCTTAACCACAAGGGCCACATCTAACACTCTTAAATATAGCCAATGAACTGGCCTCGACTACCCTCTGCGGCAGAGAGTTCCAGGCATTCACCACTCTCTGTGTGAAAAAAGTTCTTCTCATCTCGGTTTTAAAGGATTTCCCCCTTATCCTTAAGCTGTGACCCCTTGTCCTGGACTTCCCCAACATCGGGAACAATCTTCCTGCATCTAGCCTGTCCAACTCCTTAAGAATTTTGTAAGTTTCTATAAGATCCCCTCTCAATCTCCTAAATTCTAGCGAGTATAAAACCAAGTCTATCCAGTCTTTCTTCATAAGACAGTCCTGACATCCCAGGAATCAGTCTGGTGAACCTTCTCTGCACTCCCTCTATGGCAATAATGTCCTTCCTCAGATTTGGAGACCAAAACTGTACGCAATACTCCAGGTGTGGTCTCACCAAGACCCTGTACAACTGCAGTAGAACCTCCCTGCTCGTATACTCAAATCCTTTTGCTATGAAAGCTAACATACCATTCGCCTTCTTCACTGCCTGCTGCACCTGCATGCCTACTTTCAATGACTGGTGTACCATGACACCCAGGTCTCGCTGCATCTCCCCTTTTCCTAATCGGCCACCATTTAGATAAAAGTCTGCTTTCATGTTTTTGCCACCAAAATGGATAACCTCACATTTATCCACATTATACTGCATCTGCGAAACATTTGCCCACTCACCCAGCCTATCCAAGTCACCTTGCAGTCTCCTAGCATCCTCCTCGCAGCTAACACTGCCCCCCAGCTTAGTGTCATCCGCAAACTTGGAGATATTGCCTTCAATTCCCTCTTCCAGATCATTAATATATATTGTAAATAGCTGGGGTCCCAGCACTGAGCCTTGCGGTACCCCACTAGTCACTGCCTGCCATTGTGAAAAGGACCAGTTTACTCCTACTCTTTGCTTCCTGTTTGCCAGCCAGGTCTCTATCCACATCAATACTGAAGCCCCAATGCCGTGTGCTTTAAGTTTGTATACTAATCTCTTATGTGGGACCTTGTCGAAAGCCTTCTGGAAGTCCAGATACACCACATCCACTGGTTCTCCCCTATCCACGCTACTAGTTACATCGTCTCTCCCCCCTTCCCTCTCTTTCTCCCCCTCCCTCTCGTGACGCGCCTGCGAGTTGGGGGCTATGTGTCAGTAGATTTAGATCCTTTATTTGTCATTCAGACCTTTTGGTCTGAATGAAATGTCGTTGCCTGCAGCCATACATGTAATAATAAACAACAAAACACACAATAAACACAAATTAACATCCACCACAGTGAATTCACCAGGCACCTCCTCACTGTGATGGAGGCAAAAATCTTAGGGTTACTGTCGCTTCCCTCCTTTTCTCCCTCTGCGCTGAGGCGATACCCCACCTGGCGATGGTAAGTCAGTCCCGCGTCTCACTAAGCTCCACGAACGGGCCGGTTCAAGCTCCGCGGCCCGGGGTGGTCGAAGCTGCCGCCCTCCAGTCCAGCGGACGCCGCTGTTGCCGCGGGAGCTCCGGAAAACAGGCACCAGCCTGTGACCTGCGAACTCCCGACGATGTTGTCCACTGGCCCGCGGCTGAGCCCTGGATTCAGGTCGCCGTCGCCTCAGCTACCGGAGCACCGTCTCAGCCCCACGCTGGGCAGCCTCAGCTACCGGAGTGCCATTCCAACCCCGAGCCGGGCCGCCATCACGGGAGCCCCGTCCCAACCTCGAGTCGTACCACTGCCACAGGAGCATCTCAGCCCAACACTAAAAAGTAAAAACAGACGGACTGCAGGCGAGCCGCAGCCGTTCAACAGCACCGCCACTTCCGGACGAAATAGGGCAGTTATGGAGTAAAAGGAGCAAATTAATAATATTAATATAATATCAAGGGGGGGAGTTAGCGTGTGCATGGGGGGGGGGTAGTTAGTGTGTGTGTGGGGGTAGTTAGTGTGTGTGACGCCGCATGCCGCCCCCCCCCCCCCCCCCCCCCCCCCCCCCTATTAACCAAAATGTAACTAAAACAAGACAAAAAAACAACACTAAAAAGTAAAAACAGACGGACTGCAGGCGAGCCGCAGCCGTTCAACAGCACCGCCACTTCCGTAACTGCATGTTGAGGGAACAGACCCAACGGGGGTCTGCACTCGGTCTAGTATCTATTAATATATAAAACTCTCGTGCCATCCGACCGGCTGCCGTCCGGCTGCCTTTCCTGCCTTTTGATTCGTTGATGGCTGCTCCTTCCTATCAGCTTCCAACACACTTCAATACAAAGTTGCAAGACAGGAACACTCTGAACTTTTCACTGCTGCAGCAGCCAGGGGAGGTGCAATTGGAATTTTTTTAAATCCACTGCTGAGGGAGGCAGGGGAGTGCTGGAATCTTACATTTGGGAACGGCTTCAGTTCCGTTGGAGGAGACGGGTGCATGGTGGAATATTGGGTTGGGGGATCACACCATTGGGGGAGCAGACCCCACGGGTCTGCACTTGGTCTAGTCTATTATTATATAAAACTCTCGTGCCATCCGACCGGCTGCCGTCCGGCTGCCTTTCTGCCTTTTGATTCGTTCCATCGTGTGATGTCACAATGCTCAATGCTCGCAGATGTCCAATCGGAATGGCCGATGCTCGCAGGTGTCCAATCGGAATGGATCCATTTACATGTACGGCTGCCGGCTGCATTTCTTCCTTTGATTCCTTGCCACGCCGAATCCAGACGCACAATCGCCGAGATCTTTTCCATTTCGGTAGAGATTTCACTTTTCTTTCTAAGTATCCGCTCCTCATTACATTTCGTCGTGTTTAAGTACACGTTTTTAATCAAATCCTTCTCCCCCCCCACCCCCCATTATTTCAAAAATAAACTGGCTTCTCACCCATAGAAGCAGCCATTTGGGTAGACATTTCACTTTTCATTCCAACTATCCACTCCTCATTAGATTTCGTTATGTTTATGTCCACATTTTTCATTAAATCCTTCCCCCCCCCCCCCCCCACCAACTTTTGTCGCCTCCTGCTGGCCAGCGACCATAACGGCTGCTGGCGCCCGCATCTCGCCTCAAAGATGCCATTTAAAACCAGCCGCACTGCTCATTCCTGAGCCGCTTGAGTTGGAGGACCACGTCTCCCGTGGGGGCTACGGGTAGGGAACGGCTGCGTTGGGGGAGCAGACCCAACGGGTCTGCCCTTGTTCTAGTAATATTACTAAAACTCTCATCTTATTTGTTAGTATGTCTGTGAATTGTTTGAATGTCTGTGAGATGTCTGTGAGTGTGATCCTGAAACGGTACACAATAGTCACCTTACCATTGTCCTGTGATGTGCTGTATCAATTTTCATTCAGATTGATGACATGTTTTACAAGTTATTCACATTTTAAACTTTACAAAATGCACTTTGCAAAGCACTTTTCCACTTGCACTGCCCGTTACAATGTTAACAAATGACAGGACTCCCCAGTGCAATAAGAGATTTGTTACATTGTTGTAAGGAGAGGGAGGGAGTGGGGGAGGAGGAGAGGGTGAGGATTGTTGTTTAATGTTATTTAAATGTTGTTTAATGTGGGAGTGGGATAGGGGGAGGTGAGCATTGGGGGAGCAGGGAGATAGAGTGAGGAGGGGGATAGGGAGGGGAGAGGGGTTATGGAGGGAGGGAAGGAGTGACTGTGGGTATGGGAAAGGAGAGGGAGGGAGCGCATGAGCAGTTTGGTGGAATATTGCATTGGGGGAGCGGGCCCAAAGGGTCAGCACTTGGTCTAGTTACTAATAAAATTCATGAATTGTGCAGTACCTTCTGCATCCAATATCTAACTAAATGTCAGTGCAATGTGGGAGGCACAACAATTAGATCTTTCAATGTTTACAACTTTCTGACAAATTGAATCCATTTATTAACTCATGAGTGATACACATGTGGGTTTAAACTAAATAGTGGGGGGGAGGGATTGACAAATTGGGAGTATAAAGATGGAGTTAAAGGGGAAGTGAGTACAGGAAAAGTTACAAAACACTCCCAGATTAATGGGAAGGAATGTTTGAGGATAAGGGAGTAAGGTCAGGGCCAATAGGGACTGGGGTGAGAAGCGATGTGAATACCAAAGTCAAAGTGTTGTATGTGAATGCGCAACGTATAAGAAATAAAGTGGATGAGCTTGAGGCTCAGTTAGAAATTGGCAAGTATGATGTTGTGGGAATCACAGAGACATGGCTGCAAGAGGACCAGGGCTGGGAACTGAATATTGAACGATATACATCCTATTGAAAAGACAGAGAGGTGGGCAGAGGGGATGGATGGGGGTAGGTCTGTTGGTGAGGAATGAAATTCATACCCTTGCAAGGGGTGACTTTGAAGATGTCGAGTCAGTATGGATAGAACTAGGGAATTGTAAGGGTAAAAAGACCCTAATGGGACTTATCTACAGGCCCTCAAACAGTAGCCTGGATATAGGTTGCAAGTTGAATCAAGAGTTAAAATTGGCATGTCGTAAAGCTAATTCTACGGTTGTTATGGGAGATTTCAACATGCAGGTAGACTGGGAAAATCAGGTTGGTACTGGATCCCAAGAAAGGGAGTTTATGGAGTGCCTCCGTGATGGATTCTTAGAGCAGCTTGTACTGGAGAAGGCAATTCTGGATTTAGTGTTGTGTTATGATAAGGGAATTTGAGGTTAAGGAACCATTAGGAGGTAGTGACCATAATATGGTTAGTTTAAATCTACAATTTGAAAGAGATAAGGGTAAGTCGGAGGTGTCAGTATTACAGTTGAACAAAAGGGACGACGGAGCCAAGAGGGAGGAGCTGGCCAAAGTTGAGTGAAAAGATACCCTAGCTGGGATGACAGTGGAACAACAATGGCAGATATTTCTGGGAATAATACAGAAGGTGCAGGATCACTTCATTCCAGTTCATTCCAAAGGCGATCTTGGCTAACAAGGGAAGTCAGGGACAGTATAAAAATAAAAGAGAAGTAGTATAACATAGCAAAGATGTGCGTGCAGCCAGAGGATTGGGTAACTTTTAAAGAGCAACAGAAGATAACTAAAAAGGCAATGCGGGGAGAAAAGATGAGGTACGAAGGTAAGCTAGTCAAGAATATAAAGGAGGATAGTAAAAGCTTCTTCAGGTATGTGAAGAGAAAAATAAATAGTTAAGACCAAGGTGGGACCCTTGAAGACTGAAAAAGGTGATTTTATAATGGGGAACAAGGAAATGGCAGATGAGTTGATGAAGAGTGATCCATCTTCACTAAGGAGGACACAAACAATCTTCCTGATATACTAGTGGCCAGAAGATCTGGGATGATGGAGGAACTGAAGGAATTCCACATTAGGCAGGAAATGGCATTGGGTAGACGGATGGGACTGATGGTTCTTACCGTCCTCATCGTACACCGCCGTTTTGTGAGAGTGTTTGGATCCCGGGATCGAGGAGTCAGCGCCCGACAGGTGAGCGGGCCGTGGTAGCTGGTGCCTCTCCATTCGCCGCTGGAAGAACTGACACCTCTACTCCCCGGGTCGGGCGCTGCCTCCTCGATCCTGCTGCTCGGCGGCGGCGACTTGGTTTCCAGAGCATCGCCGATGACTCACATCAGCTCGTGATTCCCTGCCGCCTGTCCGGATAATATGACCAACATTGGTTGAGCTGAAGCTGGCATCCAACCACTCACAAAACGCCAGTGTTCGACGAGGATGTTAAGAACACTCAGTTCACTCAAAGTAAACTTTAGGTCATTTGTTCCTTGCGCCTGTGGAAATCCCCACTCCCATCCATCCCAACCACGGCACAAAAGTAATATGTTGGAATTCTGAAGGAGGGTCTTCTATCCAGAGGTCGGCGGACGGGAGTATCGGCCCAGGCCCGTAGGCAGCGCGGAAGGGTGGCGCCAGCTCCAGCCCCAGCTCGACTCTGTCTGTCCCTCCTGCGAGATGGGCGGGGTTGAGCTAGAGTTGGTGCTTCTTTTCAGCGCCACCTGCGGGCCTGGGCCGCCGCTGCGACGGGCCAGCGCCCCGCCAGGCCAGGCAGATTATTAAGGGTTTGGACACACTAGAGGCAGGAAACATGGTCCCAATGTTGGGGGAGTCCAGAACCAGGGGCCACAGTTTAAGAATAAGGGGCAAGCCATTTAGAACGGAGATGAGGAAACACCTTTTCACACAAAGTTGTGAGTCTGGGATTCTCTGCCTCAGATGGCGGTGGAGGCCGGTTCTTTGGAAACTTTCTAGAGAGAGCTAAATAGGGTACTTGAAGATAACGGAGTCAGAGGATATGGGGAGACGGCAGGAACGGGGTACTAATTGTGGGTGATCAGCCATGATCACATTGAATGGCGGTGCTGGCTTGAAGGGCCGTTTGCCTTACTCCTGCACCTATTGTGTATTGATTATGCCAGCAAAATAATTATTTAAACATTTTATTTCAGACAGCCCTTTGCTTTTTCCGTATTATCCAAAGAAATCGTTACATTATGTTAAAAGGCTTGTGGAAGGACAAATTGATAGTTGTCTACAAAAACCAGCTGTAAGTAATTACTATAAAGTTCATTCTATCACAATGAAATTACCCCAAACATGGTATCAGGTCTTTTATTTACAATATTTTGTATCTTTCACAGGAAGTTATTGGAAATTCTGTTCGTCAGGTTCTCTACATGCCACTATATAAGCTCAATCCAAGGTAAAACAATGACCATAATAAAACATTTAAATTGAAGCAATGCCCCTACTATGCTTAATCAGATACCATTTTGCTTGAGTAATTTCCATTTTTAATTGAATTAATTAAATATTTTCATATATTTCTGCTTACTTTCAGTGACAGCGTTGTGCCCAGGTTTTCTTTACCATCATTGTAAGTTCATTGTTCATTTGTTATTGACGTGTTTTTTTTCTGTGGCTTTAGATTTTGTTCAGTTTTCTGGAAGCTAAACTGAAATCTGACATGCACTTTTTTGGTTCACAGTTGGAATGATAAATCTTCAAATTTGCAATATGTCGTATTCACAATGCATGGCACTGAATCTCCCAGAATCTACATTTTGCGAAGACCCACGGACCTTTCAAGGTAAAAGAAGTGCTCATTCATAGAAACATAGAAAATAAGTGCAGGAGGAGGCCATTTGCCCCTTCGAACCAGCACCGCCATTCATTGTGATCATGGCTGATCATCCACAATCAGTAACCCGTGCCTGCCTTCTCCCCATACCCCTTGATTCCACAACACCTAGAGCTCTATCTAACTTTTAAATTCATCCAGTGAATTGGCCTCTACTGCCTTCTATGGCAGAGAATTCCACAAATTCACAACTCACTGGGTGAAACAGTTTTTTCTCACCTCAGTTTTAAATGGCCTCCCCTTTATTCTTAAAGGCCTCTCACTTGGGCGTAATTTGCGCATCATTTACGCGACATCATTTACGCATCACACGCATGACGCGTGCGTTGTGGCGCGCACATGATGCGCGCATGACGTGCATTACGTGTGCATGGCGCGTGGTGAGGCGTGGTGCCGTAGGCAGTGACGGGCGTTCACGCGCATCGCCCCAGGATTTTGGGATTCACAAAATCTTTGCGTGACGCGCTAATGACACCCAAGTGGGACAGGCCCTTTAGACTGAGGCCCCTAGTTCTGGACTTCCCCCAACATTGGGATTTTTTTTCTTGCATCTAGCTTGTCCAGTCCTTTTATAATTTTATACATTTCTATAAGAAACTAATTAATGCCAAACTGCCTACTACATTTCTACCCTGTACTCGTAGTGGTATGCCTCTGAATCACACTCATTATTCCAATAAATGTCCAACGATCTTGGAGGTGTTTCTAAAGCAGACGTGGGTCTTGCCATTAATTGCCAATTTCCAATTGCGCTCAAGAAATTAGTTTCCAACACAAATTCAGGGGACTGATTTTGGATGATCAGCCATGATCATATTGAATGGATCGAAGGGCCGAATGGCCTACTCCTGCACCGAATTTCTATGTTTCTAAATTGTTTGGAAAAAAAAGACACAAAAAGTGCCGGAGTAACTTAGACGGTTAGGCAACATCTCAGGAGAACAAGGATAGGTGACATTTCAAAATGGGACCCTTCTTCAGTATGGTTGTGGTAGAGGGAGAGGGGAGGATAGCTTGAAGAAAAGAGCAGAAAAAGCCTATCAAGTAATAAGTAAATAAAGGTAATTGGGAGGTGGGATTTATTGGCGGATGGTTGGACAAAGGCCAGAGATGAAAAGATAAAAGGAGCTGTGAATTGTAAAGCTGGAAGAAGGAATGTAAGCGGAAGGAAAGGGGAGGGGAAAAGGGGAGAGTGGAGAGTGTGGGTAGAAAGTGGTTTGTTTAGTTACTTAAATTGGAAGAATTCAATGTTTAGACAGGACTGCTAACATCGAGTGTGAGTTGGGAGTGAGAAATTGCGAGAAATCAAGACTGAGGGAGTGTAGCAATGGAGGGGAGGGTGGTGGGGTTGGGGAGGTGTGGAGGGGGGGGGGGGGGGTTGGGGGGTGGGGGGAGGAGGTGGTCCCCCTCGCATGGTATGGAGCTTTTGCATTTTTCAGCTAGAAATTGTGCAATCTGGTGCATACTGTAGCAAGTATTTTAATTTACACTTGAATGCAATGTTTATGCTTTAAATTGGATTAGCTATGAATAAGGTTAGGCTAAATTACATTCCTAATTACATTCCACAGTAGAGCCAGGCTCCGATCAACAGGTGCAGCACATGAATGATCTTATTGTATTCATGTATGGAAATCAGATTATAATCAAGCATGTTGACCAACCTGGGCTTCACTGCACACCTGGTACTGCTCCTGACCCTGAGTCTAGTTGCATACCTTCTCTCATTCCTGACCCTGAATCCAGCCTTACACCTGGCCCCCAATTCTACCCTGATCATAGCTGCTTACCTGCTTAAGTTCCCAGTGCTGAACACTCCCATTGTCCTTGCTTTGACTGCACACCTAGTACTATTCCAGACCTTGACTCTGGATGCACACTTGGCCTTGCTCCTAGCCCTCTGCACTGACAATATATCTGGCCCACACAAAAAGCCCCATATCTGACCCCCTGGACTTAACCTATTACGTTCAAGTCCACAGGTGCTTATCTAATGTGGTATTTTTATGGGGCACTTCACGGACCAAATTTTGTATAACAAAATTTGCTACATCCATTGGCTTCCTTGTAATCTAACATGCTAGTTACTTTGTCAAATAAGTCATCAATTGGTTGAACACAACTTCTCATCCATAAAATTATACTCACTCAGCTGTATACGTATTCTGTTATTATTTCCTTCATTTTCCTAACAAACTGTCCTGAAGTCATTTTCACCCCCAATATTTTCAGTATTTCGCTGTCTTCCTCTCAGCTGGGACTTTTCCCAAAATGCAAAGTCCAATAACAATATATATATAAGCAATAATATTTATTTAATGTGATTTTGAGAGTACATAACATTTTCTGTGGTATTCATAACAACAGTGATAAAAAGATCTTTGTTTTGATTGCACCTACCAACATGCATACATTATTATATTACAGTTAATATGTACCGAGGGCAAATTTTTGTTCCAATGCTTCCCATTCCCAATTACTTTTGCATTGAAGTGATTGAAATCCAAGTGGAGTTTAAATGGCATCAGAAAAATAAAACCTCCGGAATAGATGATATTCATTACATGGTTGGTTGGAGTCAGTATCAGCCCAATTACTATATTAAACTTTGAATCTTGCATCTCATTTTAATATTTCACTTATCCCATCCCGATGAATATTCCCGATGAATAAATTAAGGTTTTGTCAACTAATTACAAATCAGGCTAATTACAAATTAATAACATTAGACAACTCCGAAACACGAAGCGCTGAGCATTGGGATCCAGACATCATGGACAACTGGCCTCAGTTCCCCGCTCACATCTGGCAGTGCTCTCTGTCTGAACCAGGGGCCACGGAGTGTTTTTGAAAGTGGGGGGAGCTGAGAGATCACTGATCACTAGCCCTGGGGATACCGCCGGTGAGGCAGTGGAGTGACCAAGGTGTGGGAGGGGGCCCTCCCACAGTAGGGACTTTTGGAAATTTGATGCATTAAAATAGTAAGATTAAACGAGTACTTACCAGTACGAAGTTTGATCTGTATTTTATGAGGAGTTACGGTGAGGGATTAAGTGAAGACCCCAGCTCCAGTGCGCATGCGGCATACTTCGAAGCAGCGGTGTGAAATCACAGAATAGACACAATATTTGAAGTAAGATAGTAAAGATCACGAGACATCAGTTTATTAGCTTGATCTGTATAATGAGGGTGGGAGCGGCGGGCACTTAATCCCTCACCGTAACTCCTCATAAAATACAGATCAAACTTCGTACTGGTAAGTACTCGTTTAATCTTACTATTTTACTTCGGAGTCACGTGAGTGATTCCGTGAAGACTTCAAAGGTCTGTGATTTCAAACCGTGTAACAGTTTTTATTTCACTCACTGCCGAAGTTTATGAGGGAGGAAGTGTTATCGTAATCAACCAGTGGATCTGCTTTCAAAAGAAACAGAAAGGTATTTGTTAACAATACAAACATAACAGAGCTCCTCTGAGCTTAAATTAATATTGCAGTTTGTGTTATTCTTTCTGCAATTAAATCAGGTTTATCAACGGTTTATAATAAAAAATGTTCTGAACGCGGTTCCCTTGACCATTCTGCTGTATTGAAAATGTGGTCAACCGGGATGTCCATTCGTTCAGCCGCTGATATCAATGCTGCCCTAGTGGAATGGGATTAAATGTATTATTATCTATTCCGGCAGCTTTCAGTACCTGTTTGAGCCACCTTGGAGTGGTTTGGCTCGTACCCCGTTTTGGGTTACTGTGGTTGACCCATAGGCTTTCCTCTCCCTCTAAGATAGTGGGTTGTGTCTATATATAGTAGTAGATGGGTCACCACACTCAACCTGGACTCTGGTGGGTAGGCCCGGAATCCCACCAGTGAATCGGGCGTTCCTGGTCCATATATAGCCATATAACGACTACAGCACGGAAAACACAGGCGATCTCGACCCTGCTAGTTCGTGCCGAATCCATATACCTGCGAGTTAGATTTTACCAGACCTAAATATGAACTTGATGCGTCTGGGGTAATCACCATGTATCCAGTCTAGTTTATGGAGTGACCGGACTCTTTGAGCGTGTACGAGAGCCATAAGCATGAGCCTTTTTTAAAACATAGATTAAGCAAGCTGAGGGATCTGGCTGGTGCCATTCTCTGAGGTATGTCAATATCACACCAATATCCCATACATGGGTATATACCTGGGTGTTTGGGGCTTATATTATAGTTCCCTTCATAAGTTTACCTTCAGTGGATGGGATCCCATGCTCTGCTGACATGCGGTTTTAGATAAGCAGATAAGGCGCTCCATGCTGTATTTACGGCACTGTAACTCACCTTTTAGTCATGGTGTAGATGTTCCAGGAACTCCAATACGTCAGTGGTTGAATAGTTCGTTGTCCCTGCGTCGTGGCAGTATTTTACCCATGTTAGCTTTTAGTGACTGTTCGCAGGGATGCCGACATGGTGGTAATGGTTCCTTTGGATAATCCCAGTCCCTGGTAAGGTCTATTCAAAACCTGCACCCAGGAGTTTGATGTTTCCCTGGCATGGGTGGCTTATGCCTGATACTGGGTTGAGTCAGCAACCATGGTCCACTAGGGAAATCCATAGGTGACTCGCCCACCGTGTCGTGATGAACTGGGAACCATGGCTGTAGGCCGGTCGGGCACGTTCAATATCTCGGAGACAGATCCCATCTGTATTGCGAAGTGCCCGACGGATGAGGCAGAAGGGAGGAAGGCAAAGCAGAAATTCCCCCTTCCAGCGTATAGGCATCTATCGCTGCTGCCTCTAATCTGGTTCCTAAGTCACATACATGGGTTACTGGTGATTCCGTCTTGTGCAACCAAATTGATATCTGGCTTTCAAACTGCTTAATAAATTTAGCAGATATTTTGGGTTATGACATCTATTCAATGTAATCATAAATTGTACCCCGTGACATGGTGTCTCCTACTGTGTTCTAGCTTCCTAGGACATAGGCAGCTGATAGTTAAAATGTCTTTTGACACACCATTGACAGATTTGTTTGACCAATTTGTTGCACAATAATGATTATTATGCTCCCCATATGGTTGATATAAGCCACCACCATAGTATTATCAATCCGTAACCACATATGTACGTGCTGCATTTGAAATGCATATGCTTTTTAGCCCAATAGGCGATCACCAATCCCAAGAAGTTGATGCCCGGTATGTGTAGTAACGATGTTTGTGACTTGGTCCATCTGTTACCTGTGCTGGATATGGAGTTTAGTTGCTCCCCAGCCTAAAGTACTGGCATTGGTTTTTAAAAATAACCAAGTTGGGATTGGTGATGATAATAGGGCTGAAAACTATGCCAAATATATGTCTGCCCACCACCTTAATTGTGATATAGCTTCAGTGGGCACATTCATGATTTGATTATAGTGACCCAAGTGTCTTGGCAAAGTAACAGTCATATGGACGGAATTGTTATTGAAGCCCAGATAATCCTTGGTAGTAACGCTTCAATTCTGGTTTATCTGGGCGTGGGATGAACCTCAGCTTTAGGGAGCTGTTTCGTAGCTAGAACTGCTCCACAGCTAATTCCTTTGTTTCCCCTAATATGAGGATATCATCCAATATGTGCCATGATTATGCTTGTTTTCTTAATATTTTCATGGCCATTTTTAATAGTTTAGGGCGGAGGTTTAGACCATATGAAATGCTATATGCTCCCATGGTTGCCCTAACCGGGATATCCATGATCCAGGTAAATATATTTAGGTATCTATAATGATCCTAGTGTATGGTATAAGATAGTTAGCATCTCCCATATCAATGCTCCCCATAGGTATCCTAGGGAGATCAGATGTCTGGCAGTGACAAAACTCCACCTCCATCTTAAAGTGGATATACTCAACAGATTTATTTAGTGATATTAGATCAATGATGATGCTACATTCATCATCTTTTATAGTTTTGGTGAATATATTCGATACAAATTCCAATCCGTTTAGTAATGTGCCTGTTTAGTTCAGCTTGCCTTCTCACTTCTCTTTTCTTAGAGGGAGAAACAGCCCTTTGGGCGCATTGCTGAACTGGCAGTAAAATGCCCAATTTGAATTCGTTTTTATCCTCTAATGCTGTTGAGTATATTTTGGTTATTTGTGACAGCATCCCATGCTTAGCCCACTCCCCATGCAGTTTAGTAGAACACCCTTGTTTTAGTGTAAACTGGGAGGAACCAGACTACCTACCTCCATGCTTGTTGTTTTTCATGAAGGCGTAGTTTGCTGGTATGCTGGTGCTGTCGGTGGGGCGGCGCATCTTCCCACGGCTCCGCTCTGGGCCCCGTCTAAAAAGAACTATGGGGATCTGCAGCGGTCACCAGGCTTTCACCAGTCCTTGTTTGATATTGCTGGTGGATGCCGAGGGGTGCTGCCAGCTGGGTGTTGGATGTGATGTCCTGCTCGTCCCATAGCCTGCTCCCTCTTCCCCGCAGCAGCGGTTTGCATAGCCCCATATATTCGGGGTTGCGGGCAGGTCTATATGCACCATCGTTCAGTCGAGTATCCCAAATATGGGAACATCTTAGGCGTCAGCACCAAAGGTGAGCAAAGGTGGTAACATCTTGACCTTCTGTAGAATTCGCTGCTTGTCTGTGAGTCTACGAGACCCAGCTGCCTGCGGATTTGCCTCTGGAAAGGCCTGTTCCTGCAGGGCTTTTGTTGGGAAGATGGTCGCGTGGAGGAGCCATGTAGTGGCCCACGACACCCAGTGGCTCTTCCTGATCCTGCTCCCCTGGCATACTGCTGTTCTCGTCCGCCTGCCCAGCACTTAAGCCAGCCCAGCCCTGGCCTCCTTAGCCCTTAAAAAAGGAGCATAAAGGATGCGCTAAATGGGAGGAGGCAAAGCACTCCACTCCGCTGTTGCATCAATCCCTCGACAAGGGAGATGGCTAGTGCAATAGCACTGGGGTAAGAGTCAGCTCCCTTGGCATTCAGCCAGTGCCCCTTTACACCGGCGGCACAGGGAGCGGCTCGGTGTCGAGTGAGCGGGAGCATTGAAATAGCTCCACCGCTACCGGTGGCTGCCTCCCAGATAAGGACCCTCGTGTGGAGTTGGGCAGGCAGTCCTTCTCCTGGAGGTGAACTTCATGACCTCCTCTGGCTTGGGGAGACAGACATACTCATTTTTGATGTCTCCAACCTGTTCCAGCTTGGAGGAAGATGGCTCCTGTAGAACCTGTAAATTGGTAAGATTTCCCCTTACCTGCATGTAGAGGCTGCCTGCCGTTTTCCAGGCGGCGTAGTGGCAGTTCCCGGGCGGTGATTCTCCTGGTCAGGAGTCTGCAGGGCTGCCGGTCGGGTTTTTTAAATTTCCCGCCGGTCCGCGGCTGTACGGAACAGCTGTTCAGCGGACCGGCATTGGCGCAGCTCCTTGCAGCGGTCCGCAGCGTTAGCGGTCCGGGTGGCACCTTTTCCCCGTCACTGTCGGCCCCACGCTGGAGTCGAAACGGGGCCCGCTCACCATGCCTCACTTTGCTCCCCCTGGAGCAAAAACCACAAGGCCCGATTAAGGTAAGTACTTACCTCTCGTCCTTGGATGCGGGAGCGCCCGACTCCCGCTGGCTGCCGCGTTCTGCACGCTGTGCGATTATGCCGCATGCGCACTGGAGCTGGGGTCTTCACGGAATCACTCACGTGACTCCGAAGTAAAATCATGTTTAAATGCTTTGTAGAAGTATGATTTCAATGTTTTTTGTTTAAAGTATTTTTAAGAGGTAACCTTTTTAAGGGGTAACTTTTGTCCACAGAAAGGGTGGTGGGTGTATGGAACAAGCTGCCAGAGGAGGTAGTTGAGGCAGGGACTATCCCAACATTTAAGAAACAGTTAGACTAATACATGGATAGGACAGGTTTGGAGGGATATGGACCATGTTGGCGGGTGTGGGTAAGTTTGGCTGAAGGGCCTGTTTTCACACTGTATCAATCTATGACTAGATTATACCTCCACCATGCATGAATGCTTCAAAATCAAGTGGTCGAGTTTTATTGCCATATACTCAAGCATAGAAACATAGAAAATACGTGCAGGAATAGGCCATTCGGCCCTTTGAGCCAACACTCATTCAATATCATCATGGCTGTTCATCTAAAATCAGTACCTCTTTCGTGTTTTTTCCCCATATCCCTTAATTTCGCTAGCCCCAAGAGCTAAATGTAACTCTCTTTTGAAAACATCCAGTGAATTGGCCTCCACTGCCTTCTGTGGCAGAGAATTCCACAAATTTACAACTCTCTGGGTGAAGAAAGTCTGTCCTCATCTCAGTCATAAATGGCCTACCCCTTATTCCTAAACTGTGACCCCTGGTTCTGAACTCCCCTAACATCGGGAACATTTGTCCTGCAGTTACAATGTGAAAATCTAGTAGGCAAGCAGGATGCTTTCTCCACCACCCCCATTTGAAGGTCACTATCTTCCACCGCTTCTACCAGTGCTTGGTACCTACTTCCAGCAGCCACTGGTTGTCCTCCAGTTAATCAACCCCCGTCACCTGTATCCACCAATCAGATGCTAGGCTTTGCACCGTCCCCACTTCTTTTCCAGCTTTCTCCCCCTTACTACAGTCAGACTGACCTGAATTGATGCTTATTCATTTTTTCCAGAAATGCAGCCTGACGCTCTTTCTCAGCACTTGTGTTCATTATTTTATAAACCAGCATCTGCAGTTTCTTGTGTCCACACAAAACTCCAAACGTGGCCTAACCAAAATTTTATGAAGCTCTAACGTGACTTCCTGATTCTTATAATCAATACCCTGACTGATGAAGGCAAGGATACCTTATGCCCTCTTTACCACTCCCTCCATTTGTATTGCTACTTTCAGAGATGGAATAAAGATTCCTCTGTACACCATGCTGCTAAGAATCCTGCCATTAATTGTATACTCTCCACTTGTAACTGACGTCCCAAAGTGCAACACCTCACTCTTACTCGGATTCAACTCCATCTACTATTTCTCCATCCATATTTGGAACTGACCTACAGTGGCTTGCAAAAGTATTCATACCCCTTGAACTTTTCCACATTTTGTCACGTTACAACCACAAACGTAAATGTATTTTATGGGATTTTATGTGATAGACCAACACAAAGTGGTGCATAATTGTGAAGTGGAAGGAAAATGATACATGGTTTTCAAATTTTTTTACAAATAAAAAACTGAAAAGTGTGGCGTGCAAAAGTATTCAGCCCCCCTGAGTCAATACTTTGTAGAACCACCTTTCGCTGCAATTACAGCTGCAAGTCTTTTGTAGTATGTTTCTACCAGCTTTGCACATCTAGAGACTGACATTTCTGCCCATTCTTCTTGGCAAAATAGCTCAAGCTTAGTCAGATTGGATGGAGAGCGTCTGTGAACAGCAATTCTCAAGTCTTGCCAGAGATTCTCAATTGGATTTAGGTCTGGACTTTGACTGGGCCATTCTAACACATGAATATGCCTTGATCTAAACCATTCCATTGTAGCTCTGGCTGTATGTTTAGGGTCGTTGTCCTGCTGGAAGGTGAACCTCCGCCCCAGTCTCAAGTCTTTTGCAGACTCTAACAGGTTTTCTTCCAAGATTGCCCTGTATTTGGATCCATCCATCTTCCCATCAACTCTGACCAGCTTCCCTGTCCCTGCTGAAGAAAAGCATCCCCACAGCATGATGCTGCCACCACCATGTTTCACAGTGGGGATGGTGTGTTCAGGGTGATGTGCAGTGTTAGTTATCCACCACACATAGCGTTTTGCATTTAGGCCAAAAACTTCAATTTTGGTCTCATCTGACCAGAGCACCTTCCTCCACATGTTTGCTGTGTCCCCCACATGGCTTGTGGCAAACTGCAAACGGGACTTCTTATGGCTTTTTTTCAACAAAGGCTTTCTTCTTGCCACTCTTCCATAAAGGCCCGATTTGTGGAGTGCACGACTAATAATTGTCCTGTGGACAGATTCTCCCACCTGAGCTGTGGATCTTTGCAGCTCCTCCAGAGTTACCATGGGCCTCTTGGCTGCTTCTCTGATCAATGCTCTCCTTGCCCGGCCTGTCAGTTTAGGTGGACGGCCATGTGTTGGTAGGTTTGCAGTTGTGCCAAACTCTTTCCATTTTCGGATGATGGATTGAAGAGTGCTCCGTGAGATGTTCAAATCTTAGGATATTTTTGTTATAACCTAACCCTGCTTTAAACTTCTCCACAACTTTATCCCTGACCTGTCTGGTGTGTTCCTTGGGCTTCATGATGCTGTTTGTTCACTACTAGTCTCTAACAAACCTCTGAGGCCTTCACAGAACAGCTGTATTTATACTGAGGTTAGATTACACACAAGTGGACTCTATTTACTGATTAGGTGACTTCTGAAGGCAATTGGTTGCACTGGATTTTATTTAGGGGTATCAGAGTAAAGGGGGCTGAATACTTTTGCACACCACACTTTTCAGTTTTTTATTTGTAAAAAAATTTGTAAACCATGTATCATTTTCCTTCCACTTCACAATTATGCGCCACTTTGTGTTGGTCTATCACATAAAATCCCAATAAAGTACATTTACGTTTGTGGTTGTAACGTGACAAAATGTGGAAAAGTTCAAGGGGTATGAATACTTTTGCAAGCCACTGTATATCCTGCTGTATTATTTTGACAACCTTCTTTGCTATTCACAAACTCGCCAATTTTTTAGGTGCCTGCAAACTTACTAAAGGGCCTGTCCCACTGCGGGGACCCAATTTGCGAGTGTAGAAGAGTTTAGAAGAGTATGAAAAAGTGTCATGTTGAAGACATCCTTCGATCTCCTCCGACCTCCTTCGACTATGTTGAAGACTAGCTTTGACTAGTTTTGGGAAAATTGGACACCGAATAGTGGAGAGTGAAGACGACCTTCTTTGATCTCCTTCGACCTGCTTCGACTATGGTGAAGACTATCTACGACTACCTTCGACTACCCTTGATTACCTTAGATTGCCTTTGATTACCTACGAATAACATGCCGACCTACTACGACCTACTTCGACTAAACCTACGAGTAAAAAAAAAAATCAATTTTTTTCCATGGCGACCTTTTTTTACTAGCGGGCATTTTTCAACATGCTGAAAAATATGCCGTGACCTAACTGAGGCCTCGAGTACGCGGGGACTACTCTCGAGCATGAAGGAGAGTTACAAAGACCTCGTGTCGACCATGATGCGAGTATGAGTCCAGGGCAAACTCTTCTAAACTCACTAATTAAGTCCCCGCAGTGGGACAGGCCTTTAACCTACCCCTTACATTTTTGTCCAAGTCACTTATATATGTCGCACACAAAAGAGGCTCCTGCACTAAACCCTGATGAATCCCACAGGTCACAAACCTCCAGCCAGAATCCCACCACCGCCCTATTTTCTAAGCCAGTTCTGAATTCAAATGACCAAGTAACCATGGATCCCTTGCATCAAATTCTTCTAGGTCGGCCAACTGTGAGTGACTTTGTCAAATACCTTACTAAAATTCATATCGACAACATCCATTACTTGGCACCTCAAAAACCTCATTCAAGTGTGTAATACATGATCAGTCTTGGACAATGTTATGCTCACTGTCCCTAACCAGCCCATTCTCATTCAAATCCAAGTAAATCCTATCCCCAAAAATCCTCAAATTAGCTCTGTACCAGTGATGTGAGGCTCACTAGTCTATAATTTCTCAGATTGCTTGTTTCCCTTCTCAAATAATGGAACAACATTGACCATGCTCTAATCCTCTGGGACTTCGCCTCTGGCTGGAGAGGATGCAAAGATCTTCATCAAAACCCCAGCAATCCCTTGACTTGCCTTTCTCAATAACCTGGGATAGAACCCGTCAGGACCCGGGGACGTATCCACTTCTTCTTGATCTCAAATTGCCCCAGCATATTAGTATTCTGAAACACTGATCTAACTATCCTCCATGTATTCCTCCTAAGTGAATATCAATGCAAAGTACTTGTTTAGTACCTTGCCTAGATCCTATGAATCCAAATATAAATTCCCTTTCATTATCTTGTTTTAACCTCTCACTAGTTACCTTCTTGCTA
Source organism: Leucoraja erinaceus (assembly GCF_028641065.1). Taxonomy (NCBI): domain Eukaryota; kingdom Metazoa; phylum Chordata; class Chondrichthyes; order Rajiformes; family Rajidae; genus Leucoraja; species Leucoraja erinaceus. The sequence goes on from NC_073377.1 coordinate 83,346,950, forward strand.
TGAATGTACACAGAAAATGTATTTGTTTTAGTTAGTCTGACTTGCCATAACATTTCACGGCCTCTGCTGGGCTTCCAAATTATATTCTTGAGTTCTATCAAGCTCTCTTTATATTCCTCAAAGGTACTCCCTAATTCCACCTACACCTTGCATATGGTTTATTTTTAACCCAATGGACTACTACATGGATAGGAAAGTTTTAGATGACTATGGGCCAAATGGCTAGTGTAGATGGGGCATCTTGTCAGCATGGGTAAGGTGGGTCGATGGGGCTGTTTCCATGCTGTATAACTCTATGACTCTGAATGTCCAGCCTCTTTCATCATCCAAGATTCCCTTATCTTGCTACTATTCTTGTCTTTCTCCTAATTGGAACATGCCACTCCTAAATTCTGATCATCTGGTCTTTAATATCAAGATCCCAGCAATCTTATGGGTTGTCTTTCTCAATAACATGGGTACTTAATAACCTGGATTGAATCAGTAAGAGCTGCTCCCAATGTACTGTCCGTAACTCTTGCCTCATACTATTGTTATATTCCCTCCATCATTTTAGTACTCTTCCCCACCCCTACCCCAAGGTCCAGACATAAGGGCCTGTCCCACTTACGTGTCCTTGGCACGCAAATTACGCGACCTTGTTGAGGCGCACGGGCATCGTATGGCCGCGTGGGGCCGGTCCCACTGAGAAGCGCAAAGGGGTGTATAGTTGTGCGCGACATCGCGTGGGGCTCCGAAATTTTCATGCACCAACGGCCTGTCGCGTAACTGACGGCCAAAGTGGGACAGGCCCAAGACCCTGGCCCGACGCAACGTCTCACCTCCAACAGCAGCAGAAGCAGGCAAACGATCGCCGAACTCGGCCTGGGGCTCACGGCCGTTGCAGATCCAGATCCACCTCCACTTCTACTCCCAGAGCGGGGCCAAGAAAATTGAAGATAGAACCAAAATGCAGGAGTAACTCAGCAGGACCGGCAGCATCTCTGGAGAGAAGCAATGGGTGATGTTTCGGGTCAAGACCTTTCTTTTCAGACTGAAGAAAAATCTCGACACGAAACATCATCCCTTCCTTCTCTCCAGAGATGCTGCCGGTCCCGCTGAGTTACTCCAGCTTTGTGTCCATCTTCAAATGACGTCATGCGCTCCAGACGGCTGTTCGTATACATGAAATCGCGCGCGACCTTCGCGGGACCATCGCCGCTCAACGCGACACGAGGCCGCGTAATTTGCTTGCCAAGGACTCGTAAGTGGGACAGGCCCTTTAGCATTATTCATAACTCTCTGAAAATTTGAGGAGTTGTGATCACTGTTCCCAAAATGCTCTCCCACTGAAATGCCAGTCCCTTAATACGGCTTGTTTCCGAATCTGTTGAGAATGGTCCCCCCTTTAGTTGGACTATCCACATACTGATTTAAGAAACTCACTTGGATACTTGTAACCAGTCTCAGCCTCTTGCACTAGGAAGTCCCGGGCAATATTGGAGATTTGAAAGACACCCGTTACAATAATCCTGTTGTTTTTACACCTTTCCATAATCTGTATACTTATTTCCCAATGGCTATTGGAGACCGAAAATATAATCTTATTTTGAGCTCCATTGACATTGCCTCAAAGGATGATCTCTCCAATGTGTCCTCCTCTTCTTATGCATAATCTGGTACTGTGAGGCTTCTTTGTGTCCATTATCTAATGTTGAAGACTCCCTTGACCACTGCTTGCTAATTTTTTATCACTATGCCACCACTTTGGGTTGGCCGGTCTTGCTGGCAGGACACAAATTGGGGAACATGATAGAAGGGTTAATAAAGTTGTCTGAAAAGCATTTTTCTTAGATTGTGGCCAAGAGTATCATGGCTGTGTCCTAAACAGTTGCCCATTTGATTCTATTCATTACATTTGTTGTCCTGAAATCACCCAAAAATGATTGTTCATTACATTTGAAAACTTCCTACTGTTGTAAAAGAAGATGGTTACCTGAAATATATGCATGTGTTACACATGCACTAGGAATAATAATTGCTACCTCAGATTCACTTCAGAGCACAATATTTTAATTAGAAAATGTATTTTGAAGATGGACATATTCTTTTTCACAGTTTAATCTAATGTATTACCACAATCATTAACATGATCTGACTGGCTTGGATATTGGCCATGGTTTAACGGAAGTGACAAGTGTAATTACTGGAATTTGAACATTATAATAAATTATTTTAAATATTGATTAGAATACATAATCAATATAATCAAGGCGACAATTTTAAATCTTTCTGTTTTTTTTCCTCACAGATCTATTTCTAACAGACTGATTGCTGCGGAGTTTGGAGATTTTTTGTGCACCAGCAAAACTGAGAGCAAGGAAAGGTGTTATTCCAGCTTTGTTTCAGTTTGGTCATTTTTGTAATATAACGTCATACCTTTGAGTAAACTGTAAATGTAGTTCTTCACAATCTTAATTTTTACTATATATCACTTGAACTATCCTGAGAAATTATATAGTTGGAATGAAAGGACAAAACGTTTCTTTGTTTCCTTTCTTTTAGTCAGTACAGCTTTTTGGACGTTGATTTTTATGATGATGAATTACTGACAGTTGTATTGAAAGGACACATCGACAACAAAGAAAAATGTCGGATTTTGGCACAATTACCAATGTCATCCATTTACAACATTGAGGAAACTGAAGAAGAGTTGAGCTTTGATTCCGGTAAAAGGTAATGCACAATGTTGAATGTCACACTTGATATTAAATTCATAAATGGTTCTAATACATTTAAATGTATTGTCTCTGAGACAGTGTGCAATAGTCCTGGGATCCAATTATTTGCTGATCTGAGTGAGATCAGTTCTAAAAGGATACAAAGTACTGTAGTAACTCAGCAGGTCAGGCAGCATGTCTGGAGAACATGGCTAGGTGACTTTGTGTCCTTTCACGATGGTTCTGTTTTCTTGGTTAATGGTGATAACATGATCTGAAGTCAGAAAGACTCCTAGGACTTGTGATTCTGCATGTGACCGTGACCAGTCATGGTGGCGCAGCGGTAGAGTTGCTACCTTATGGCGAATGCAGAGCCGGAGACCGGGTTCGATCCCGATTACGGGTGCTGTCTGTACGGAGTTTGTGCGTTCTCCCCGTGACCTGCGTGGGTTTTCTCCGAGATCTTCCGTTTCCTCCCACACTCCAAAGACGTACAGGTTTGTAGGTTAATTGGCTTGGTAAAGTGGGTGCAGAATCGTGTTAATGTGCGGCATGGACCCGATGGCCTGTTTCCGCTCTGTATCTCTAAACTAAACTAAAAACTAAATTACTGTCCAATCCTCGATCACTCAATGGTGTGTTCAACATGAAAACATGCATGTTTTATATTACAATATTAATTTGTACAAGGTACAATGCTAGTTTATGATATATTATATATGGCAGTGGTAGCAGAAAGAGAAACTTTTAAACCACATTCAATAAAGCTTAACATTTTAATTTGTTTTAATTGTGATAATAGTTTGTATACAGTTGAAGTTCATTCCAAATTCGCTGGTAATCAAAGAAGAAAGAGATTAGTTAAAACAAATGTAGGTCCCTTGCAGTCAGAAACAGGTGAGTTGATCATGGGGAACAAGGATATGGCGGACCAATTGAATAACTACGAAGGAAGACATAAATACTAAGGAAGACATAAATAATTTGCCGGAAATAGCAGGGGACCGCGGGTCAAAGGAGTTGGAGGAATTGAGTGAAATCCAGGTTAGCCGGGAAGTGGTGTTGGGTAAATTGAATGGATTAAAGGCCGATAAATCCCCAGGGCCAGATAGGCTGCATCCCAGAGTACTTAAGGAAGTAGCTCCAGAAATAGTGGATGCATTAGTAATAATCTTTCAAAACTCTTTAGATTCTGGAGTAGTTCCTGAAGATTGGCGGGTAGCAAACGTAACCCCACTTTTTAAGAAGGGAGGGAGAGAGAAAATGGGGAATTACAGACCAGTTAGTCTAACATCGGTAGTGGGGAAACTGCTAGAGTCAGTTATTAAAGATGGGATAGCAGCATATTTGGAAAGTGGTGAAATCATTGGACAAAGTCAGCATGGATTTACGAAAGGTAAATCATGTCTGACGAATCTTATAGAATTTTTCGAGGATGTAACTAGTAGTGTGGATAGGGGAGAACCAGTGGATGTGGTGTATCTGGACTTCCAGAAGGCTTTCGACAAGGTCCCACATAAGAGATTAGTATACAAACTTAAAGCACAAGGCATTGGGGGTTCAGTATTGATGTGGATAGAGAACTGGCTGGCAAACAGGAAGCAAAGAGTAGGAGTAAACGGGTCATTTTCACAATGGCAGGCAGTGACTAGTGGGGTACCCCAAGGCTCAGTACTGGGACCCCAGCTATTTACAATATATATTAATGATCTGGATGAGGGAATTGAAGGCAATATCTCCAAGTTTGCGGATGACACTAAGCTGGGGGGCAGTGTTAGCTGTGAGGAGGATGCTAGGAGACTGCAGGGTGACTTGGATAGGCTGGGTGAGTGGGCAAATGTTTGGCAGATGCAGTATAATGTGGATAAATGTGAGGTTATCCATTTTGGTGGCAAAAACAGGAAAGCAGACTATTATCTAAATGGTGGCCGATTGGGAAAGGGGGAGATGCAGCGAGACCTGGGTGTCATGGTACACCAGTCATTGAAGGTAGGCATGCAGGTGCAGCAGGCAGTAAAGAAAGCGAATGGTATGTTAGCTTTCATTGCAAAAGGATTTGAGTATAGGAGCAGAGAGGTTCTACTGCAGTTGTACAGGGTCTTGGTGAGACCACACCTGGAGTATTGCGTACAGTTTTGGTCTCCAAATCTGAGGAAGGACATTATTGCCATAGAGGGAGTGCAGAGACGGTTCACCAGACTGATTCCTGGGATGTCAGGACTGTCTTATGAAGAAAGACTGGATAGACTTGGTTTATACTCTCTAGAATTTAGAAGATTGAGAGGGGATCTTATAGAAACTTACAAAATTCTTAAGGGGTTGGACAGGCTAGATGCAGGAAGATTGTTCCCGATGTTAGGGAAGTCCAGGACAAGGGGTCACAGCTTAAGGATAAAGGGGAAATCCTTTAAAACCGAGATGAGAAGAACTTTTTTCACACAGAGAGTGGTGAATCTCTGGAACTCTCTGCCACAGAGGGTAGTTGAGGCCAGTTCATTGGCTATATTTAAGAGGGAGTTAGATGTGGCCCTTGTGGCTAAGGGGATCAGGGGTATGGAGAGAAGGCAGGTACGGGATACTGAGTTGGATGATCAGCCATGATCATATTGAATGGCGGTGCAGGCTCGAAGGGCCGAATGGCCTACTCCTGCACCTAATTTCTATGTTTTTATGTTTCTAAGTATGTCATGATGAACAGGAACATGTTCTTAGAGGAACAGGAAATTATTAACAGCTATCTTCACCACTTTTGAGTGGTTGTATGTGCGCTGCAAGATAGACACAAAATGCTGGAGTAACTCAGCGGGACAGGCAGCATCTCGAAAGAAGGAATGGGTGACGCTTTGGGTCGAGACCGTTCTTCAGTCTGACCCGAAATGTCACCCATTCTTTCTCTCCAGAGATGCTGCTTGTCCCGCTGAGTTACTCCAGTATTTTGTTTAAGCCAGCATCTGCAGTTCCTTCCTACACATATGTGTGCTGCAAAGTTGATGTCAGATTTTGTCTGTATTAACTTCCTGATATTCACGATTGTTCTCTTCACTAATTTTTTCCAACGTTTTTCTATCCACATCTCTGCACACTATGAAATAAGACATGTTAATTCTATAAATGTAAAAAAAAACAGATCTACTGGTATTTGAGATGTGGTGTCCTGTTTTAGTGCAAAGTTTAATATGGAATTTTGGTTTGATTTACAGGTTAGATGAACAGATCGACCATATTCCTGTTCGGACAGTAACTGTTGAAAATCAATCACGGACTTTAGAGAATATGAAGGCACAGTATATTGCTGTCAATGGTATTCGTAAAGTTTCCTGTGTGGTAAGTGACTCCTAAATAACGTGTGGCCATTGACCTGAAATGTTAACTCGGGTTCTCTCTCGACAGATATACTGTATGCCCAGGTAGCTGAATATTTTCAACATTTCTGTTTTTAGTTCAGATTTCCTGCATCTGTAGTTGTGTGTTTTCCTTTTTAATAGGAAATTCAGTTGCACTCTAAAAAAAATCTGGGACGCAACAGCTGATTGCTCCATTTCTCTGCAAATTTCTTCAAAAGTAAAACATGGATGGTCAACATGGTTTAAAAAAAAATATTTCTCATTTATTTATTTGATAAGGTAGTAGGAATAAGATACAGTTATTGCAGATTGTGAGTAACTTTCCACATAAAACATCTGCAATAATTTGCCACATTATAAACTAACAAATAAGGGGCTAGCAGAAAAGTAGCAGGTTGACTGGAACAGCAATGTTTTGAAGGAAGAGTGCTTAATTGTCGACTTGTACTGACAATAAAACAATTGAACTAGTATTTGCCGAAGGTTAACCGGCCCGAGAATGCAATAACACACATATGATATATAATAATCAAAAATACCATAAATTAACAACTGTAATACTCGGTAACCATATAAATGCATTTAAAATAGTGAACAAAAGACCAAGAATAAAATCAGAAAATGCTGAGAATACTCAACAGAGGAAAAGAACAATTGCTGTTTTAGGTCAAGGATCCTTTTTCAGAGATAAGTAATGTTACAAAAATAGCACGATTTAAATTTGGAGGAACGTGGGAGAGTGTAAGAGAGTAAAAAGGGAATGTCTATGATTACGTCTGGACCAGAGGAATTGAATGATACAAAGAGGAAGAAAACGGCTCAGCTGATCTGTCTGTAGAATTTGTAAATGGAAATCATTAAAGGAGAGAGAAAAAATACTGGAATGGTCATATAAAGACCCGAGGAGCGAAACCCAACAGGGAGCCAGACAGAGCGACCCGAATGCTTGGTAACCGGGGACAGGCGGGCGTAACAACGGGGGCTGGCAAAACAGAGCCAGGAGACTGGAACGGGCCCAGAGCAACGGGGACAACCGGGTCGGGTGAAACAAGCACCACTGGTGCAGTGGGATCGACGACGGACGACCTCTACGCCAGGGCTGCGCGACCACCACTGGACTGTCCACGTCCACATGGGCCGACAGAGACAGAGTTCACCAGCCCCCGGACAGCCGGGAGAAAATCGCAAGGCATGCGAAGGAGCTGCTGGAAATTCTGCATATTTGTTTCCTGACATCATAATGAGGGAAAACCAAGTTAATATTGCAAGTTAATATTGTTTTGTACAAACTGGCCAGTTCTGATGGAAACTATTGAAGTGGGTAATCTTAAATAATTGAATGTAGTGTTGGGTTCTGAGGGCTGTAAAGTGGGAAGTCAGACAATCCCTTGAACTTCTGATGCCATAGTTGCAATAGCGTAAAAGTTCATAGTGAGAGTAGGATGCAGAATTAATGTGATAAGCAATCATAAACTTGGGATCTCCCAGATAGAATGTACAAACATATTATTATTTTCTTCCTCTATTATTGTCCAAGTTCATTTTTATATAACAATTTGTTCCTGATTAAATCTGTTTATCTGCCATCAAGAAAAGTAAATTATGGCAGTATTTGACAGTCACAGTCATCTACACGCTGATCTTTGTGTCCAATCACATTCATGCATAAAACTATCTTTGCCTACAATATTTTATCTGTTCCAAATTCCTCATATCACTTCCATAGTTGACATTGCTCAGGCCTGTGCTCCCATTTTTTTATGTTTTCCATTTCTGTAGGAGGTCATTCAAACCATCAAGTCTCTGCCAGCCGTTTGAGCATTCCCTTTAGTCCCATTCTCCTATTTATTATCCTGATACTTGTTCTGTCCCACATGCCCGTTGCTGCTGGATCTACACTGGAGGTCAATTACAGGAGCCAACTGCCCTCCAATATTGTCTTTGTGAGGAAAGCAAGTCACTCGGGGGAATCTGACACTGTTCAGAGATTCCACACAGTGTGGAATTACTGTAAATTTCCCACAGACAGTACTTAAAATCAGGCACAAAATCAGATCACCGGAGCTGTGTGGCAGCAACCCCAAACTGCTGCACCACTGCGTTTCCCTCACTTAACCCAAAAGTGTAAATACAATCCTAGTTTTCCCTAATTTTACCAGAAGAGAACAGGGACTGCATTCTGGTAATGCTGAGAAATAGTTCCATCAGATTGTATTTCAGTAAATTACAGACATTTATGCTTTGTCACTGCCACAGTACAAGATAAAGAATGAGACTACTCGGTCTCATCCTGTTTTTTCTCTCTGCCTCTTATAGGGTCAAGGCCATTTACAATACTTTATTTGGCAGCAGTCACAGACTGGCTATAACAGCTGTTTTACAGTGAATTCTAACATGTCCCTTAACTCTTGCAATGCTTAAGTAATCCAGACAGAAACCTCATATCCTTTAGTGTGGGAGGTGTTAGACCAAAGCATGTTTTCTGTATTATGCATTCTGCTGATAAGCAATGTTATCTCTTCTTGTGCCAATTTACAAGGCAGGAATGTGTTTCTCCACACTACAGCCGAGAGTAAGCTGTTTGGCTAGGTTGATCTTTAAAGAATAATACCTGTAAATTAAAGGATAATGCAAGGGATCCTAGCATAAAATACACTGGCAGCCTCGTTAGCATTACTCTACTGAGTGCAAAACCATTATAGCAATCATAATCCTGAACTCCACTCAATTACTTCACTGGGAACCCTGTGCAAAACCCTTCTCACCACACACTGGAAAGGGTTCTCAGAAGATTTACGAGGATGATGCCCGGACTGGAGTGTCTGAGCTATAGTAAGAGGTTCAGTAAGCTGGGTCTCTATTCCTTGGAGTGCAGGAGGATGAGTGAGGGGTGATCTTATAAAGGTGTATAAAGTCATGAGAGGAATAGATCGGGTAGATGCACAGTCTCTTGCCCAGAGTGGGTGAATTGAGGACTAGAGGACATAGGATTAAGTGAAGGGGAAAAGATTTAACAAGAATCTGAGGGGTAACTTCTTCACACAAAGGGTGATGGGTGTATGGAACACGCTGCCAGAGGAGGTAGTTAAGGCAGGGACCATCCCAACGTTTAAGAAACTGTTAGACAGGGTACATGGATCGGACAGGTTTGGAGGTATATCGATCAAACATGGGCAGGTGGTACTAGTGTAGCTGGGACATGTTGGCTATTGGGGGTGTTGGACCGAATGGCCTGTTTCCACGCTGTATCACTCTATGACTCTATGACACACTGCCTGTTATTCCAGAAACATGAATCAAAGCCGATCCTTCAATCTCTCACAGCACCTCTTCCATATTGAAAGACTTCTCTAATCCTACAATCTCATTCGTCACCTCCTTTTGGATATGACGGAAGCTGCTGCCTTTCCTCTCTCTTTATTTGGAACCACAGATCTCCACAGCCTAGAGATACACCATAAACAAGCTCAAACCATTAGCACAACAGAAAAGTGCCAGTTCCTGACACTACAGCGTTATCAGTAATGCAATCTATATTATAACCATATAATTATGCATTTTAGCACTGATTCCAATGACAATCTAATTTATGGGAATCGTAAAATTCTACTGTATTTAAATTGGATGAAATAAATGAAAAAACTTTAATTATATTGGATATTATCTATTTTTGAGCAGTTCAAGCCGTCATGAATGGTGAGATTTCTCCACTTAAGACTTAATTAATGCCAGAACTGAGATTATATGAAATCCATGACATTTTTTCTCCATGTTCATGATCCATTCTCTCCAGTGATGCTGCCTGACCCACTGAATTACTCCAGCATTTTGTGTCCATCTTTGAAATCCACAACAAGTAGGTTTCAGATCAAGTTTATGTCAGGATTAAATGATGTGGATTTTCACAGGAAAAAAGAAATAAAGTGTCAGAGGCTTTACATCAGATCAAGCTTTGTCCACATTGGATGTTGCTTGTTTCTTTTTTTTTGAAGCAACGGTCCACCTGTAAAACATTTATCTGTAATATCAATATACATGTTAATTCTCAATTCCTTAACTTTCATTAACTTTATTGTGGCAGGATATCGGACAATGGATGTTATCAGGTTACATAGAAACATAGAAATCACTACCCCATTCCTGCTTTCTCCCAATATCCCTTGATTCTGTTAACCCTAAGAGCTAAATCAAACTCTCTCTTGAAAACACCACCGCCTGATGTGGCAGAGAATTCCACAGATTCACAACTCTCTGGTTGAAAAAGTTTTTCCTCGGCTCAGTCCTAAATGTGGGGAGGGCAACAATTAATAGGGAATTAGGGGACGGCATCAGTAAATGCGTGGGTTTTCTTCAGTGATGCTGCCTGACCCATTGAGTTACTCTAGGGCTTTAGGGAGGGAAGAGGGAGGGGAGGGAGGGGGGAAGGGAGATGAAGGATTGCCTTTCCCTGCTAGCTGTCGCAGGTTTGAGGACGACTGAGCCACTGGGACAATTCCAAGGCCACCAGCGCCACCGTGTGGTCAAGACTGAGCTGTCGTGAAAAGCCCGAAACAGCCAGTGGCCCCCCCCCCCCCCCCAGAGGCAAACACTGAGCCACCAGGATAATCCTGAGCCCTTCTTCAGACTGAAGAAGGAACTCAACCCGAATTATCACCCATTCCTTCTCTCCAGAGATGCAGCCTGTATCCAGCTTTTTGTGACCACATATGTTGCAGCTGTGTTTCTGAACCCAAGCTATCCAGCACGGTGTTGCAGCGCTCGAGTTACTGCCTTACAGCGCCAGAGACCCGTGTTTGATCCCGACTAAGGGCGCTGTCTGTACGGAGCTTGTACGTTCTCCCCGTGGATTTTCTCAGAGATCTTCAGTTTCCGCCCATACTCCAAAGACGTGCAGGTTTGTAGATTTACAGGTTTAAATGTAAATTGTCCCTACTGTGTATAGGATAGTGTTAATGTGTGGAGATCGCAGGTCAGTATGGACTCACTCGGCCGTAGGGCCTGCTTCCGCCTTGTATCTATAACTAAATCTAAACTAATGGGAGAGGCTACCTTCCCTTATTCTAAGAAGGGTTTTGATCCGAAACATTGCCTATTTCCTTCGCTCCATAGATGTTGCCTCACCCGCTGAGTTTCTCCAGCATTTTTGGCTACCTTTAGTATATAGTTTTCAGCTTTGGATGTTGTCAAGCTGGAAAGGGTACAGAGAAGATTTACGAGGATGTTGCCAGGACTCGAGGGCTTGAGCTACCGGGAGAGGTTGAGCAGGCTGGGTCTCTATTCCTTGGAGAGCAGGCGGATGAAAGGTGATCTTATAGAGGTGTACAAAATCATGAGAGGAATAGATCGAGTAAATGCAGTCTCTTGCCCAGAGTAGGGGGATCGAGATCCAGAAGACGTAGGTTTAAGGTGAGGGGGGAAAGATTTAATAGGAGTCCGAGGGGTAACTTTGTTACACAAAGGGTGGTGGGTGTAATGAACGAGCTGCCGGAGGAGATAGTTGAGGCAGATACTATGCAACGTTTAAGAACATTGGGTTCCAGTCACACGGATGGCCTGGTCCCCCAACGCAACCCATCCCCAACGCAATATTCCACCATTCACCCATAGCACCCAACTGCGCAGATGCGGCACATTTCCCCTCATCCCCCAGCACTCCCTCCCCCTCCTCTTCATGTGTGGGAGGGGAGAGGGGAAGGGGGAGGCGTGTGGGCGGGGGGAGGGAAGGGGGGTGTGGGCGTGGGAGGGTGGTATGGACATGGGAGGGAGGTGTGGGCAGAGGAGGGGGGTGTGGGTGGAGGAGGAGGGGTGGGGGGTATGTGGAGGAGGGAGGGGGGGTATGTGGGGGGGAGGGGAGTGGGGGGAGAGAGCTTGAAGAAAAGACGGGAAGAGCCATGGGGGAGAGGGGGCTATCACGGGGGAGGGGGGCAGGAGTCAGCGAGGGGAACCAGAGGGGAAGGGGCTGGAGATTGGGGGGCGGTGCCCCCGGCCCCACCAACCCCCAGTACTGGCCCCACCAGCACCCGGCCCCAGCCCCTGCTGCGTCTGGCTCCCGTAATCCCACCGCCCACTCGCTCCTCACTTCCCAGGATCTCGAGGTTGCAGCAGGCTCTGGGCTGCTCCGCACTCTGCTCGCTCTGTTCCTTCAGCTTTATTGTGACAGAGGAGCCGACCAATCAGTGCGGCGATGATGCGCCAGAATGGGCGTCGCGTCCCGGGTGACTGACAGGAGAGGAGACCAATCTCCTCACAGGAGAGGAGACCAATGTGCGCACGCGCAGTTTTTAAGATTTTTAAACCTCGCTAACTTTTACAATATACCACTGATCGGAACGAAACTTGTTGCACTCGCAGCACAGGAGAACAGTGAGTGGGCTGGCGAAAAATCATAGCGTTATCGCATACTGCTTTCGCGCAAATAGAAAAAACGTGCACACGGAAATAGCACAAGATCAGAGTTTTTGTTATGTATAGATTTAGACAGGTACATGGACAGGGTAAGGCTAGAGGGATATGGGCCAAACGCAGGCAGGTGGGACTAGTGTAGATGGGACATGTTGGTTGTTGTGGGCATGTTGGGCAGAAGGGCCTGTTTCCACGCTGTGAGACTCCAAGACATCATGTTCAGCACAGACAATGTGGGCCGAAAGGCCCATTCCTTTGCTGGACTGTTCTATGTTAGGCCACATTTGAAGTATTGCATGCAGTTCTGGTCGCCCCATTACAAAAAGGATGTGGAGGCTTTGGAAATGATGCAGATGAGGTTTACCAGAATGACGTAGGAAGGAACGGCAGATGCTGGTTTAAACCGAAGGTGGACACAAAGAGCTGGAGTAACTCAGCGGGACAGGCAGCATCCCTGGAGAGAAGGAACGGGTGACGTTTCGGTTAGATTAAACCCCCCGTCTCCCCAAGCTCATGGTAAAAATATCCGAGTTAGGTTTTGGCCAAAACGTTACTGCGAATGTAAGGTAAAATTGATAAGGAATTGTCACCTGATGATCCCAAAAGAGAATCTACTATCATCCACCACAATTGTTCCTCTGTTGCCTGGCATGATATAACTGGTCTATTGTCTATAGCACACCAAAAAAAGCTTTTCACTATATCTTGGTACATATGACAATAAAAATAAAAGTAAATTCCTAATCTTGGAGGTTCATTGGTAGTAACTTACAATATTATCATTAAAAGGTTTCCAGTTACTAACCCAATTACAAATCATCTAATTTCCTTTATTGTGTGAAGAAACATTTTTGAAGAAAATAAGTACACAATTTGCACTAACTGACTCGTAATTAACATCATTCCTCAGCTCAGCTCAAACTTACGACATGTGCGTGTTTTTGAAATGGATGTCGAAGATGATGGAGAGGTGGATGAAGAGGAAGAACCAGAGTCTCAGGATGTCAGTGGTACAAAGGAAGAGATGGAAGAGACTGCAACTGGTCATGGTAATTCTGACAACAATGAAACTGCAGTGGTAAAGAACCCTGTGTTGCCCGAAGATGATGCTTCCAGCCTGGAATACGTACCTGGAACCTGGAGTTAGTTTATTTAATGAAAATTGCTGCCACAATTCAAGCAACAGTGAGAAAGACTGCCTGCAGCAACATTGTGTTAATTTTGTTTATTACTTTTACTTGTTGAAGTCCCACATGCACTGTCAAGTCAACTCAAGTCAACTTTAATTGTCACATACACATACAAGATGTACAGTGAAATGAACGTGTCAAACCATCGATGTAAATTGCAGTTTGTACATATTTGGCTACTGCATGTATCATAAAATCATAGGACTGATGTAATAGTGGAATTAACACAGCTATATCTTGCATTTATTACATTTGTTGCAATGAAAATAAAAGTTTGATGCAAATGTTTGCCGTGATTGGATGGTAAGTAAAATTGCCCAAAATTAGGTTTGGGGTGAAACTGCTGTGGGATTTTTTTACATGCGATTGTGCTTGGTATGGCAAGATGAAACCTGTTCACCAATTTTGAAGTGAGTGATGGCGGTGAAGGGGGGAGGAGAATCTGAGATTTTTTATGTCAATCTCTGGAATATCAGAGGTTAAGGGGAGACTTGACAGAAGTATATAAAATTAAGAGGCATAGACAAGGTAGACAGTCAGAACCTTTTTCCCCAGGGCGGAAACATGAAAGATTAGAGGGTATAGTTTTGAGGTGAGCAGGGCAAAGTTTAAAGGAGATGTGGGGAAAAAGTTTATTTTTTACACAGATGGTGGTGGGTGCCAGGAATGCGTTGCTAGGAGTTGTGACGTTTCTACGGCTTTTAGACAGATATGCATGGAATGGAAGGATGTGGATCGTGTGCAGGTAGATGAGATTAGTTTATCTCAGCATCATGTTCGCAACAGATATTGTGGGCCTGTGCTTTACGGAAAATTGTTATACCTTGTGATATTGGCATTCCTAAAATTAACATTCAAAACACCAACCTTTATCTTAATCACATATGAGACCCAATGCCTTCCTTTGGCTGCACTGGGATTGATGCAGATGGAGAAAATGGTCGAGAACAATTAAACCCAAATTATCTTTGTCTAATCTTCATCTAGTTATTTTTGATTACTTATTTCTTCTTTAAATAAATTCCTATTTTACCAGGATACATATTGCTGCTTAAACACTAAGGGAGAGAAGTTCTGACCAACAGTAATGGTTACCAACTCCTGCACAAAAACCTTAAGCCCACAAACTGAAGATCACTAAGAAGGTCAGAGAGAAGATAGGAATGCTAACAGCAAACAGAAGGCATAAGTGCATCATTTTTCTGGTTGCAAGGTTTAAGGAATGATATATCACAGGAATGTCATGGGGTATGAACTTTTTACAACTTAGATATAGCCGGAAAATGCACCGAAGGTATGGTTTCTAAAGTTGATAACTGATCGTGTGGAACTAGCCTATGAAGAGGACATAAGGAGGCTGGCTACAAAGGGATATTGGTAGATTAAATGTGTGAAAAGATCTAATATGGAATAGTTGTGCCATAAAGTAACAGCAAAAAGGTTTGACTTATACTTGCATGGGCATCGTAATATTTACAGACTTCCCTATCCTAATTAACACCATATAATATTCCTGGAGAAGTGAAATAAAGTGAGAAAACCCATCTGGGCAAATGAAGAGAGGTCTGGAGATTCATTTGGTGCTGAATCTTCTGCCATTACCAGAATTGGCCCAACTCTTGCTTTAAATGGGTTTAGGTAGTCAGCATCAGCGCCAATCCCCATCTTTTCCTGACGTTCAGCTTTCTGTGGGCTAATGAAGAAGAACACCACAAGCAGTTACGAGAATAAAGACGAAGCAACCTACAAAAGTAAAGGCTTGGCCACAACCCAAAAATATTACAAACATCACAAATCAGAGTAATGGTTAACCACTCAATTATGAGAACAGATGGCAGCCAAGTTGCGCAGTTGTTATCAGAAGCTTTTGAAATGAAAGAAAATGACTATTGCTGGTATTACCTCCTAAACGCATCCCACATTTCCTGGACTTCTAGAAGGTCAACAGCTGAGCTTCAAACAGTATAGCTTTGTTCTTAAGGTGCCGATTTTAGTGAAATAGATTTACTTATCAAGTTATGCAGCCTCAGCCTCAGCTGCATCTACTGCTAAAAACTCTTTAATTTGTAGAGAGTTCATACACTCATCCGTGGTATTATAGGTCAGGATTCAGATGCCTGTTACATTTAACGGCTCTTAACTGCAATACGAAATATAGTGAAGTAAAAGGTTAATGTTGCGTCAAAGCTGATCAAGCTAGGATTATATATTTTTTAAATCAAGTAAAAAGTGTTTTACCTACAGTTCTAACCAGAAATCTGAAACGGCAAACTGACAGAAACATGGGTTCTGCTCATATTTTTTATACAGTTGCCTGTTTTTACAATGTTGCTTCACTGGATGTCTTAGTAACACATTCAACACAATATCCACCAGTTCTGAATGAGTTCAACACAAAAGATGTGTCTTTCCTGAACCTCAGTGGCCTCAGCCTTGGAAGAAGCTACCTCGATTGCCTGAGGCAACATAACCAGCTACAGGTAAGCGCTTGGAGTCTTGTCATCTTAACTTGAATGCACTTAATTATTGAGCATTTTTTTGTTTTTCAATTAACTTGAACAGGCTAAATTTTTTGGATAAAATTATGGAAACTAGGTAACATTGGAACTTAATTCTTAAAGTTATGAGGATTTTTATTACAACCAACTGAAATAATTATTAGGATTTTGATGAGAATATTCATCATATGCTGAATTATTGTCTAGTTAAAAAGTCACAAATAACATTAATGTAATAATGTTTCCTGTCAGAATAATATATGTACTCAGAAAAGGGTGCATTATCCACTGCTTATGTGCTGCTTATGGAAAGTGGATTATTAATCTATTATAAAGTTAATTAAAACAACTTTTGCCATTCAACCAACATAAAATCACATCAAAATGGACACAACTATATATTCCTCTATATCAAAGTCTCAGTGCAGATCCCAATGTTAATTCTGTGATTACTGCATATACCATAAAACATTCATATCTGATTATTTTGCTTTTCAGTTTAAGCCATGAATAAGCTAATTTAAAATAAACTGGATAATAGCCCTGGTAAAATTGGAATGAAAAGAATGTATTACAAAGTTGCTGCATGGATTATTGTGTGAATTTTCCAATGGATGAAGTTTCAAAACTAAGACCTTTTTATCCACCTGCTTACAAAATAATCCCCACAATAATGCACAGGTTTACAAAAAGCAAGTCAAAATATATGCATTTATGAAGATTCATGCTCAAAGTCCAGGCGCATGAGACTCATTCACCTTAAAGGAAGGGAAATTTGGCAAAGTTGCAATCAGCATTGAGGATTAGGACAACTGCCTCTATAACCCATTAGTCTTCTCTTTCCAACACACAGACACACACGCAGACGCACAGACACACACAGAGACACACAGACAGACACACACAGAGACACACAGACAGACTGACACAGAGAACCTAAAACGGAATGGATTATATTTGGAATAATAGTAGAAGATATCAATTTATATAAAGACCAAAACGTTTTTTTTAAATTATGGGTTAATAATTGGAAAGAAATTGATACTTAAATTTTGGAAAATATACAACCATACCAACTGTTAAAATGTGTATTAGGAATATGATGGACATAGCACGCCTTGAAGAAATGAGACTCCAACTAATAGATAAATATGACCAATTCTTAAGGAGTTGGTCTCCTTTCATCGACTTTTTGGAATCATGTGATGCACCGGTACCGTAAAGATTGCTGATTTCAGTTCATGCCGTGGATAGATCTACATCTCCGAATAAAGATTTGAAAATTTCTCTTTTAAGGGGCCTTCTCTCCTATTTCTACTTTCCACTTTTTCTTTTTTTTTTATATACACACTTTACATTTTTCTATCCTCTTTTTTCCTCTTTTTCCCCTTTCTATTGTTTTCTTTTTCTTGTCTTGCGTACTTCCTTCTCAAAACATAAAACTAGAGGTTGTACATAGAATGGATTACGGTATGACATAGTTGGCACCTAAAATTAGGTTCCACTACTGTTTTGTACTGTATTAACTTCTAATAAAATAAACAAAAAACACAAAAAAAAGACAGACACAGAGACACACAGACAGACAGACACAGACAGACACACACACAGAGACACAGACACAGACAGACACACAGACAGACTAAACTGTTTGTTATTGAGTACAAAAACATAAAGATACGTTCCAGATCACAATATCAGTTATCAATTGTTCACTTTCACAGTTATTAATCATTTGTTCAAATATGATGTTTTTAATATCAAATAAACTTGGTTCTGCTTGTTCCAGGTCCTACTTCTGAACAACTCCAATTTAGACACTTTGGATGATACAGTATTTTCAAACATATCTAGTCTTAAACAGCTCTATCTACAAGACAACAGGCTAATAGATTTCCCATCCAAACCAATGCTTCCACTTACTCATCTCCAAGTCCTAGTTATCAATAACAATTACATCAAGGAGATCAAGCCAGGTATGTCCCGTTTGTCTTTCTGCTTTGAAAATAGTTTATATCCCAGCTATGTAATGTTATTGATAGAGAATAATGAAATAAAATACTTCCATAATTGAATAAAATTAAATGTTGGACTGCCAATAAATATCGTAATGTGGTGAAGTAAACCTTCTGACAACCTAATCTCAATAAATTAATCTTCAAATACTAAATTACAACCAGTTGTAGAAAATGGGTATACTTGCTTCAAAAGAAAGGGAGGCATTGTGCCCGGGCTGTTTCTTGCAGAGATCAGAAACAATACCTTCCAGATCACAGTACCAGATATCAATAGTTTCCTCATAATTAGTTATTAATTATTTATGTTCAAATATTTAGACCTATTTAATGCCAAATTTAAAAAAAATCTTTCATTTACTATATTTCAAGGCCTGAGAACATCCAAAAGTACTTTGTAGCTAAATATATACTTTGTATAGATATCGTTGTAATGTAGATATTTAAGAGGGAGTTAGATGTGGCCCTTGTGGCTAAGGGGATCAGGGGGTATGGAGAGAAGGCAGGTACGGGATACTGAGTTGGATGATCAGCCATGATCATATTGAATGGCGGTGCAGGCTAAATGGCCTACTCCTGCACCTAATTTCTATGTTTCTATGTCTATGTTTCTAGACCAGATTAAATGGGCTATCTTATATTGATATTTATACAGCAAAAGTCATGGTTAGAGTTATACAGCACAGAAACAGGCTGTTTTCCCCAACTCATCCATGCTAACCAAGATGCCAACCTGAGATGGTCCCATTTGTGTAGGAAAGAACTGCAAATGTTGTTTAAATCAAAGGTAGACACAAAATGTTGGAGTAACTCGGCGGAACAGGCAGCATCTTCGGATAGAAGGAATGGGTGACATTTCGGGTCGAGACCCTTCTTCAGATTTGAAACATCACCCATTCCTTCTCTCCAGAGATGCTGCCTGTCCAGCTGAGTTACTCCATGGTCCCATTTACCTGTGCTTGGCCCTTATCCCTATAAACATTTGGAATACACGTACCAGTCCAAATGTCTTTTAAACATTGTAATTATACATCCTCTTTAGCTTCCTCTGGCAACATACTCTATAGACCTACTTCCCGCCTTGTGAAAAAAATGCCCCTCTGGATATTTTTAAATCTTTATTCTCTCACTTTAAATCTTTTATCTTCCCTACCCTGGGTTAAAGACTATGCCCATTCACAGCCTTGCCTTATAATTTAAGAATCCTTTCTGCACCCTTCCCAGCTTAACAACGTTCCTATAGCTGGGTGACAAGTCAGTGGCGGAAATCCCGGGGGGGGGGGGCAGGGGGGGAAGGTCCCTCCCCTGTTTTGAGAGGTGGGGAACGATTCCCCCCCATTTTTTGTAATCCAGATTTTAAAACTCACTGAAATCTCGGCTTTTCGTGAAACAGTGGGGGAGGGACTGCTGGTCGAGGGCACCGATTGGACGAGAGAGAAGTCGGTCAGCAGGCAATAGGGGCGGGACCGCGATAATTCAGCGCGATGTTTGGAGGAGGGAGTGTAGGTCAGAGGTGGTAGTAGGGGGATGGTACTGAGCGCGGTGACGTCCGTGGGGCAAAGATCAGAGCGGAAGTTGATTTGCATGCCCAGGTCAAGCGAAAAACTCTCGGCAGCCCTGGACACAGACCTCCGCCTCATCCGCGGCCAGGATCGATCCCGGGTCTCCGGCGCTGCAATCACTGCCACACCGCCACAGGACCATCCCATCCCCACCCAAGTGTCCGGGGGTGGCCAGAAACGTGGGGAGTCGGACGGGAGCGGTGCCCACAGCCAGCGCAGAGAAGCTAGTGCTTCTTGAGCTAGCCCAGTTGTGCCGCATTTAGCGCTGCTTCTCCGCACTAGCTGTGGGCCTTACGCGATTTGTTCGGCGACTGCTGGCACCCGTCACTAATTACAGTCCATAGGGTCCACGGCTGAAGCTTCTGAAGCCATGTGTGTGTGTGTGTGCGTGATTGTGCGCATGCGTGCGCGGCGGCCAAGAAATTGTGTCTCCCCTGTCCCCCCAATCCCCTCCATGTTTTGATAGCGATTTCCGTGCCTGACTAGAGTTGCACACAATTCTCCAAGTGCAGTCTTTCCAATGACTTGTACAGTCGTAACATGATATCCCAACTCCTGTTCACCATCTGGTCTACCTGTGTGTTGTTACTTTCAGGAAACATTGTACCTGCACCCACAGTTTCTCTGTTCCATTTGCACTCCAGGACCCTACAGTTTACTGTGTAGATTCTGCCCTGGTTTAACTTACGAAAATGCAGCACCTCATACTTGTCAACTCCAAGTTGAATTCCATGTGCCATTCCTTAGTTCACTTCCCCAATTCATCCAAACTGATCACATTGTAATCTAAATGTTTAAGAATGAACTGCAGAAGCTGGAAAATCGAAGGTAGACAAAAATGCTGGAGAAACTCAGCGAGTGAGGTAGCATCTATGGAGCAAAAGAAATAGGCAACGTTTTGGGTCGAGACCCTTCTCCAGACTGATGTGAGGGTGGGGGGCGGGGGGGGGCGGGAAGAAGAAAGGAAGTGGTGGAGCCAGTGGACTGAGGGAGAGCTGGGAAGGGGAGGAGAAAGCAGGGACTACCTGAAATTAGAGGTCAATATTCATTGACCTGGGGTGTAAACCAAAGATCCTATAGCAAAGCAAGATAGTGCACTCGACGAAAAAGACGTAGTACGGTCATGGGCAGATTCATGGGTAATCTTCGGCCCCATTTCTGTAACCGGCTTCCGTCTCTGCCATCTTTGCCGCCATAGCTGAGAAAGATGCTAGTGTGGAGACAGAAGCCGGTTACGGAAAAATCAAAGACCCTTTTTGAAACTGTAGGTAATTCTGGACTTTAAGCAGATTCTCTGGATTTTTGGTGATTCAGTGATTTTCCTGTTAATACGCTAACCCTTTTTTAATTCACTATTTTTTATGTATGAGATGTTTCATGGTAACACAATAAGCTTTCCAGGTAACTCAGTAGGTTTATAGAAGTATGGGAACCGGGGCCTCAATATGTTGAAAGGAGTGTGATAACATAGAGAAACACCTTGCGTCACCATGAGCTTTATCATCTCCAAATTGTTTCTGCACGTGAATGTGTCCAAAACAATTTGCCACTGCTGCTACAAGTGGTAGTGGAAGCACATTCGATATTGGCATCATATTTAGCACACTGGAGAGTGGCTCATGTTGTGCCTTTATTTAAGACGGACAAGCCAGAGAAGTGCAGACTGGTGAGCCTAGCATTAATGGTGGATGATTGCTTTTAGATTGGCATGTGGATATGCAGGGAATGTGACATTTTGAACATTTCTTCTGAATAGATGCCTTTCAGGAACTAAAGGAGCTCAAAGAGCTTCACCTGGGGCCCCAGGTGCAGTTTCAAAACTTTGATTATCAAGCCCTGCTTCCTCTGAAAAAGATTAAGGTAAGTTATGCTTCTTGGGGAATAATATGAATTGAATAGCGGGATGGTAGTTTCAGATGTCTCCTTGATCTGTAGCAAGTCATCTCTACAGTCCCATCACTACCAGGAGTTCAAGATCACTCAGAATGCATTTATAAAGGATGACCCTTCAGTGTTGCCACATATTTTATGAACTGTAGCCAGCAGCACCATAGAAAAGTGGGCAATTTCATGGAAAAATGATATCCACTTGAATAAGAGTATGATACCAGTGCATTTCTAAACAAATCACATCATCTTTAGTATTTGAAGGAAACTGAAACAGCACATAATAAAGCAGAGTCCCAATGTTACCCTACAACGTGACAGAGGCTGAAAGATGAGTACATTTAACATGTATCATTTGACCAAACCTTGGCTAACATCTTGGCAGGACAAATCAAAATAGGACGTACATGGTAAATGGTAGGGAATTGAAGAATGTAGGTGAACAGAGGGATCTGGGAATATGTGTGCACAGTTCCCTGAAAGTGGAATCTCATGTACATAGGGTGGTAAAGAAAGCTTTTGGTGTGCTGGCCTTTATTAATCAGAGCATTGAGTATAGAAGTTGGGATGTAATGTTAAAATTGTACAAGGCATTGGTGAGGCCAATTCTGGAGTATGGTGTACAATTTTGGTCGCCTAATTATAGGAAGGATGTCAACAAAATAGAGAGAGTACAGAGGAGATTTACTAGAATGTTGCCTGGGTTTCAGCAACTAAGTTACAGAGAATGGTTGAACAAGTTAGGGCTTTATTCTTTGGAGCGCAGAAGGTTAAGGGGGGACTTGATAGAGGTTTTTAAAATGATGAAAGGGATAGACAGAGTTGACGTGGAAAAGCTTTTCCCACTGAGAGTAGGGAAGATTCAAACAAGGGGACATGACTTGAGAATTAAGGGACTGAAGTTTAGGGGTAACATGAGGGGGAACTTCTTTACTCAGAGAGTGGTGGCTGTGTGGAATGAGCTTCCAGTGAAGGTGGTGGAGGCAGGTTCGTTTTTATCATTTAAAAATAAATTGGATAGTTATATGGACGGGAAGGGAATGGATGGTTATGGTCTGAGCGCAGGTATATGGGACTAGGGGAGAATATGTGTTCAGCACGGACTAGAAGGGTCGAGATGGCCTGTTTCCGTGCTGTAATTGTTATATGATTATATGAACACCATCTCTGCCAGAGCTATTTAATCATAGTCCAGACACAAAGTCTGAAAGTTACAATGTCTGAGCATCACTTGACTAGTTCAGACCCTTCATAGAGTTGTATAGCAAAGAAAAAGGCTCTTTGGTCCATTGTATAATGCCTATCTATTCTTATCTCATTTATTTTTATTAATTTAATATCACTCCATGCATTGCTCATTCAACTCTGTCCAAACACCACTTAAATGTTATTACTGGCCCCTGCTTCTACCACCTTAAGGGGAAAGATTTCATAACAACCTGAGGGGTAACTTTTTCATTCAGACGGTGATGGGTGTATGGAACAAGCTGCAGAAGATGCATAAAATAATAGTGAGGCAGGTACTATGACCACATTTCAAAAACATTTGGACAGGTGGATGGACCGAAAAGGTTTAGAGGGATACGGACCAAATATGGGCAAATAGGATGAACATAGATGGGGCATCTTGGTCGTCATGGACAAGTTGGGCCATAGAGCCTGTTTCTGCATGGTATGACAATATAACCTCCTCTGGCAGCTCATTTTGATACCATCTACTATTTGTGCAAAATATTTATCCCTCACACTGCAATGATCATACAATATTTTCAGGTGACTAATGTGCATCAGCAGTGACAAAATCACTCACGATTTAGCCATTCTTACCAATGTATATAATTGGACAAACTATCAGGGAATTATAACAAATGAATGCTGCAAAACTGCCACTAATATAACAAGTGGAAATGCCAATGTAATTACAGCATCTCCTTTACTCAGGTCAAATTGACCACAAACATTCTACACAGACTGTGATAAAAGTGCATTTTGCATCAATTGCACCTTCCAAGGTCTTTCAAACTACATTCACGGGGTGTTGTAAACATCTCGTAAATCTTTGTGCTGATATGAGTCGGTTCTGCTTGTCAACCACAAAGCACCGACACTTGTCAGGCAGATGTACACACAAAAATGAAGAAGGTGAAGATCCTGAGAGTTTTCATGGAAGAGATGGTAAGCCTGGATGTGTGCAAAACCCAAAGTGCTGGAGGAAGTCAGCGGCTCAGGCAGCATCTGTGGAGGAAATGGACAGGCGATGTTTGGGGTCGGGACCCTTCTTCAGACTGATTGGAGTACAAGGGAGAAAGCTGGAAAAGAGAGATGGGGCAGCACAAAGCCTGGCAAATGATGGGTGATGGGGGTTTGATTGGCAGATGTGTGGAGTAAGTGACTAAGGCTAGAGGTTGTCTCACAAGGAAAGAATATGAGTAAAATGTAAAGCTGGAGGGCGAATATAGGTAGAAAAGGATGAGAGGAAAAAGAGGAGGGATAAAAGGGAGACGGGGGACTTGGGTTGGGATGAGTGTACGATGCAGGGGAAAGTAGTAGGGTAAAGGGGAGGGAGAATTGATAGAGCGCGTAAAGACTGATGTAAAATTCTTTCCTCCAGGTGCTGATTCTCAGAGGCCTCAACCTCACGTTCGTGCCTGTCATTAATCAGATGCAGCTGCTTCAGGATTTGGATTTATCTGATAATCAGATTGATAGAGTATTATCACAGTATTTTTATAATCTCACCAGACTCCAGACGCTACAATTGGCAGGTAACACATGGCACCGTGTTTTACATCTTCTTATAACATTGTTGAAGATATTTTAACCTACCAATTGATTGACACCATAAATCTCCATTTCTCCTAAATGGATAAGTGTTATTCTGGCGCATGTCCAGGCTTTAGATTGATATATAAAAAACTAGAAAGAGAAATACAAGTTTTAATTTTCATTGGATTTTAGAGCTAAAATCGGGAATATCGATGGAACTTTTTTTTGCAGTTGAGGTTCTTGTCAATAGTCAATGTGATGCACAACTCATTTTTATTTCCTGTACCTTTGCCCCCCCCCCCCCCCCCTCCATTTACTATACTGCCCTTCAGTCCCATTAGACATGAACTCACCAGCTAATCATATGCTATTCACTACATAATCTCACATTATCTTTCCCTCTCCTCACCTCACCTCCTTATGTCCCAGAGGAGCTGTTCCCTCCAGAATGCTTTCAAAGGTTTCAAAGGTCGTTTATTATCACGTGTACCAATCAAGGTACAGAGATATGCAAATTACCATATTAAAAAGAGCAACAAGACACATAACTACATAAAAAGTTAACATAAACATCCACCACAGTGGATTCCCACATTCCTCACTGTGATGGAAGGCAACAGAGTCTAATCTTCTTCATCTTCTAGCTGTTCTTGCCCTACCATATTCCAATATAACTGCACTGGAATTGTATTCACTTCTTGATAGTGTATTGTCCAGCTTGACAGCAACCACACGCAGAAGTTGATTGTAACTGTTCTGCAACTGTTGACCACTGAGTTCACATCTGTGAAATTTGACTTTCCATTCATTCCATCACCGATTTCTGCTCTGCTCCCTCTTTGACCTCCAGAGTGAGGCAATCCAAGAACTGGCAACGAAGATTAAATTATGTCCAGAAAACCACCTGTGGGCCATACAATTTTTAAACAATGCTTCTGGTTACCAGGAGGGATAATCTTGTTCATGGAAAATCTTGCCCAAGGTCTCTTATCTTGTCCACTAACTTCCAATTTCAATACAGCCACCTCACATTGTATGCATGTTAGATCAATGCAATTTTGGAATTACATATTTGTTTAATTAATACCAAAGCCTAATTTATGTGCTCGTATTTTCTAAATAAGGCGCTCAAATACGCCTGGCAGCGTAGTCGTGTGCAGTAGCTGTACAGTACAACAGTGACCGCATACAACATGCTATTGCTTATCACTTTCTCAGTTTTCGTCCATGCCGCCTTTACTTTGTGCATAGTCATTTAGAGTTGCTGTATTTTAGTGTAAAATTCTGTTTTCCCCATCAACCATGATAACTGCTTTTTCCTTACTAATGAGTGGGATAAAAGAATAATGGCAGTCATAAATGTGTGTTGTGCATACATTAATATGACTTTTCACCTCACCTGCACCCTTTGCATACATTCTTATAGTAAAAATGTTTTTTACATGTTTTTATGATGGGTGCTGCTTTTCAAGAACGTAACCCCCGCATAAAATGAGAATGACTGTACTTAAAGTCACATTATTATTTCCCTTTCCCTTTTGGCTGTGTTAATAAAATGAGGAGACATCTGTGAAATTGAACCAGAGGGTAGAAGAATGAGTGGAAATCTCATTGAAATGTACCAAATTTTGCCAAGTTGTGACCTGCTGGTTGCAGGGGTTATGAAGGGAGAAGAGGTCTAGGTAATGGGATTAAACATTTAGGATTGAAATGAAAGTGTGAAATTCTCAGCCACTGAAGGTTGTGCAGACTAAATTGTTGAATATACTAAAGAAAGGAGATACATTTTGATACAGAATTGGCCTCAAGAAGTTTGGGAGGAGAGCAGAGCTGTGGCTTTGATACAGGATTGGTCTTGGTCTTATTGGACAGTGGAGTAGGCTTGAAGAACCAAATGACCAGCTCCTCTTATAGTTCTGTTTCCAACTTTCCTCGTAAGATACTTACTTGGTAATGTTTTCTTATTAAAATTGGAAGGAAGCCAAAATAACTTTTGCATTCTCCCTTCGAGCCAGCTTGGGAGATCATCCCCAATCAGTAACCCGTTCCTGCTTTTTCCCCATATCCCCTGACTCCGCTATCTTTAAGAGCCCTATCCAGCTCTCTCTTGAAAGCATCCAGAGAACCTGTCTCCACCGCCCTCTGAGGCAGAGAATTCCACACACTCACAACTCTCTGTGAGAAAAAGTGTTTCCTCGTCTCCGTTCTAAATGGCTTACCGCTTATTCTTACACTGTGGCCCCTAGTTCTGGACTCCCCCAACATCGGGAACATGTTTCCTGCCTCCAGCGTGTCCAAACCTTCAACAATCTTATATGTTTCAATAAGATTCCCTCTCATCCTTCTAAACCACAGAGTGTACAAGCCCAGCTGCTCCATTCTCTCAGCATATGACAGTCCCACCATCCCAGGAATTAACCTTGTAAACCTACGCTGCACTCCCTCAATAGCAAGAATGTCCTTCCTCAAATTAGGGGACCAAGACAGCACACAATACTCCAGGTGTGGTCTCACTAGGGCTTTGTACAACTGCAGAAGGACATCTTTGCTCCTATATTCGATTCTTCGTGTTATAAAGGCCAACATGCCATTCGCTTTCTTCACTGCCTGCTGAACCTGCATGCTTACTTTCATAGACTGATGTACAAGGACCCCCAGATCCCGTTGTACTTCCCCTTTTCCCAACTTGACACCATTTAGATAGTAATCTGCCTTCCAGTTTTTGCTACCAAAGTGGATAACCTCACATTTCTCCACATTAAACGTCATCTGCCATGCATCCGCCCACTCCCCCAACCTGTCCAAGTCACCCTGCATTCTCATAGCATCCTCCTCACAGTTCACACTGCCACCCAGCTTTGTGTCATCTGCAAATTTGCTAATGTTACTTTGAATACAGAGAATTTTTCAATTTAAAACATAGAAACATAGAAAATAGGTGCAGGAAGGCCATTCGGTCCTTCGAGCCAGCACCGCCATTCATTGTGATCATGTCTGATCGTCCCCAATCAATAACCCGTGCCTGCCTTCTCCCATTATCCCTTGATTCCACTAGCCCCTAGAGCTCTATCTAACTCTCTCTTAAATCCATCCAGTGACTTGGTCTCCACTGCCCACTGTGGCAGGGATTGTCTGATGAACTTTTGCATACGTTGACTGATAACAGAAAGGATTTTGTAGTCAGTCTTATATTTGCTAATATACAAACCAAATTATGTAAGCTATTTGATTAATTATATTATGCCCTTTAGAAGTAGGCCCCCCTCGGTCATGACTGACCATGGGTGAAGCATCCTAGTTGATGGCTGCTTGCTCCAAACCTCGGCTAGAGCAGCGCGCTTGTAGCTGAAGAAACCAATGCGGAACTGACAATCTCTGTGGCAAAGGTCACGTGTGTGGTCACTGGTCTGTTGAAGTTGCTGCGCTCCTTTCTACATGCCCACTTGTCTGCTGCATTCAACAGTTTCTCTTCCCCCGTTTTGAGATGTTGGTTCAGGGTACCTCTCCATCTCGTGCGGTCAGCTGCAAGACTCTCCCAGGACTCCACATCGATGTTGAGCGCCTTCATATCTCACTTGCAGACATCCTTGTAACGCAGCTGGGGGAGGCTGATGGTTCTCCTCCAAGATGTCAGCTCTCCATAGGAGAATGTCTTTTGGAATACGGCCATCCTCCATGCGGTGGACAAGGCCCAGCCACCGCAGTCTGCCTGAGTAGAGAGTACATACTAGGAAGGCCAGCACGAGACAGGATCTCGGCGTTGGACATTCTGTCTTGCCCAGGATACGGCGGATGCTTCTCAGTTGGAAGGTGTTGAGTCTCCTCTCCTGCCTGGCATATGTAGTCCATGTCTCACTGCCGTACAGCAGTGTGCTGTTGACATAGGCATTGTAGAATTGTCTTCACTGTCAGCTTTGGGTTGGTCCACACTCGAGTTGTGAGGCGAGCGAAAGTTGTAGCTGCCTTCCCGATCCTCTTATCAATCTCTGTGTCCAAGGAGAGGTTGTCAGTGATGGTGGAGCCGAGGTACGTGAACTGATGGACGGCATCGAGTTCGTAGTTGTCGATGGTGATGACAGGCGGCGCCTCTGTATCCTGCCCCAGGACGTTCGTCTTCTTCAGGCTGATGGTCAGCCCGAAGTCCTTGCAAGCCTGATAGAAGCAGTCCATCAGTGACAGTAGTTCCTGCTGGGTGTGGGACACAACTGCAGTGTCGTCGGCAAACAACATGTCTCTGATGAGAGCTTCACGTACCTTTGTCTTTGCTCTGAGGCGGGTGAGGTTGAAGAGCCTGCCATCTGATCTAGTACGCAGGTAGATCCCCTCTGCTGCAGTGCTGAAGGCATGTTTCAGGAGCAGAGCGAAGAAAATCCCAAGGAGTGTGGGAGCGAAGACGCAGCCTTGTTTGACGCCACTGCGGGTGTCGAAGGGCTCCGAGAAGCTGCCATTGCACTGCACTGTCCCCTTCGTGTTGATGTGGAAGGATTCGATCATGCTCTGCAGCTTTGGTGGGCAGCCAATCTTTGGCAGAGCCTTAAATAGGCCATCTCTGCTGACGAGGTTGCACGCCTTGGTGAGGTCAATGAAAGCAACATACAGGGGCATCCGCTGTTCTCTGCACTTCTCCTGGAGCTGGCAAATGGAGAAGACCATGTCCACTATTGGCCTTCCAGCTCGGAAACCGCACTGTGACTCTGGGTAGACACGTTCTGCCAGTTTCTACAGGATCAAGATGACCTGAGCAAGGACCTTGCTGACGATGTTGAGGAGGGAGATGCCTCTGTAGTTGTTGCAGTCGCTGCTCTCGCCCTTGTTCTTGTAGAGGGTAATGATCATGACATCCCTCATGTCCTGCGGTACAGCTCCTTCTTGCCAGCACTGGCAGAGGACTTCATACAAAGGAAGCAGTAAGGTAGTCTTGCAATGCTTGATCAGGTCAGGGTGATTCCCGTCGCTGCCTGGGGCCTTGCCTGAGGCCAGGCTGTCAATGGCCTTGCAGAGCTCTTCTACCGTCGGTTCTCTGTCTAACTCATCCATGGCCAGCAGGCACTCGATGGCATCAAGGGCTGAGGGGGACACGGTGTTCTCTCTCGCGTAGAGGTCGGAGTAGTGTTCCACCCATCACTCTATCTGCTGGCATTCGTCTGTGAATTACTTCCCCAGTGGAGGATTTGAGGGGGGCTGTCTTACTATGGACTGGTCCGAGTGCCTTCTTAATGCCATCGTACATTCCCCTGATGTTCCCAGTTATGATGGCCGTCTGGATGTCCTCACTAAGCTGTGTCCAGTAGTCATTGGCGCAACGCCCGGCAGTCTGCTGATCCTTGCTCCTGGCAGCCCTGAGGATCGGCAGGTTCTTCTCGTTAGCTGACTGCTTGTACTCGGCTATGGAGGGGTGCTTGACTGATGACGGTAGTCATGTCGGTCAACTTGTCCTCAAACCAGTCGTGTGTCTTCGAGGTCTTCTTCCCAAAGCTAGCCAAGGCTGTGCGGTGCATGTTGTCCCGCAGAATTTCCCACTTCTCTGTTGCAGTCTCCAGGACACGAGGTTCCAAGTTCTCTCTCAAAAGCCTCTGCAAACTGTTGCACGAGGTCTGGACGGGGCATCTTGCTGACATAGATGACATAATGCCCTTTAATCTTTTGATTATTTACTTGCAAACAAGATTTTACATTTGCACACGCTAAGATTTACAATTAACCAAGCATAATATTTAAATTATTCAATGTCATTGTTTGCTTCATTTTGAAGTTTCAAAATGGATCAAATACGATGTTGGCATCTGTGAGGCTTTTGAATAAGGACATAGATTTGTAAGGAATTGAAGGATATGCATCACGAGCCGGTATCATGTTCAACACAGACATTGTGGCTGATGGGTCTGTTCTTGTGCTGTACTGTTCTATGATCTATCTAATACATGAACCCATGCTATACCTTCCATATATCTTGAGTATCTTGAGCAAAACTGTGGACTGTTTTTGCAGGGTCTGGGATTACATTTATCAGCAAATCAGCCTTCAGCTCTCAGAAGAACCTGCGCCTGTTGGACTTGTCCAGGAACAAGCTAATCACCCTTTCGAAAGAAGCACTTAGTCCCATTATTGGGTCAAGACGTAATGCTGTGGTCATTATTTTGGCTCAGAACTCATTTCACTGCGATGCCAGCATGTGCCTGATGAAGAGATGGCTGGACACTGTAAAGGTACAAGCATGCTACTTATTACTGTAAAGAACATTTCATCTTGATGGAATCAGACAAGGCCTTTGAAGAACATAAAGAAAAGAGGAAAGAACAAGCTGCTGATTAGAAAGGCCAAAATATAACCATATAACCATATAACAATTACAGCACGGAAACAGGCCATCTCGGCCCTACAAGTCCGTGCCGAACACTTATTTTCCCCTAGTCCCATCTACCTGCACTCAGACCATAACCCCCCATTCCTTTCCCATCCATATACCTATCCAATTTATTTTTTAATGATAAAATCAAACCTGCCTCCACAACTTCCACTGGAAGCTCCCCAGGACAAGGGGTCACAGCTTAAGGATAAGGGGGAAATCCTTTAAAACCGAGATGAGAAGAATTTTTTTCACACAGAGAGTGGGTGAATCTCTGGAACTCTCTGCCACAGAGGGTAGTTGAGGCCAGTTCATTGGCTATATTTAAGAGGGAGTTAGATGTGGCCCTTGTGGCTAAGGGGATCAGGGGGTATGGAGAGAAGGCAGGTACGGGATACTGAGTTGGAAGATCAGCCATGATCATATTGAATGGCGGTGCAGGCTCGAAGGGCCGAATGGCCTACTCCTGCACCTAATTTCTATGTTTCTATGTTAACCTTCTGCGCTCCAAAGAATAAAGACCTAACTTATTCAACCTTTCTCTGTAACTTAGTTGCTGAAACCCAGGCAACATTCTAGTAAATCTCCTCTGTACTCTCTCTATTTTGTTGACATCCTTCCTATAATTGGGCGACCAAAATTGTACACCATACTCCAGAATTGGTCTCACCAATGCCTTGTACAATTTTAACATTACATCGCAACTTCTATACTCAATGCTCTGATTTATAAAGGCTAGCATACCAAAAGCTTTCTTTACCACCCTATCTACATGAGATTCCACCTTCAGGGAACTATGCACCGTTATTCCTAGATCCCTCTGTTCAACTGCATTCCTCAATTCGCTACCATTTACCATGTACGTCCTATTTTGATTTGTCCTGCCAAGATGTAGCACCTCGCACGTATCAGCATTAAACTCCATCTGCGATCTTTCAGCCCATTCTTCCAAATGGCCTAAATCTTTCTGTAGACTTTGGAAATCTACTTCATTATCCACAACACCACCTATCTTAGTATCATCTGCATACTTACTAATTCAATTTACCACACCATCATCCAGATCATTGATGTACATGACAAACAACAGTGGACCCAACACAGATCCCTGAGGCACCCCACTAGTCACCTGTCTCCAACCTGACAGACAGCCATCCACCATTACTCTCTGGCATCTCCCATTCAGCCACTGTTGAATCCATCTTGCTGCTCCACCATTAATACCCAACAATTGAACCTTCGTAATCAACCTTCCATGAGGAACCTTGTCAAAGGCCTTACTGAAGTCCATATATACAACATCCACTGCTTTACCCTCATCAATTTCCCTAGTAACCTCTTCAAAAAATTCAAGAAGATTAGTCAAACATGACCTTCCAGGCACAAATCCAAGTTGACTGTTCCTAATCAGACCATGTTTATCCAGATGCTTATATATATTATCTCTAAGTATCTTTTCCATTAATTTGCCCACCACTGAAGTCAAACTAACAGGTCTTTAATTGCTAGGTTTACTCTTAGAACCCTTTTTAAACAATGGGACAACATGCGCAGTACGCCAATCCTCGGGCACTATTCCCGTTTCTAATGACATTTGAAATATTTCTGTCATAGCCCCTGCTTTTTCTACACTAACTTCCCTCAATGTCCTAGGGAATATCCTGTCAGGACCTGGAGACTTATCCACTTTTATATTTTTCAAAAGTGTCAGTACTTCTTTTTCTTTGAATCTCACAGTACCCATAGCTACTCTACTTGTTTCCCTTACCTCACATAATTCCATATCCTTCTCCTTGGTGGAAGAAAATAAATTGTTCAATATCTCCCCCATCTCTTTTGGCTCTGCAGATAGCTGTCCACTCTGTCTCTCTAATGGACCCATTTTATCCCTCGTTATCCTTTTGCTATTAATATAGCTGTAGAAACCCTTTGGATTTACTATCACCTTACTTGCCAAAGCAACCTAATATCTTCTTTTAGCTTTTCTAATTTCTTTCTTAAGATTCTTTTTACATTTTTTATACTCCTCAAGCACCTCATTTACTCCATGCTGCCTATAATTATTGTAAATCTCTCTCTTTTTCCGAACCAAGTGTTCAATTTCCCTTGAAAACCATGGCTCTTTCCAATTAGCCTTTCTCCAATCAAAAATCTCAACCCTAGGTCCCGTTCTGACCCTCTCCATAATTATATTGAAACTAATGGTATTCTGATCACTGGACCCGAAGTGCTCCCCAACGCATACCTCCGCCACCTGACCTGTCTCATTTCCTAACGGGAGGTCCAGCACTGCCCCTTCTCTAGTAGGTACCTCTATGTATTGCTGCAAAAAACTATCCTGCACACATTTTACAAACTCCAAACCATCCAGCCCATTTACAGAATGCGTTTCCCAGTCTATGTGTGGAAAATTGAAATCTCCCACAATCACTACCTTGTGCTTACTACTAATATCTGCTATCTCCTTACATATTTGCTCTTCCAATTCTTGCTCCCCATTTGGCGGTCTATAATACACCCCTATAAGTGTTGCTACACCTTTCCCACTTCTCAGTTCCACCCAAATAGCCTCCCTAGACGAGCCCTCTAATCTATCCTGCCAAAGCACTGCTGTAATATCTTCCCTGATAAGCAATGCAACACCTCCACCTCTTGCCCCTCCAATTCTATCACACCTGAAGCAACGAAATCCTGGAATATTTAGTTTCCAATCACAGCCCTCCTGCAACCATGTTTCACTGATCGCCACAACATCATACTTCCAGGTGTCAATCCAGGCTCTAAGCTCATTCACCTTTCTTACAATGCTCCTAGCATTAAAATATACACATTTAAGAAACCCACTGCCACTTATTCTCTGTTTATTTTATTTTCCTTCTTTCTCCCTTAGATTTTGGGTCCGAGTGCTTCCCTTCTCTGTCTCCTGCCTCACACTCTGTCTACTAGCTTTCTCTATTTGAGTCCCTCCCCCCAACCATTCTAGTTTAAAGTCTCCCCAGTAGCCTTTGCAAATCTCCCTGCCAGGATATTGGTCCCCCTCGGGTTCAAGTGCAACCCATCCTTTCTGTACAGGTCACAATAAACTGCAAAATATTTTTTGTGTCGAATTAAAGAAAACCCCAAAGCTTTTTATCGCTATATTTAAAGCAAGAGGGTAACCAGGGAGAACATAGGGCCACATGAGGATAAAGGAAGGAATTTGTGCTTGGAATCTGTGATATAGGCGAGGAATTAAACAAGTACTTTGCATCTGTTTTCACCAAAGAGAAGGATATGGAGGACAGTGAGATCAGTGTGGTGAATATTAAGAGCAGTTTGAGATTAAGAGCAAGGAGGTGATGGGATTCTTAAAGAGCATTAATAGAGTCATAGTCATAGAAAATAGGTGCAGGAAAATATGGCCCATAGCCATATAGAGGGCTATGGGCCAATGCAAGCAAAATAGATTAGACCAACTTGATTGGCATGGACAAGATGGGCCGAAAGGCTTGCTTCCATGCTATATTGTGCTACGATTCTCTAAAATATGCTAGAAGCAGAGGCACTCTCATATTTTTAATTAGAGAATGAGCTAAACTTTTTCCTTTACCAGGGCAATATAAACAGTTTACGGCACACTTATTTGGGTATCTTCCAGATTTAACACAGTGTGTAATCTTTAACTCTTATTCTTGACAGATGCGCGTGCGGCTCGACCTGATGTGTTACAGCCCTGAGAGTCTCAAAGGACAGTCAATGGCCCAGCTACTGCTCACTGACTTCAACTGTGTAAAAGAGCCTAATTTTGCATTTCTACCCAAAGCTTCACACATAAACAAAACTACTGTGGCACACTCATTTCTTGGGAAAGGTAACATTTAGAGGTTATTCTATAATTTAGTCATTATGTTATAGGTTTTTACTTTATCATAATATCAATATTTACTTCAACTGATGGTTTTTTTTTGCATTTTACCAGGGATCATTGGCGTCATAATAGTTGCTGCAGCTGCACCTATCCTTCTCATCTCCATTATATACTTAGCATCATCAAAGTCAATTCAACAATCTCGTCTCATGAAACATTGTGCCTGCAACAATATGGGATCCACTCAGCAAGGGAAAGAAGAGGCAGCCACAAACAACTTTCCTCTATAAGCATAATGCAAACTGTATTTACAAAACCTGCATGTACAACAATTGAATACCTACAGCTGTAACTAATGTACCATGACAAAAATAGGAGACATGATCCCTGTGCTTAGCAGGTTTTGACTTGTTCATACCCCCTTCATCCAATGTGTTGAACACATTTCTGGAAATGGAATGTATGCCACTTTTTTCAGATAATTGTTGAAATAAAACATGCAGTTGCTTTTTAACAGTGCCAAGAATGAGGAAACATTTATCCACATCATCTGCCAAGTGATTGACCAATTACCTGGAAAATACTTCCCGTTGACTTCGGCTGATTCAAAATTAGGGAATTAAATTTATATTAAAGAACTTTCAAGCTTGATTCATAGATTTTATATTTGTTTTCAATTTATTTTTTAAATCTCAAGTGTCTTCAGCAATCTGACTTTCGAAAAGAGAATCCAGAGATTCTACAATATCAAGGGCAATGTAGAGTGACTAGTGAGAGAACTTGGCCCCGTAGAGATCAACAATTTCATTTACATAGGGAGGCACAGAGATGGGCAAGGTAAATATTTCTAATTTGTATTAATGAAGAAAGACATGGATTCTAGGAAACCCGGGGAAGTTAATAATGGTGTCTTGAAGAAATCACAGTATAGAAGAGAAGGTGAAGGTGTTCATAAAAAACAGATACATCCCCAGGACTTGATCAAGTGTAGCCAAGGATGTTGTTAGAAGCAAGGGAAGAAATTGCAGGGACCCTGGAAGAAATATTTTGTACATCAATATCCTTGGGTGAAGTGCTAGAAGATTGGAACATGACTAATATGGTGCCTTTATTTAAAAAAAAAGGCTACAAGGTAAATTCTGGGAATAACAGACCAATGAGCCTTACATCAGTTGTGGGTAAGTTATTGGAAGAGATTCTGAGAAAGACAAGATCTGATAAAGGATACTCTGACTTTGTGTGGTAAAATGTCTCACAAATTTGAGTTTTTTTTTAATAAAGGTGACCAAAGAGTTTGATGAGGGCAGTGACGTTCTCTACAACCTTTGACAAGGTACTGCATGGTAGGTCTGGAAGGGTAGATCACATGGTATCCAGAGCAAGCAGGCCAATAGGATACAAAATTCAATTGTAGGTACGGGATAGAGGATGGTAGTAGAGGTGTTAGTTTTTAAAAAGATCGGAGGTTTGCAGTAAGTGGTGTGATGTAGGAGCTGCTAAGTATATTGCTCTTCGTTATTATATCTATCTATTATAATATAAAACTCTTGTGCTATCCGACCGGCTGCCGTCCGGATGCCTTTCTGCCTTTTGATTCGTTCCATCGTGTGATGTCACAATGCCCAATGCTCGCAGATGTCCAATCGGAATGGCCGATGCTCACAGATGTTCAATCGGAATGGATCCATTTACATGTACGGCTGCCAGCTGCATTTCTTCCTTTCATTCCTTGCCACGCCGAATCCAGATGCACAATCGCCGAGATCTTTTCCATTTCGGTAGAGATTTCACTTTTCTTTCTAATTATCCGCTCCTCATTACATTTCGTCGTGTTTAAGTACACGTTTTTAATCAAATCCTTCACACCCCACCCCCCAATATTTCAAAAATAAACTGGCTTCTCACCCATAGAAGCAGCCATTTGGGTAGACATTTCACTTTTCACTCCAACTATCCACTCCTCCTTAGATTTCGTTATGTTTATGTTCACATTTTTCATTAAATCCTTCTCCCCCCCACCCCAACTCACTCATTTTGTCACCTCCTGCTGGCCAGCGACCATAACGGCTGCTGGCGCCCGCATCTCGCCTCAAAGCCGCCATTTAAAAACAGCCACACTGCTCATTCCTGAGCCGCTTGAGTTGGAGGACCACGTCTCCCGTGGGGGCTACGGGTAGGGAACGGCTGCGTTGGGGAAGCAGACCCAACGGGTCTGCCCTTGGTCTAGTATACTTTTAAAACTGTGTGTGTGTGTGTGTGTGTGTGTCACTTAGCATGTGAAACGTATCTCGAAAACCAGATGCCGAAACGTTTTTACATATTTCAGGATGGTCCAACCGCCCCCGCTCCCATCCTGCCAGTTTGTTGATTCCATTGAACTTAACATCACTAATTCTTAGCATTAACTTTTAATTTCAAAGACAGTTTAAAAAAAAAAAATTTCAGCCTTCATTAACAGCTTAGATCGGACCAGCTGTGTGTGTGTGTGTGTGTGTGTGTGTGTGTGTGAGCGTGGGGGGCGGGTGTTTAGTGTGTGTGGTTCAGGCTCCTCCCCTGAATTCAATAGCGCTGCCGACAGCTTTCGTGCATGAGACGCGCACACTTCATTTCCAGAACATTCTGAACCCGTGACGCACGGTTGCATTTTGTTCTGTCTCTCCCCATCCCCCTCTCACCACACCCCCCCACTCTCCATCTCCCCCTCTCCATCTACCCTTCTCCCCCATCCTCTTCCTGCCTCTCCATCCCATCTCCCCCCTTACCTCCACCCCAACTCTCTCTCTCCTCATCTCCCTTACCCTATCACTCTTTCTCTCTTTGCCCCTTGAGATAAGGTGGGGATGGGGTAAAAGGAGCCAATGAATAATATTAATATAATATCAAAGGGGGTGGTGAGTGTGTGTGTGTTGGGGAGGGATGGACTGTGTGTGTGTTGGGGTTTCGTTTTTGTGTGTGTAGAGGTTAGTGGTTAGTCTGTGTGTGTGGCGGGGGTGGTTAGCGTGGGTGTGGGGGGTGGTGTGTGTGTGTGTGGGGGGGGGTGGTGGTGGTTAGTGTCTGACTGACACCGCAACCTCTCCCCCCCCCCGCAACTGCGCGTTGAATGGACGGAACCCTCTCTCCTCCCCATCCACTCCCTCTCCCCCCCTTTCCCCTCTGCCCCGTCTCCCCTCCCCTCCTCCAACCTTTCTTCCCTCCTCCTCTCTCCCCACCTCCTCCCCTCCCCCCCATTTCCCCCTCTCCCCTCCCACCCCGTCTCCCTCTACCCCTCTTTGTGTGTGTGTGGGGTGGTTAGTGTGCGTGTGAAGCCGCAGCACCAGTCCCCCCCAACCGCGCGGTTGGGGGAGCAGACCCAGCGGGTCTGCACTTGGTCTTGTATACTTTTAAAACTATGTGTGTGTGTGTGTGCATATCATTTTGCCTTTGAAACGTATTTCCTCGAAAACCAGACGCAAGAACGTTGAGATATTTACATATTTCGGTAGGGATTTAATTTATGATTTCAGAAATCAACTTCTCTCTAAATACGGTCAATTATTTCTACAGATTTTGAATAAGGTTGTTCCCAAAACTCACTTTAAAAAAAAATAATCACCGCTTACCAGCTGCTGACATCACAATGCCCACATGCCCACCAATCAAGGCCCGCCTGCATACTGGCACCATCCCCCCCGCCGCTGTCGATGAATGCAGCTGCTGTCAACGCGCATGCGCAGTTTTCCACGAGGTTGTTTAATCCAGAAGACTGTACTTCCAATTAAGCCCAACTAGTTTTAACCAGTAATAAAATGCAAAAAGCCCTATCCTGACGGCTTATAAGTTTAAAACTGTCTGATGAAAATCTAATGGATTTTTTAAAGATAACTTTGTTTCTCCTTTGAAATAATAAATGATTTAAAACACAGAGAAGCAAACAAAAGAACAAACAAATTTACTGGATATATTGTCTGTTAGAAATTACCATCTTCTACTTGCAATTTAACATATCTATTATGCTGAACGAGATATTTACATTCAATTTACTTTTAAGAAACCAGGTCTTTGATGTTACTCCTTTGATATTTTTCAATTGAGCTATTTTGTTTAAGCCTGAAACAATTCTACACCAGGCCAAATATTCAACTGCAACATTAATCTAATGGAAAATAAAACAAGAGCCTGTTTGTATTTATTCTCCAAAGTCAAATAGAGTTACACCAAACTCAAATTGATAGCAGACCTATTACAATCGACATTGATGAATATTTAGCATCTTTATCCTCTGGGGAGAACGTGATCAGGTCTAATACAATTCAAAAGGCCTTACTGCCAAAACAACAAAATTAAAAAGAAAATTAGAATTTATTATATAACGGTCATGTTTATTTCAAATAACTTTCCTTTCATATTAAATTTAAAACATTACATTCAGAAAAATATGCTTCAAATTTGAAATGGACATTTCAGAAGAATTGTGTAGGTAAATCAAAATGTACATTCAGATATTTCACCATCTAATGTATTTATTCAGATTTTTACCGTCGTGGATGAATACAAAAAAATGAGAATTATTTTATATCTTTCTTAGGATCTCCAAAATCTATTAAATTAGTTTGATGCAGGTATTTTCAGACAGCGACTGATTACTGATCATTAGCAAACAAGGTGGAATCAGAAACACTGCACAGCAGACGAGTGATGGAATTGTACAAAGATCTACCTCGCCAATTTTCTGTGACTTAAAGATCCTCCAAGGTTTACTGTTCTTGTGAAGGCTGAAACTGAACTCTATACATCCAGGAATGCCTCTTCATCTTGCAGTTATCAGCATAATTGTTTACTCTTTCTCTTCTTCTTTTTCTTTGATTTTGCAGTTATCCTTTTCATAGTTTTCTTCTTTCCTGTACTCATTGCCTGGGCCTGTTGCTTGGATTTGGTTGTGACATCCTTTTTATTCATTTTGAAATGCTTACGTTTATGTGGCCTTGACTTTTCACTGAATACAAGAAAAAAAAAAGATCACAAATAATTAAGTTTAGTTTAAAGATCCAGCATGGAAACAGGCCCTTTGCCCACCGAATCCACACCTACCATCGATCACTTTGTCACATTAGCTCAATGTTATCCTACTTTCTCATCCAATCACCTACCGTCTAGGGGCAATTTTAGAGAAGCCAATTAACCTACAAAACTTGACATCTTTGGAATGTGGGAGAGCACCTGGAGGAATCCCATGCAATCACAGGGAGAATGTGCAAACTCCATCAGACCACATCCAAGGATGGGATTGAACCTGGGCCACTGTTGATGTGAGGCAGCAGCTGTACTAGCTGAGCCAAGGTGCCAACCTTGAGGACATAAATCTCAGAGAAGATAAGGGAACATAACGGGCACATCACGACTGTAAGACAAAGGGTTGTACCATTTAGATTCCAATTAACTTCTTGGGAGACCCACTGAATATACAATCAATAATAAATTGAGATCAAGGCAAGGGAGATCAAGAGATATGTGAAATGTACAGGGTGTCTGAGAGCAGTTATCAATATAAGGAATCCAGAAATGAATTGTCCAGACATTACAACTGCTCAATATTTGAGTGAAGATATTTAGCATCATTTAGACACAAAAGCCATCGGTCTCAACTCATGCTTTAGATGATGGAAGGTCCTAAGCAGTTACTTTGCGCATAGGCTCACCAAAGGGGGTCAGAGTCATGTAGGAAAGGTTAGCAATCATTGTACAAATTACGACATATTTGATTTTTGAGAGTTTCTTCTATAGCACCTCCATTGCATGTATGCTTGTATTGAGAATAAATAAATAAATAAATAAAGACTTGTTGCATCCATGGCACTGACCTCTAGGTTGCTCTTTAACTATTAAGGTAATAATTAATCTCACTAATAATATGGGCAGTTTGTAGAGCAGCTGTTAAAATTGCCCCCTGACAGTGATATTGAATATTTCAACAAAAAATTAAATGAACTGGACCATAAAGATAGTAATTAGGAAGAATTGACCATAATTTAATTAAATGGAGGTGGAGACTGAAACAATATTTGTTTTGCCATCAATATAGTTAGTGGCCATTCATAAACCAAAGATAGCAGCATTTAGTTCATTAGATTTCTGAGGCAAAGTGCAAAGAAAGGATGTTTATGGATGAGAAAATGAAAGGAAATTAAATGAAACAAAGTGCAACAGCGAAGAGATAGCGAAGAATTAAGAAAGTAAAAGCTGACCTAAATGGGTTTTCTTCCAGTGGTAGGATGCAAATTGTGGTTTGATTGTGGAAAGCTGTTAGATCTTCATTGCTGTTCTACTTACATAAATCACGCAGAACATGAGAAGAATGATTGAGCAGATTCCTAACAAAATATATTATGAAGGACTGACAAGCTGAGAAAAACAATGAAGGGAATTCGAGAACAGAAAAACATAGATTAGTAGTGTTGTTACGAAAGCAAAATATTGGAATTGGTAAGCCGTATGCTCATCATAGTTATAAACTGTTAAATTATTGATTCTGTAAGGCAATTTATGGCTGGGGCAACAGGAACATCAATAGCTCAAAATGACTTTTAACATTCCTTTAAATAGTTAAGGTTTTGTATTAAATGTCACTACACACTCACGTGATCTTGTTTTGGACAAGGGTGTCAGGGCATTCTCTGCGTTTATGGTCAGTACTTCCACAGATAAAACATCCACTTCGAGCTCCACCACAAGAATGATCCCGAAGCACGCAATGACTGCAGGTTTCACAGTGAAACCAAGCTGAAAAAACCCATCTGTACTTTAACATAAAATCCCTGAGAATTCATACTTCTTTAAAAATGCAAAACATACATATCTGCCATTATATTAAATGGTTTGTAATAAATCCTTGTGAACATTGCGTAACACAGTGTAACATGGAACTAATGGGAAAAATGGCTTCCTACTGTTCCATGATAAGTAAATATATATAGCTAGTTTCTACGTATAAATATCACAAGGGATTGCATATATCACTCCAGACAAGGAATTCATCCTGAACCACTACAAGATTATCCTTTCCAAAAAATTATTCGAGAATCATGTGCTGAAATCAACATACTTCCTCATGAAATTACAATTGTGTTGAATATCAATATGGATTATTCAGAGTTCAGAGGATCATCACTACCCTCTCCTGGCACCTACGGGAAGGCAATAAATGTGGGCTTGGCAGTGTTACGCACATCCCAAGAGCACATGAGGAATAAAAGAGCTCAACATTTATCAGAAGATATATCGAAATTAAAAGGATCAGAGTATAATTATACTTAAAGACAAACATTTGTTTTTACTCGAGCTAGCAACTTTCCAGACGTATTTTGTGAACTAAATATTATTTTGCTTTAACTGCTAGTGATCAATAAAACAGGCTCATTAAACATCAACACACTTTAGCTGGTTAAGGAGTTCTACTCACATAGTTTTACACACTTGTTGCAGATATGACAGTGTTTCCATTCCTTTCCATCCTGTTGGGAATTTAACACAATATTAATCTAAACATGAAACTTTAGAAACACAATCACTAATGACATAATCAAGAATTTTTACAGGCTGATATTCCCATAGGATTAAAAGGGATAAAATGGCAACATAATCTGTTCTTTTAAGCGTTTGATACATTACCCCCATATCCTTCGATTCTCTTAATATCCAAAAGTCTCCCGTTCTCTGCCTGGGAAATACTAAGCCATTAAGCTTACAAAGCCCTCTCTTGGGTGAACTTAATAGATTCACTCCTTCTGGGAGGAACATTTCTTCCTGAGTGGCAGACACCCTTTTGAGCCTGTGACTGCTTCTGTGCTCCCCACAGAAACATCGGCTCTGCAAGAGCCCTCTGAGAAATCTTGTATGTTTCGCTGAGAGCACCTCTCTTTCTTCTGAATCTGTCGGGCAAAGGCCTAGTTTCACCTAAAAAGACAACACCTTAATTTCCGTGATCAGTTTGGTAAACCTTCATCGCATTCTATCAACTGCGAGTATATTTCTCCTTGGGTAGGGTGAAGAAATCTTACACAATATTCCAGGTGTGGTCTCAACAGGTCCCTGTATCATTACATGAATTTCTGTGGGTAGCCAAATGTGACAGGGAATTTCACAGGCACTTCCGATTTAAGGAGTCAAAAGTGTTTGTGACCTTAAAAAGATTGTGTATAGTGACTGATGGTGCTCCTTGCTCACTGCTGAGTGCTGAAGATCATGTCCATGGTCCTCTGGAATCCATACAGCATTGGGAGGAGGTGGTTGAGAAAAACCTAAGCAATGAATTCCATTGCGGCAGAAAGGAAGGAGACCCCTCTATAGTTACCATGGCTAGTTTTGTTTCCTTCCTTGAAGATACTCATGGTTACAGC
The DNA here is from genome assembly GCF_028641065.1 of Leucoraja erinaceus. Taxonomy (NCBI): domain Eukaryota; kingdom Metazoa; phylum Chordata; class Chondrichthyes; order Rajiformes; family Rajidae; genus Leucoraja; species Leucoraja erinaceus. Next base: position 83,389,878 of record NC_073377.1, read on the forward strand.
AGGTCTGAGGCCCCCTTTTCCCAGATGTTGGCAATGAGATTGTTACTTATTGTTGCTCATTGTTGTGACTAAAGCACTTCACCATATTTCAGAAGTTCAGCGGGTATGCCATCTGCTCCCATGTTTTAGTTGGGATAAGGCCATTTTGAATACTTGCCAGTCAGGAGAAGTTAGCCAGGCAGCTTGCCATGGATTAAATCAAGGGTGTTCATGACAAGGAGAGAACTGCAGGAGGTCTTACAAATATTCTTTCCAGCTGACCGACTGCCTCTTTGGTCCTGGTGGGCTTGTTTCCTTACTTGGCTCTCAGTGAGTTAGGAAATTGAGTGGTCCACAGGTGGCCTTGACTTGTTCACTTAAGCTTACAAGAGGATGCATCTTACACTAAACACCTATGGTACAAAGATCTGGCTTTGAGGAATCTCTATACCATGAACATTCAAAATGGAGAGGGAGCATTTGAGATAACGTTGGTGTCTGTGTACCAGGAACACCTAAATGGTGAAAGAAGCTCAACACTTGACTAACTACCATCAGGCATCTACAATTTTCGACTTGGCTTCATCAGCTGCCTGCCTGGGCTACAAGCACGTTATGCTCACTTCCACAAAACTGCCCAAAAAGAATGAAAACTCTTTTAGATGGCTCAGTCGGTAGACTTGGTAAGGAGGAAGCAACAGATACTCTGGATCAATATAATATATGATCTGTGGTGCTACCAGTGCAGGAATTTTAACCTGGACTAAAGATTTACTTTTCTTTTTTCAATTCAAGGTAATCAGTCAATTAGCAGAAGTGCCATGATTTAAACTTTGTTGTCGCAGAAAAGACTTACAAAATATAAAAATGCAAAGTGGTTAAATCTTACGACTTTTCTAAGGCCGTTATCAAACTCAAATGGTCGTTTGTTGACCATATTGCTTCACGTTCTAGACCAGTTTTACAAAAATCATACAGTGTTAAGTCATCAACAAAAGGCAAAATGCATCTTCAATATAACCATATAACAATTACAGCACGGAATTAGGCCAACTCGGCCCTTCTAGTCCGTGCCGAACACTTATTCTCCTAGTCCCATCTACCTGCACTCAGACCATAACCCTCCATGCCTTTCCCGTCCATATACCTATCCAATTAATTTTTAAATGATAAAATCGAACCTGCCTCCACCACCTTCATTGGAAGCTCATTCCACACAGCTACCACTCTCTGAGTAAAGAAGTTCCCCCTCATGTTACTCCTAAACTTCTGTCCCTTAATTCTCAAGTCATGTCCTCTTAATCTAGTATGCACAGTAAAACGTTGCTTACTTTAGATGTGCAGGCTTGACATATTTCACAATGTCTGTTTGCCGAGGATACGTATCGCTGACAAAGTGAACAGTACCTAGGAATAAAGATTGGAATTTATAAAGATACAATTTAGAGCCCAACAAGACACATAATTTAGGTGTGGACCTATTTTACTGACTTGCTTTCTTAATTAATGGTTTACTTTCTTAATTAAATACTGATCTATAATAAAAAATACATCATGTTGAAAAGATGATATTTGAAGCCTGTAAAAAAACTTTCAGATTGCGAACACAAAATATAAGTTGTTGGATCATACAGGGAATATACAAAAATTATATATCGTTATTGATATTGAAAGTGGTTTTCCTGTGCTCATTGATTTGCTAGCAATAACAACAACCTGGAGCAAATCATTATCATATGGACACAAGGAGACGATGAGAACTTTCTTTTTAGTATTTACTAGACCAAGTGGGACCCATTGTCTCCCATCCCCCAAGGCGGGGGGGGGGGGGGGTGCGGCGCCACATTTGAGGGCTGGTCCACGAACGCTATATTCCACCACTCACCCATAGGTCCCAACTGCGCAGGCGCGGCTGACAGGTTCCCGCTGTGACATAGAAGATGGAGGCATTACTGCGCATGTACGGCTTACAG